>NC_069504.1:350302299-350621465 GCF_027579735.1 Bombina bombina
TTCAATGCGCACTTGAGCTGGGTTCATTGTGTCACGTTTTCTCCAGAAGGTTCTTCATTCCTGACCTCTTCTGATGACCAGACTGTTAAGGTAAGGCATTCACAGAAAAAAAAAAGCATTAGATGTAAATACCTGTTTCCATCTAAAGGGGAGGAGAGTCCACGGCTTCATTCATTACTTGTGGGAATTAAGAACCTGGCCACCAGGAGGCAAAGACACCCCAGCCAAAGGCTTAAATACCTCCCCCACTTCCCTCATCCCCAGTCATTCTTTGCCTTTCGTCACAGGAGGATGGCAGAGGAGTGCCGGGGTTTCGGAGTAGTCTCTTATGGAGGGTAGTACTCTTCGCAGTGGGACTGGAGTTTTAAGTAGTCCTGTCAGCCTCTCAGTGAGAGCCTGGGCTAAAGTTAGAGTCCGGAGATGCAGGGAGAGTCTTTCTGCGAAACTATCCCAACTCATATTAACAGCTCCTTAAGCAGTCGGCGTTGACGAGTTTTGCTGCCTGCTTTCTTCACTCAAGTCCATGTCAGGAGCGAGGCTACTAACCTGTCACACTTGAAGGGCCGTGTTCCTGTTCCACGGCGTAGATTCTGGTAAGATTGTTTCATTTTTTTATTTATGATGATAACATAGAAAACAGGGTCACAGTGTAGCGCCTTTTTATCTTTACAGAATTAAGGGTTAATATTCCTGGAAGGGGGATTATTGCACGGCTGGGGGGGGGGTGTTATACATGATATTGTTTATTGTGTCATTGCTGCGTTTTGTGGGAGATGAGGCTCTAGCAATATGTGGAACTCTCAGGACTTGTAGAAACTTTGCGCTGCCATTTATTGGCGTGTTTTTCCCTAGTGCTGTGGCGGTCCTGCCAGGCATTCCATGTGACTGGGTGGGGCTACCTATCTTTCCTGTTGATCTGTGGCGCAGGAGACATAGCGGTTTCTGTATTTCGGGTCCTAGGAGGTGGTGAGTGCCCCAGGCATTGGTGGTAGAAAGGTGCCTTTTTAATAAATAAAGTTAGTCTAACCAAACGCGCAAGCGATGGAGGACTCTTCCTTAATAAAGTCTCATTCCTGTGTTTATTGTGAGGAGGTTCTGGTAGATCAGCCTGCTCAACTATGTTCCACATGCCTTGATAAAGTTACAACATCTAAATGTAAACAGGTGTCTAGTACTACTGAGCCGTCCATCTCTGAAGGTTCTTCGTCCCAGGAGATGCGTTCCATACATTCATCTCCAATTGCACATGCAGCGCCCCGGGGTCCAACCGTTACTTCTTCCGGAGAGATTCGCTGGCCGTCAGATTTTGCGGACCAACTGGAATCGGCGGTTTTGAAAGTGATCCATGCCTTACCACGTTCTGCTAAGCGCAAGTTAGTCATAGCAGCCCGGCCCAGGGTTTGTCCTCGCCGATGGAAGATCCAGAGGCTCTATACGATGATGAGGCCCACTCAGATTCTTTGGAGGAGGTCTCTTCTGGGTCGGAGTCCGTGTCATCTAAACCTCCGGCGGCGGAGGATCCTGGTTATAGGTTTAGGATGGAAAATTTGCGCTTTCTACTATGGTAGGTGCTTGCTACTCTGGAGGTTCTGGAACCTAGGATACCGGAGGAACCTGCGATTCCTAAGCTTGACAAGGTATACGAGGACAGGGTAGTACCTCAGTCTTTTTCCGGTTCCCGTTAAGATGGCTAATAATATTAAGAACGAATGGGAGCGATTAGGTTCTTCCTGTTCCTCTTCTTCTTTTAAAAAACTGTTCCCCGTTCCCGACTCTCAGCTTTAGCTGTGGGGGACCATCCCTAAGGTGGATGGGGCTATCTCTACGATCGCGAAGCGGACGACTATTCCCCTCGAGGATAGTTCGTCGGTTAAAGAGCCCATGGATAAAAAGCTGGAAAATATGTTGAGAAAGATGTTTCAGCACACAGGGTTTGTTTTTCAGCCAGCAGCAGCGATTGCGGTGGTTGCTGGAGCTGCAACATAT
Source organism: Bombina bombina (assembly GCF_027579735.1). Taxonomy (NCBI): domain Eukaryota; kingdom Metazoa; phylum Chordata; class Amphibia; order Anura; family Bombinatoridae; genus Bombina; species Bombina bombina. The sequence continues at coordinate 350,304,286 of NC_069504.1, forward strand.
TGGTGTGAATCCCTGTGTTAAATGGTCGAGGGGGAGACATCCATCTACGAGATACAGAAGAAGATTAAGGCGCTGAAGATCACCAATTCTTTCATCTGTAATGCCAATACGCAAATTATTTGCCTGAATGCTAAGGTGTCAGGTTTTTCTGTTTTAGCGCACAGGGCTCTGTGGCTAAAATCTTGGTCTGCAAACATGACCTCTAAGGCGAGGCTGTTGTCCCTGCCTTTTCAAGGAAAGATCCTGTTTGGTCCAGGATTCAATTCGATTATATCCACAGTTACGGGAGGCAAGAGAGCTTCCCTACCGCAGGATAAGAAGGCTAAGCCTAAAGGATCTACTTTTCGTCCCTTTCGTGCGGACAAGACCCAGCGCCAGCAAACCGGCGCAAAAGCGGACCAGTCCAAGGGATCTTGGAAGCCGCTCAATCTTTGAACTAGTCTAAGCAGAGCAATAAGCCCACCGAGATGAAATCGGCATGAAGGGGCGGCACCCGACCAGTCTCCGGATCACGTAGGGGGCAGATTATCTCTATTCTCAGACGCATGGTTGCAGGACGTTCAGGAGCCTTGGGTTCTAGAATTGGTCTCCCAAGGTTACAGGATAGGGTTCAGATCCCATCCGCCTCAGGTGCAGATTTCTCCTGTCAAACTTGTCTTCAAGACCGGAGAAGAGAGAGTTCTTTCTAGAGTGTGAGAGATCTTGCCTCTCTCTGGGTTATCGTTCCAGTACCCCTAGCAGAAAGGGGTCTAGGGTACTATTCCAATCTGTTTGTGGTCCCAAAGAAAGAGGGCACGTACCACCCGATTCTGGACCTAAAGTGTTTTTAAACAAGTTTCTGAGTGTTCCATCGTTCAAAATGGAAACAATCAGATCTATTCTGCCCCTAGTTCAAGAAGGACAGTTCATGACAACTGTAGATTTGAAGGACGCTTACCTTCATGTGTCAATTCACAGGGACCACTTCAGGTTCCTAAGATTTGTGTTTCTGGACCAACACTTCCAGTTTGTGGCCCTTCCTTTTGGTCTGGCAACGGCCCTGAGAGTCTTCACGAAGGTTCTGGGGGCACTGCTGGCAGTGGCCAGATCCAGGGGCATTGCGGTGCTGCCTTACCTGGACGACATCCTAGTTCAGGCTTTGTTGCTCAGCCGTGCAGAGGATCATTCGAGGGCTCTTCTTCTTCTGCTCCAATCTCACGGGTGGAAGATCAACGCAGGAAAGAGTTCCCTGGTTCCCAGCAACAGGGTGGAGTTGCTGGGTACGATAATAGACTCTATGTCCATGAAGATATTTCTCTCAGATCAGCGGCACAGGAAGCTTGCGTCCACCTGTCTTTCCCTTCAGTCCTCCACAAGCCTGTCGGTGGCTCAATGTATGGAGGTGATAGGTCTCATGGTGTCAAGCATACATGTCATCCCATTTGCAAAGTTCCATCTCAGACCTCTTCAGTTGTGCATGTTGAGACAGTGAAACGGCGATCATTCAGATCTATCACAGCTGATATCCATGGATGCTTGGACTTGGAACTCCCTCTCTAGGTGGATTTGTCCGGAGCAACTGTCCATGGGGACCGTCCTGGGAGATTGTGACCATGGACGCCTGTCTGATGGGGAGGATGGGGAGCTGTTTGGGGTGCCAGGATGGCACAAGGAAGGTGGTCCAGGGAGGAGTCTCTCCTTCCGATCAACATCCTAGAACTACAAGCGATACAATGCTCTGAAGGCATGGCCTTCTCTGGAGTCGGTCAGTTTTATCAGATTCCAGACAGACAACATTACCTCGGTGGCTTACATCAACCATCAGCGATTCACATTCCGGGTGTGGACAACTGGGAGGCAAACTTTCTCAGCAGACAATCCTTCCATCCGGGGGAAGGGTCTCTTCACCCTGAGGTGTTTGGGAGATTTGTCACAGATGGGGAGCGCTGGAGATAGACCTCATGGCGTCCAGACTCAATTGCAAGCTACCTCGATACGGGTCGAGGTCCAGGGATCCCCAGGCAAAGCTGATAGATGCCTTAGTGGTTCCTTGGGGTTTTAGCCTAGCTGCCATTCTGATTGCTCCTTCGTGGCCGCGGAGGACGTGGTTTGCGGATCTGGTGGGGATGTCTTCCTCTCCGCCGTGGAGGTTACCCTGTCGCAGGGATCTACTGTCACAAGGCCCCTTTCAACATCGAAATCTAGATTCTCTGAGGCTGACTGCGTGGAGATTGAACGCCTAGTCATAGCCAAGAGAGGCTTTTCAGAGAGTGTGATTGATACTCTAATTCAGGCAAGGAAGCCAGTCACTTGTCGCATTTACCATAAGGTGTGGAGGACTTGTCCTGGTGTGAGAAGCATGGATATCCTTGGCACAAGGTGAAGGTATCCAGGATTCTGTCCTTTCTCCAAGATGGTTTGGAGAAGGGGCTTGCCGCTAGTTCCTTAAAGGGACAGTTTTCGACATTATCAGTTTTGTTGCATAGGAGACTCACTGAGCTCCCTGACATTCAATCTTTTGTTCAGGCTCTGTCTAGGATCAGGCCTGTGTTTAGACAGTCGGCTCCCCCTTGGAGCTTAAACTTAGTCCTTAAGGCTTTGCAGAGGGTTCAGTTTGAACCTATGCATTCCATAGAAATTAAAATTCTGTCCTGGAAGGTTCTCTTCCTGTTGGCTATTGCATCGGCACGCAGAGTATCTGAACTAGCTGCCTTGCAATGTGATCCTCCTTATCTAGTGTTTCATGCGCATAAGGCTGTACTTCGCACTGGGTTGGGGTTTCTCCCCAAGGTGGTGTCCATCCGTAACATTAATCAGGAAATAGTTGTTCCTTCTTTGTGTCCTAACCCTTCTTTTTCAAAGGAGAGGTTACTTCATAACCTGGATGTGGTTCGTGCCTTGAAGTTCTATCTTCAGGCTACAAAGGATTTCAGACAGTCTACATCTCTTTTTGTGGTGCATTCTGGGAAGCGCAAGGGGCAAAAGGCCTCTGCTGCTACTTTGTCTTTTTGGTTGAGGAGCTTGATTCGCTTGGCTTATGAGACAGCGGGACATAAGCCTCCTCAGAGGATCACGGCTCATTCGACTAGAGCTGTGGGTTCATCTTGAGCCTTCAAGAATGAGACCTCTATGGAGCAAATTTGTAAGGTGGCTACCTGGTCGTCCTTACACACTTTTACAAAGTTTTACAAATGTGACGTTTTTGCTTCTGCGGAAGCTGTTTTTGGGGAGAGGTTTTGCAGGCTGTGGTGCCCTTAGATTAGGGTCCGACTTTTACCCTCCCGGTTTCATTCAGTGTCCTCTAGAGCTTGGGTATATGTTCCCAGAAGTAATGAATGAAGTTGTGGACTCTCCTCCCCTTTAGATGGAAAACATAAATTATGCTTACCTGATAATTTCATTTCCATCGAGGGGAGGAGAGTCCACGGCTCCCACCCGTATCTCCGTTGGGGGGCCCTAAATTTATTCATCTTCTGGTACCTTTTTTACCCTAATATTTCTCCTACTGTTTCTGGTTCCCTCTGCAGAATGACTGGGGGATGAGGGAAGTGGGGGAGGTATTTAAGCTTATGGCTGGGGTGTCTTTGCCTCCTCCTGGTGGCCAGGTTCTTAATTCCCACAAGTAAGGAATGAAGCCGTGCACTCTCCTCCCCTCGATGGAAATGAAATTATCAGGTAAGCATAATTTATGTTTTTGTCTATATTATATGCATGAAGTTGCTAATATTTGGTAATTTAGTCCACAGATCATCAGCCTAATATGTTTAGCAAGTTGTAACTTTTTTTTTCTTTTCAGATTGCTTTTTATTGTGATTATATATTATAAAGAATAATATTGTTTATTTCTCTTGTTAAGTGTATCCAGTCCACGGATCATCCATTACTTATGGAATATATTCTCCTTCCCAACAGGAAGTTGCAAGAGTCCACCCACAGCAAAGCTGCTATATAGCTCCTCCCCTAACTGCCATATTCAGTCATTCTCTTGCAAGCCTCAACATAGATAGGAGGTCGTGAGAGTCTGTGGTGATTATACTTAGTTTATTCTTCAATCAAAAGTTTGTTATTTTTAAATGGCACCGGAGTGTGCTGTTTTTCTCAGGCAGTATTTGGAAGAAGAATCTGCCTGCGTTTTTCTATGATCTTAGCAGACGTAACTGAGATCCATTTGCTGTTCTCACACATTCTGAGGAGTGAGGTACTTCAGAGGGGGAATGGCGTGCAGGTTTTCCTGCAGATAAGGTATGTGCAGTAAAATATTTTTCTAGGAATGGAATTGACTAAAAATATACTGCTGATACCGAAATAATGTAAGTAAAGCCTTAAATGCAGCGATAGCGACTGGTATCAGGCTTATTAATAGATATACATACTCTTATAAAAATGTGTTTTAAAACGTTTGCTGGCATGTTTAATCGTTTTTTAACGTACATTGGTGATAACACTGTAATGTTGGTATAGCCTTAAATGCAGTAAAAGCGACTGGTATCAGGCTTATTAATAGAGATACATACTCTTGTAAAAATGTGTTTTAAAACGTTTGCTGGCATGTTTAATCGTTTTTAACATATGTTTGATGATAAAACTTATTGGGGCCTAAGTTTTTTCCACATGGCTGGCTTAAATTTTGCATAGAAACAGTTAACTGAAGCTTCCCACTGTTGTAATATGAGTGGGAGGGGCCTAATTTAGCGCTTTTTTGCGCAGTTAAAATTACAAAATGAATTACCCAGATTCCCTCAGCAGTCCCATGAATACTACAGGACATTTCTAAAGGGATAAAAAGACTTCCAAAATCGTTTATAGGGAAGGTAATCCACAGCTCTGCTGTGGCAGTTTTGTTGTGTCTGTTTTTAAAAACGTCTATGTCGTTTTTTTTATCTGTTTTTTGCATTAAGGGGTTAATCATCCATTTGCAAGTGGGTGCAATGCTCTGTTACCTTATTACATGTACTGTAAAAATTTTGTTTGTTTTACTGCCTTTTTTCACTGTTTTTCAAATTTTGACAAAATTTGTTTCTCTTAAAGGCACAGTAACGTTTTATATATTTGCTTGTTAACTTGATTTAAAGTGTTTTCCAAGCTTATTAGTCTCATTATTAGTCTGTTCTAACATGTCTGACATAGAGGAAGCTCTGTGTTCATTATGTTTTAAAGCCATGGTGGAACCCCATCTTAGAATGTGTACCAGATGTACTGATTTCATGTTAAACAATAAAGATCATTTTTTGTCTTTAAAAACATTATCACCAGAGGATTCTGTCGTGGGGGTAGTTATGCCGACTAACTCTCCCCACGTGTCAGACCCTTCGACTCCCGCTTCAGGGACTCACGCTCAAATGGCGCCAAGTACATCAAGGGCGTCCATAGCGTTTATTTTACAAGACATGGCAAAGGTGGTGAATAATACTCTGGCAGCAGTATTAGTCAGACTACCTGAAATTAAAGGAAAGCAGATAGCTCTGGGGGTAGATACAGAGCATACAGACGCTTTAAGAACCATGTATGATACTACCTCACAATATGCTTAGTCTGTGGGTGATTTTTTTGACTCAGGGAAGATGATTTAACCTGATTCTGATATTTCTACATTTAAAATTTATGCTTGAGAACCTCCACTTGTTGCTCAGGGAGGCTTTGGCTGCTCTGAATGAATGTGTACAATCGCAGGGCCAGAGAAATTGTGTAGACTGGATAAATAATATGCAGTGCCGGTGTGTACTGATGTTTTTCCAATACCTAAAGAGGTTTACTAAAAAAAAATTTTTTTTAATAAGGAATGGGATAGACCAGGTGTGCCGTTCTCTTCCCCTCCTATTTTTTAGAAGAATGTTTTCTAATAGTTACCACCACACGGGACTTCTGGCAGACAGTTCCTAAGGTGGAGAGAAGAGTTTCTACTCTAGCTAAGCGTACCACTACCTCTGGCGAGGACAGTTGTGCTTTTTAGATCCAATGGATAAAAAATGTTTATTCAACAGGGTTTTATCCTGCAGCCCCTTGCATACATTGCTTCTGTCACTACTGCTGCGGCGTTCTGGGTTGAGTCTCTTGATGAGGCTTTACAGTTAGCGACTCCATTGGATGAATATATTTGACAAGCTTATGCTAGCCAATTCCTTTGTTTTCTGATGCCTTTGTTCATTTGACTAGACTAACGGCTAAGAATTCTGTTTTTTACTATACTGGCGCGCAGAGCGCTATGGCTTATATCATGGTCAGCTGTCGTGACTTTAATAAATAAGCTACTTAACTTCCCTTCAAGGGGCAGACCCTATTCGGGCCTGGTGTGAAGGAGATTATTGCTTATATCACTGGAGGAAAAGGTCATGCCCTTCCTCAGGATAGGAATCAAGGGCCAAAAAAGGTCTAATTTTCGTGCCTTTTAAAACTTCAGGGCAGGTGTGGCATCCACTTCCTCTAAGGCAAAACAAGAGGGAATTTTTGCTCAGCCCAAGGCGGTCTGGAGACAATTGGACCTGGAACAAAGATAAGCAGGCCAAGGAGCCTGCTGCTGCCTCTAAGGCAGCATGAAGGAACGGACCCCTATCCGGTAACGGATCCTATAGGGTGCAGACTTTCATTCTTCGCCCGGGCGTGGGCAAGAGATGCCCAGGATCCCTAGGCATTGGAATTTATATCCCAGAGATATCTTCTGGATTTCAAAGATTCCCCCCCAACAAAAAATGGGAGATTTCGCTTTTCACAATTATCTGCAAACCAGATAAAGAAGGAGGCATTCTTACATTGTGTACGAGATCCATCCAGTTCCAAGAGAGGAACAGGGACAGAGTTTTTACTCAAATCTGTTTGTGGTTCCCAAAGTGAGGGAACCTTCAGACCTATTTTGGATCTAAAGATCTTAAACAAATTCCTCAGAATTCCATCATTTAAGATGGAAACTATTCGTACCATCTTAACTATGATCCAGGAGAGTCAATAGAGGACTACAATGGATTTGAAGGATGCTTATCCTCACATGGTGATGCATAAAGATCACCTTCGTTTTTCAGGTTTGCCTTTCTAGACAGGCATTACCAGTTTGTAGCTCTTTCCTTTGGGATATCTAAGAGCCCCAAGAATCTTTATGGAGGTTCTGGGGTCGCTTTGGCGGTCCTTAGGCCGCGGGGCATAGAAGTGGCCCCTTAGTTAGACGACATCCTGATACAGGCGTCAAAAATCCAAATTGCCAAGTTTCATACGGACGTAGTACTGGCATTTCTGATCACATGGGTGGAAAGTGAACAAGGAAAGAGTTCTCTATCCCCAATCTCAAGGGTTTCCCTCCTAGGGACTCTGATAGATTCTGTAGAAATGAAAATTTACCTGACGGAGTCCAGGTTGTCAAAGTTTCTAAATTTCTGCCGTGTTTTTCATCCCATCCGCGCCCTTCGGTGGCTCAGTACATGAATGAAATCGGCTTAATAGGTAGCGGCAAGGGACATAGTACCGTTTGCACGTCTACATTTCAGACCGCTGCAACTATGCATGCTCAGTCAGAGGAACGGGGATTACACAGATTTGTCCCCCTGTTGAACCTGGACCAAGAGACCAGAGATTCTCTTCTCTGGTGACTATGTCGGGTCCATCTGTCCAAGGGTATGACCTTCCGCAGGTCAGATGGGACAATTGTTACAATGGATGCCAGCCTTTTAGGTTGGGATGCAGTCTGGAACTCCCTGAAGGCTCAGGGATAGTGGACTTAGGAGGAGACCCTCCTTCTAATAAATATTCTGGGAGTGATATTCCATGCTCTTCAGACTTGGCCTCAGTTAGCAACTCTGAGGTACATCATACTCAGTCGGACAATATACACGACTGTGGCTTACATCAGCCATCAAGGGGGAACAGAAGTTCCCTAGTGATGTTAGAAGTCTTACAATAATTCACTGGACAGAGACTCACTCTTGTCTATCAGCTATCCATATCCCAGGTGTTGAGAACTGGGAGGTGGATTTTCTAAGTCGTCAGACTTTTCTTCCGGGGGAGTGGGATTTCCTTCGGAGGTCAAGACCAAGCAGGAGAGGGCTTTGGTGTTTTTGACAGCGCCTGCGTAGCCACGCAGGACCTGGTATGCAGATCTGGTGGACATGTCATCCTTTCCATCACGGCCTCTGCTTCTGAGACAGGTCCCTCTACTTCAGGGTCCTTTCAACCATCTAAATAGAATCAATCTGAGATGGACTGCCTGGAGACTGAACGCTTGATGTTATCAAAGCATGGCTTCTCCGAGTCAGTCATTGATACCTTAATACAGACATGAAAGCCTGTCTCTAGGAAAATTGAACATACATATGGTGTAAATATCTGATTGTTATGAATCCAAGGGTTACTCATGGAGTAAAGCCTGGATTCCCAGGATATTATCTTTTCTCCAAGATGTTTTTGAGAAAAGGGTTGTCAGCTAATTCCTTAAAAGGGATAGATTTTTACTCGGTCTATTTTTTTGCACCAGCGTCTGGCAGGTATTCTAGACGTTCAGGCATTTGGTCAGGCTTTGGTTAGATCCAAGCCTGTGTTTAAAACTGTTGCTCCACCATGGAGCTTAAACCTGGTTCTTAAGGCTCTTCAAGAAGTTCCGTTTGAACCTTTTTTGTTCCATAGATATCAATCTTTATCTTGGAAAGTTCCTTTTGGGTAGCTATTTCCTCGACTCGTAGAGTCTCCAAGTTATCTGTGTTACAATGTGATTCTCCTTATCTGGTCCTTCGTACGGATAAGGTAGTCCTGTGTACCAACCTGGGTTTTTTCCTAAGGTGGTATCTAACAAGAACATCACTCAAGAGATAGTTGTTCCATGCTTGTATCCTAATCCTTCCTCAAAGAAGGAACGTCTATTACACAATATTGGACGTGGTTTGTGCTTTAAAGTTTTACTTACAAGCTACTACAGTTTTCATCAAACGTTCACCTTGTTTGTTGTCTATTCTGGACAGAGGAGAGGTCAAAAGACTTCAGCAGCCTCTCTGTCTTTTTGGTTAAAAAGCATAATTCATTTAGCTTATGAGACTGCTGGACAGCAGCCTCCTGAAGGGATTGCAGCTCATTCTACTAGAGCTGTGGTTTTCACTTGGGCCTTTTTTAAATGTGGCTTCTGTTGAACAGATTTACAAGACGGAGTCTTGGTCTGCGCTTCATACTTTTTCAAATTTAACAAATTTGATACCTTGCTTCTTCGGAGGCTATTTTTGGGAGAAAGGTTTTTTTTTACAGGCAGTGGTAACTTCCGTTTAAGTACCTGCCTTGTCCCTCCCATCATCCGTGTACTTTAGCTTTGGTATGGGTATTCCATAAGTAATGGATGATCCGTGGACTGGATACACTTAACAAGAGAAAACATAATTTATGCTTACCTGATAAATGTATTTCTCTTGTAGTGTATCCAGTCCACGGCCCGCCCTGTCACTTTAAGGCAGGTAATTTTTTCATTTGAACTACAGTCACCACTGCACCCTATGGTTTTTCCTTTCTCTGTATGTTTTTGGTCGAATGACTGAATATGGCAGTTAGGGGAGGAGCTATATAGCAGCTTTGCTGTGGGTGGACTCTTGCAACTTCCTGTTGGGAAGGAGAATATATTCCATAAGTAATGGATGATCCGTGGACTGGATACACTACAAGAGAAATAAATTTATCAGGTAAGCATAAATTATGTTTTTTATATGTCATCTGTTTATGAACAAATTAAAACAAGATATAGCTACACAGATTTCAAAATGCTAAATATTTATTTTTCATGTTGCCTAAGACAGCTTAGAGGAATTGAAAATATTTTAAATGATGCATTTAAAGGGACATGAAACCCAAAAATGTTTTCATGATTCAGATAGAGAATACAATTTTAAACAACATTACAATTTACTACTATTATCTAAATTGCTTCATTATTCAGATATCCTTTGTTGAAGAAATAGCAATGCACATGGGTGAGCCAATCACTCAAAGCATCTATGTGCAGCCACCAATCAGCAACAACTGGGTCTATACGGATATGCTTTTCAAGAAAGGATATTAATAAAATGAAGCGAATTAGATCATTGGAAATTTGAAAATTGTTTAAAAATGCATGCTCTCTTCAAATCATGTAAGAAAAAAATTGGGTTTCATGTCCCTTTATAGATGAAGGAAAACTTCAAGAGTTCTAAAACAGATAAAAATTAATTTAAAGGGGAGAGTTTGAAAATAAGATATTATAATTGTACATTTTATTTTGTTTTATGGTACCCTTTAAAGGAATATGAAACAATGCTATTTTAGTAATGAAAAACAACTATTAGGCTAAAGTAAGTAAACATAAAAAGAAATATTATGTAAAAAAAAACAGTTAACAACTTAGTTGTTTTCTTGCAAAATGAGCACTTATTCGTAGTGTAGCCACTGCCCTAAGGGAGATGACATATTGCTGACTAAAGTTGCATTCTACCCTCCTATGAGCATGGGCAAACCTGACTTTGTTTTTCCAGTATTTGCTGAATAGTAAAACACGTCATGTTACTCTATATTTAATGTATGGCATCAAGCTAGATATATCTTTCTGTAGAGACCCCAGCCCCCTTGTAAGTGTGTGACAGGAAATTGACACTGCACAAATGATTTTAAATAAATAGGTAAATCCTTTTAAAATTATAAATAATATAAAATGCAATGGTTTCTATTAAAGGGACACTGAACCCAAATTTTTTCTTTCATGATTTAGATGGAGCATGCAATTTTAAGCAACTTTCTAATTTACTCCTATTATCAATTTTTCTTCATTCTCTTGCTATCTTTATTTGAAAAAGAAGGCATCTAAGCTTTTTTTCTTGGTTCAGCACTCTGGACAGCAGTTTTTTTATTGGTGGATGAATTTATCCACCAATCAGCAAGGACAACCCAGGTTGTTCACCAAAAATGGGCCGGCATCTAAACTTACATTCTTGCATTTAAAATAAAGATACCAAGAGAATAAATAAAAATTGATAATAGGAGTAAATTAGAAAGTTGCTTAAAATTGCATGCTCCATCTAAATCATGAAAGAAAAAAATTGGGTTCAGTGTCCCTTTAATAGAAACCATTGCATTTTATATTATTTATAATTTTAAAAGGATTTACCTATTTATTTAAAATCATTTGTGCAGTGTCAATTTCCTGTCACACCCTTACAAGGGGGCTGGGGTCTCTACAGGAAGATATATCTGGGGTCTCTACATAAAGATACCAAGAGAATAAATAAAATTTGATAATTGGAGTAAATTAGAAAGTTGCTTAAAATGTCATGCTCTATCTGAATCACGAAAGAAAAAAATTGGGTACAGTGTCCCTTTAAGTATAACCCATGGTCTAGTGTTTTTTATTAAAACAATGAAACAGACAGTTTTATCTCTCTTTAATGAGGTTTTAAGTAGTAAAGTAATATTGTGTTTATCAAGGATTAGCTAGATAGACAAACATAAAGAATTATAGCCATGCAAGATATTATATCTAGGAAAATATCAGGAGCAGCAGAATAGTTGTGGAAATATAAAAGTCCAATGCTGAGTTGGCAGTAGGTAATAATATATGTGATCATAAGGTATAGAAACTTAAAAAAAAATATTAATAGGTTCAACATGTGTGACATTAGAACAAAACAGTGAGTGTTAAACAATGTAAACTACAGGGAGCATACAATTAATAGAAGCAAGTTGGTATACTTAGAAGAGGAAAGGTATACATCATATTCTAAGTTAAGCATAGCAACAGATTATAATTGCTTTTCAATGTGCACTAATAAATACAGAACATTCTAAAGTTCCAAGTGGATTGAGAACATGCTGTGATATATTGAAATAGCACCATTAGTAGATAAACTGAAGGGCATCAAATCCAGACACTGTGTATAATATGCTTTCTGAAGAAAGAAATCCTGAAACTTTATTGCAGATCAGCTCAGTACATGAAGCATATGTAGGTAAACATAGACCGTGATGTTATCTTTTATAATAAAATCATATTACATACTGAGCTGTATAGTATCAGAAATATAGAACAAAAATCATCTAGAAGTAAGAGTTTACCTGATATATTAACACATAGCGTATCAGCTTGCATATCAACTTCTTCAAGTAAACATCAATGAAACATCCTGACAGTACAGTCCAATAGCATTAACAGCAAATATACCATCAATAGATGAGAGGGTGTTATAGGAATATACATTAAAGCCACTCAAATCAAACATAGCATTATAAGCCCTATGAATCCATGTTGATGGGGGACAGCCTAAAATTGAAAACATATCAAATATATGCTTTAAAAGCTCCACAATAACAGGTGCATGATGTAAAGCACATGGGAACTAAGTATAAACAGCATCCTGTCAACATCAAATGAGTCACCAACTAATTATATAAAGTCATGCAAAGAAACATGCATGTGGCCCTTATACCAGTTATGTTGGTAAATAGTGTACTTGATCATTAGCAGGTCGAAATACTGATATAATAAAAAGAGCATGCTTAAAGGTACAGTCTACTTGATATTTTTATTGTTTATAAAGACAAATAATCCCTTTATTACCCATTCCCCAGTTTTGCATAATCAACACAGTTATATTAATATACTTTTTACCTCTGTGATTACCTTGTATCTAATCCTCTGCAGACTGCCCCCTTATCTCAGTTTTTTTGACAGAATTGCATTTTAGCCAATCGGTGCTGACTCATAACTCCATGGGAGTGAGCACTATGTTATTTTTGTGACACACATAAACTAGCACTGTCTAACTGGGAAAAGCTGTCAAAATGCACTGAGATAAGAGGTGGCCTTCATATACACATGTAGATATCTAACTACATACCCAGATATTGTAATTATAATGTTCCACATGGGTAAAGTAGTTAGAGAACTATAGGAATAAGCAACCCTAAAAATGTACGACTAACTTCAGTATTGTGATCAGTAACATAAAGTAGATTTGTGTTCCTTTTTATAAGAAAAGATTGTGTGAAATGAGCAATCAGTAGTTAAATCCCTGTGGAACTGTCAGAGCTCACAAAGTCTTCTGCCAATATCTGCCTGAGGTCATTAGTCAAAATCAAAAGAGGCAGACAGATGCTAGGAATACAGCAGTCAGACCCAGCAGTGTATCAAGCATGAAGAATGGCCTGTAGTTTGTCAAACATAGAAGTCATCTGATTCTCTGCTTCAATGGGAAATCTGACAAAAGGCAGCAGTCTCTTAATGAGAATAGTAATTCTGCCCTCCCAGCTAAAACAAAGTGATAACAAGTCAGCAGTGCCAAATGGGTTATAAGAGTCTAGATCGATCTGCAAAGAAAGTTTGCCTGCTAGTGCTTCAGAAGCTCCTCAGTCCAGCAAACAGTTGATATATAAAGATTTTCCAGTAGGGCATTTACAGCATATGTGTGCACTGCAGAGTATTGAGGAATATTTGTGAGTTCTCTCCTCATTTATTAATCTTCTGGTAGGTTTAGCAACACTCTGTATATTGTACAATGGCTTCACATAAAACAAATAAGCTGCTGGTCTTCAGATAACAAGGCATTTCTGTCTCCTATATTGATAAACTGTAGCTCACAATTGCCAACCTCCACCAATTATCTGTGCAGTATTGTACGACAGTAGTCAGAGTGCTGCTACTATTAGTGTAGTAGAAAGAGATGTAATGGTGCTACAATAATCATGTGGGTTTGATATTAGATCAACCCAGTGCAAAGTGGCAGCACAGCTAGCTATACAGGCCAATCAGGGAGATTCTGGTCTAGTTTAAGAGTCAAATTTTCCAGAGAAATAGTCAGCATTCTGGTTTGCAAAAATAATAAATGGTAAGTTGAAGGGTAGATGTTATAGAGACTTTTCGCCAGGAACTGAACAATTTGTTTATATTACAGCTGGGGGTCTACAGCAACACAATCGGTGCACATTAGGAGCCATTTTACGAGTGGCACGCTAGCAGTTATGTGCAAGCGAAAAGGGGTTTGCTTTCTAATGACACGATGAGTCCACAGATCATCATTAATTACTGTTGGGAATATCACTCCTGGCCAGCAGGAGGAGGCAAAGAGCACCACAGCAAAGCTGTTAAAGGGTCATGAAATCCAAATTTTTTCTTTCATGATTTAGAAAGAGCATGCTATTTTAAACAACTTTCTAATTTACTTTTATTTTCGAATTTGCTTAATTCTCTTGATATCCTTTGCTGAAAAGCATATCTAGATAGGCTCAGTAGCTGCTGATTGGTGGCTGCACATAGATGCCTCCTGTGGTTGGCTCACCCATGTGCAATTATATTTCTTCAACAAAGGATATCTAAAGAATGAGACAAATTATATAATAGAAGTAAATTAGTATGTTATTTAAAATTGTATTCTCTACCTGAATCATGAAAGACAATTTTGGGGTTTAATGTCCCTTTAAGTATCACTTCCCTTCCCACAACCCCCAGTCATTCTCTTTGCCTACGTTAAAAGCAAGGAGGTGGTAAAGTTTATTATTTTAAAGCAGAGCAAGTTTGTTCTGCTCTTTCCTGGGGTTTAGCCGTAGCCCATGTCAGTCTCTTCAGTAGAGCAGTGGTGGCTTTTAAGCAATTGGGAACTTGTGGGGTATAATCCTCACTGCGCCTCCCAAATAGTTTTTGCTGCCCTAACTTGAAAGCCTGAGTAAGATTACTCGGTCTTCCTTTTTTTTTCCCCACAGGTCCATGTGAGGGAGAATGCCTCTCAAACCGAGTGAGCTGCCCTGCTGCCAGGCAGGTTTACATTAAAGGGACAGTCAACACCAGAATTTTTGTTGTTTAAAAAGATAGATAATCCCTTTATTACCCATTCCCCAGTTTTGCATAACCAGCACTGTTATATTAATATACTTTTTACTGCTGTGACTATCTTGTATCTAAGTACCTTCTGACCGCCCCTAATCACATGACTTTTAGTTATTATCTATTGACTTGCAGTTTAGCCAATTAGTGCAGTGTCTGCCACAACTCACTATTTTTGGCACGGATCCATTTTCATATATAGGGGTTGGAGACTGTCGGGGGAGTGCTGGGAGAGGAAAGGTAGATGAACGTTGCTTGACAAGGCACTCCGGAATAAATTGAGACAAATTTAAATAAGAGGACATAACTGTATATTGTTTATAATATTAGTCCTCTTCAATATTTCTGCCTGGGCCTGGCTCAATACATCTATATCTGTTAAAATATCTGACTATCGACAGATGGACACTAACCCCCACAAACATAGTATCTTATCATCAATCCAGGGGTTGTTTCTTTCTTTTTTTGTGTTTGTTTGTTTTTGGCACTGTGAAAATTATTTTTGCTATAAGATGCTATAATATTGTTTTTACTACTTTAAGTGGCAATAGGTATTTAGCAATATTATTGACCAGCCCAATTTGGTTAAATAATTTAATTTAACAGGAGGATCTGCTTCATATAACCTTTTGTATTTCTATGAGTTGAACAGAGAAGAGGGGGGAAAGAGATAGCAGAAAGGAAAGGAATGGTGGTAGTAAAACTGTTATTTCAGGCTCTGGCTAAAGTGTGCATAACAATCTTGGTGTTAAATTAGTACAGGGTCTCCTTTCTTTTTTTTTTTTTTTTTTTTTTTTTTTATATATATATATGCTTGGTTGAAAAATAAAGGTCTATATATCCATAAATATAAGCTGAAATAACAAGGGCGGCAGTTTAAAAGAACTCATTTTGAAACCCAGTGAGACTTGGTAATCTGTGCTGTATTTGTATAGAGGGAGAGGAGGGGTGGGGTAGAGAAGAAAAGAAGGAAAGACCCTTTTTTCTGATCCAGAAGTTAAACAGTAAAGGAAGGGAGCAGAAGGAAAAGATTAAATCATTACAGATTACCATCCTTTCTGTAGAAAAACTGCTTTATTTTGTCTTTTTAGCACAGGACACAGTTTAACATAAACTCCCTATAAATAGACATTTGTAAGGCTATAAGCCTAAGACCAGTAATTGCTTCTATTTCATTCTAAATATTGGTACTTGATATGAGCTGATGAAACACAATCCTTAGAAGTCTTTAAGAACTAATCTTTTTCATATATACCTTACTGTATTGCTACTGTAGCTTAAAAAGTGAATGATATCTTAGCTGGTATAGAGTCTACTATATTTAGATAAATGGAATTGTACCTATAAATCTCTGTAGTATATTGCAACAAGTCACAGTAAAAAATAAATTACTGAAGTACAATCCTTAGAGATATGATTCAAATAGATTAATAGAACTGAAGTGTTGCTCAGCAAAGGAAACAGAAAAGGTAATTAAAAAACTATATTTACACCTACAATATAATATACAGAAGGGGGGAAAAAAAAAGAAAGAAAAAAAAAAAAAGACCTGTCGAAATAAGGTATAGACAGGCTAGTGCGTATATATCTATTTGTCTGCAAGATATATAGTTTTCATTTGATGAAATAGTATTAGATCCTTGCTGAATATAACTCAATTAGGCTAATCACATTGGTTTCTTTAGAGGCACTCTCTTTTGTAGTATGCTCTTTGTATTTTTTCCCAGAAGATTGGGTGATTCCTAAAAGGGACACATTATTAATACCGCTGGTAAAATTAACGTGACGCCTCCTCTTATTTATAATATCCCCTGGCCCTCGCATCCATGTTTGGACTTATGCACATATTAAACTAGCACTGATTTAATTCTCACTCCACTACCTCCCCTTCCCCCCCCCTTTTTTTTTTTTTTTTTCTCCTCCCTTCCCTCACTTGAACATCACTGTGCACACACCGATCCTCACTTGTCCACTCGAGATCGCTTTGTCCTCTCAAAACTTAACTTTAGAATCACTATAAACCCCCACACTAACATTCACGTAGCACAACCTTGGTGTATTTAATCCTTATCTTTTTTTTTGCTCTGTGCTTTCTTCTGGCACATGGACAAATTCCTTCACACTTCACCCAGGAACCCCTCTCCAAACATGGCAGCGAGACAGAGGGATAGGAAATTGAAGGGTAACCAAGAGGTTGCCACGGATGTACAACCATCTCTGTTAAACATATCAGCGGCACAAGAAGCAACCAATATCCACAGTCTGGTTGCTAGTATATCCGATGCGCTCTCTCCTAAATTTGAGGCTCTTAGAGCTGAAATCAAGCAAGATTTTCACTCCTTGACACAGGAGGTTCGTCAATTTTCTAATAGGCTCCAAGAAGCCGAACAAAGAGTTTCGGACTTGGAAGACCTAACAATAGCACATAGTTCTAATCTTGAAGCTGTAAATACTAATTTACAAAAAATTCAAAATAGATTAGAGGACTTAGAAAATCGCTCTAGAAGAAACAATATAAGAATTGTAGGTCTTCCGGAAGAACAGCAGTATGACAATCTTGTTAATTTTGTATCAGAAACTTTGCCTGCAATTTTAAAAATGCCATCCACCTTTTATCCCATCCCAGTGGAGAGAGCGCATAGATTAGGCCCACCTCGTGTAGGTAATAAAGGTAGAACTAGGCCCAGACCTGTCATAGCTAGACTATTAAATTTTCAAGATAAACTTACTTTATTCCAGTATTATCGTAAACAACAGCCTGTTAAGGCTGGAGATGCTACAATTCTTATGTTTCAGGATTTCTCTGCGGACACCGCAGCAAAGAGAAGGGAGCTTGCCCCTGTCTGCTCTAGGTTAATACAAAAAGGATATCAGGCAACCATAATATACCCTTATAAGTTAAAGGTCAAAGTGAGAGAAGTTACTCATTTCTTTGAAGAAGCCCATTTGGCTGAAAGCTTCTATAATACATTGGACTCCTCGGTTCAATGATACCATGGCTGAATACTTCAACTTGGTATAACATGCAGTTTTTTTTTGAGGAAGACCATGTCTCTTTTGGATGCGAGTCTCAAGATCCAACCTCCCCCCCCCTGTGTGGAAAGGGCCTATTATTATACAATATTTATTTATTTATTTATTTTTTTTTTTTTTTTTTTTCTTTCTCTGTCCCTTTCTCCTCCTCTACCCCTAACTCATAAATGGCCATACAGAATGAGGAATGTAAAATAGTGTCATGGAATGTAGGTGGTATATCTACCCCTATAAAAAGGAAGGCGATCCTCACTCAGCTTAGAAAGATTCAGACTGATATAGGTTTCATTCAAGAAACCCATTTATCTGCTGAAGAATCTTTAAAACTTAAAACAGCATGGGTAAAGGAAGTATATTTTGCACCTAGTGTCAAGAGAAAGAAGGGGGTAGCAATATTAATAGGGAAAAAAATTAATACGGAAGTGATACATTTTGAGGCCGATCCAGGAGGGAGGTATGTTCTATTGAAAATAAAGATCGCTCAAGGGATGTATACACTGTGCAACACATATGGCCCCAATGTTTTTGATCCAAAATATTGGAACACTTTGCAGACTAAACTTCTATCTTACACGGAAGGCTGCCTAATCATGGGTGGAGATTACAATATGGCACCACAGAGCCCAATGGATAGGTTAAGACATGACGTCAAACAATTGAAACAAAAAAAAGACAATCTAGAATGTAAGATGTTCAAAAAAATTATACAGAACTTAGCATTGCGAGATATTTGGAGACATCAGAATCCTTCTATCCAGAATTTCACTTGTCTTTCTAAGGCGCATAAGACGCTTTCTAGGATCGACATATTTTTAATTGATGAGCGTATGTTAACAAGAGAGGTAAAATCAGACATAATGCCAATTCTTCTCTCAGACCACGCGCCGATCGTTCTCGAGTTCCAGCTTTCACATCTGCATTCTACTTCATCACGCTTTTTCTTTCCTTATTACCTGATGTCTGAGATAAAATTCAAGAATTGGCTTATAACTAAGTATAAGGAATATGTACATTTTAATAAAGATTATTTAAGCTCCCCTGGAATATTTTGGGACACTGCGAAAGCAGTAATGAGAGGGGAGATAATTTCATACAGCACTGCCTTACATAAGAAAATTAGGTCTAGAGAAAGAGAGTCATGTCAATGTCTGACTAATACCTACAACCAATATCTTCTGGATAAAACTCCTCTAAATTGGGCAAAATATGTCAAAGCAAAAAACGAAAGGGATACCTTTGTATTATTTCAAGAAACACAAAGAGAGTTAAAAATGCAGGCTAAGCTACACAGATATGGTAATAAATCAGGCAAGATGTTGGCTAAACTAATTAGAAATGAGAAAAAACAACCAATCATAGATAAACTGCACAATAAAGGGATACAGCTTGTAAAAACTGATGATATTCTGGAGGCATTCCAAGAATACTATCAAGAACTATATTCATTCAAAACAAGTGATACACAGAAATCCGCTGATTTTTGGAGGGATATCACATATCCTACAGTTACATCAGAAATGGCTAACAGTCTTAATGCTCCTATTTCCATAGAAGAAATAGAGAAAATAATATCTGAGCTTTCCCTAAATAAGGCAGCAGGCCCAGATGGCCTTCCTAGTGAATTTTATAAGATTCTGATTAGCGAAGCTACTCCACATCTTTGTACGCTTTTTAATAGTTTTTTCATTAATGGTAAACTGATTCCTTCTTCATTCTCTAATTCTTATACAACTTTGATATTAAAAGGTGGAAAAGACCCTGAGTGTAAGGAATCTTACAGACCGATTGCTCTGCTAAATTCAGATTATAAAATTCTAACTGCAATTTTAGCAGCTAGACTTCAAGGGATCCTCTCAGAAATCATTCATACTGATCAATCAGGCTTTTTAAATAATCGTAACTCGGCTGCAAAAATTAGAGAAGCTTTGTTAGTGACAGAATACTTTGAGGTTCTGTCTAGCTCAAATAGTGGGGGAGAGGACTTACCTGATCTTGCCATTATTTCTCTAGATGCTGAAAAAGCCTTCGATTCAATATTTTACGAACATATTAAAACATCGCTAAGGCAATTCGGAATCGGAGGTAATTTCCTTGAATTTATTGAGAATTTATATAAACAACCATCTACAAGATTAATAGTGAATAACAACATCTCCCCTTCTATTCTCTTGGGTAGAGGGACAAGACAGGGTTGTCCTCTCTCCCCACTTTTATTCAATGTCTCTATTGAACCTTTGGCAATTAAAATCCGACATCACTTGGATGGCATAAAAATTCGTAACTCTGAAATAAAAATTGGTTTATACGCAGATGACTTGCTGCTTTATCTGGCCAATACTAAATTGAATTTACCAAAACTTTTTCAGATATTAGAACAATTCGGTTCATTCTCTGGATATAAAGTAAATACGACAAAATCAGAGATATTATGGCTCAGGAAAAACAATACCTCTATATTAAAAACCCCTTTTCATCAAGTAACAGATTCTTTTAAATATCTAGGGATTCATATTCCAACAAGGAGTGCGGATCTTTATGCTCTGAATGTCCCTCCAGTAGTGAAAACTATTAAGGAAAAGCTTTTGATTTGGCGAAATCTTCCATTATCGCTTTCTGGAAGGATCGCTCTTTTTAAAATGGCTCTTTTGCCGAAACTATTATATATACTTCAAAACACACCAATAATCCTTCTAGGAAAGGATATACGTGCAATTAATACCTCACTTACTCAGTTTCTATGGCAGAATAAGAGGTCAAAGATCTCTCTTATGAAACTTTCGGTACCAAAAGAAAATGGAGGCTTAGCTTTACCGGATATAAGAATGTATAATCTTTCCTCTCTTGCTCGAGTTGTAGCAGATTGGATTTCACTTAACAACTATGTCTTGAACAATTATCTTGAGACCAATGTCTGCTATCCGTATTCCTTATCTGCGCTACTACATTTACTACCTAAAGAAATTCCAGCAGAAATCAAAAGATTCAAAACAATTCTCAACCCACTTAAGGCGTGGCACAAAATAGTAACTCTTCTCTCAATTAATAATAGGGCTTCTTGTCTTTTGCCTATATTAGGTAACCCTACTTTCCAAGCTGGCCTATATTCAGAGGTCTTTAGAAAGTGGCATACTTCCGGATTAACAAAGGTATATCAAGTAATAGATAGAGGAAGGAAATGTATTAAAACATTTCAGGAATTAAAAAGGGACTTTGATTTGTCCAACAAAGACTTTTTTGCATATCTGCAACTAAGACATTTTGTTCAAGACTTAGTTAAAAAAGCAGGCTGGGAATGGGGGCTAGGCAAACTGGAGGACTGGCTTATCCTAATAAAAAATGGTCGTATGTCAATTGCACCGTGTTACCATCTTCTCTGTACAAACAAAGGGGCACCGGTATTGGTAAAACTGGCCTCTTATTGGAATAAATTAATCCCTCAGAATAATATTGAGTCAAAAACTATACAATGGTCAATTAAAAAAATTGCTCAGGTGACACTATCTGCAACCTGGAGAGAGGCCCATGTTAAGCTCCTTCATGGGGCATACTTCACTCCTGAGAGAGGCTTCAAATGCGCTAATGTGGGGTTCAATAAATGTCCTAAATGTTCACATCAGGCAGCTGATCTACTACATATGTTTTGGCACTGTCCAAAGATTAAAAATCTCTGGACTAGGGTTGAATACTGGCTAAAGAAGGTATTAAAGATAGACCATGTTTTTTTGACATTATATCAGATAATACTTTGTCTCAAGAAAGATCTTGGCAGACAAAATAATGAAAGAATAATAATCTCTACTATTCTTGCCACCAGATATTTAATTTGTAAAAAGTGGAAAAGTCGCGCAATACCAAGTATCTCCGAAATTAAAAACTGCATGAAAAAGCAGTGTATCTTAGAACAGAGAGGTGCAGATATAAACAATGAACAGGACATTAAATGGTTCTTTGATAAATGGGCAGCCTTTTTAAAAATCTTTCCTGTCGCAGGAATAGATCATATAATTTTTCCTTTCAGGAATACAGAAATAGTTCTATTAGGAAACTGGTAGAGAACCAGGAGGAAGAAGGTGACAGATACACTTTTTTTTTTTTTTTTTTTTTTTTTCTCAGCTATGAAGCAGCTGTGTTGCTCTTCCGCATGGGGGGGAGGGGGAACGAGGGGGGGAAGTGTGAAAAATAAAAACTCCAAGCATTGTCGAGAATAAGTTGACTGTTATATTAATGTGTTGATCAGCATAAATATATCTATATGTATAAATGAATATAGTATTATGTGGATGAACTTATTATAATTTTCTGATTATGTTATACTGTTTATATAATTTTTTTTTGATAATGTCTTGGATTATAAATAAAAGATTTAAAAAAAAAAAATTACATGCCCTATTTGAAACATAAAATTTTTTTTTGGCCTTGACTGTCCCTTTAAGGTCTATGTGAGGAGTGGCTTCCTCTCATACCGGTTAGGCTGTCCTCCTGCTGGACAGCTGGATTGCAGGTAAGTGCCTTCTGTTCTTCGATATAGGGGGACTGTGCACTTATGACATATACTGCAGCTTTCTTTGGGACATAATATATCCTTGGAAGGATATATTTTTAGCAAGATGCAGGCACTATTGTGACTAGGAGACTAGGGGTTAATACTTTTCTGTATACTAGTATACCCTATTATTTTGTGTTGGCTCTGGTACATTCAGAGGCTTATCTGGTAATCCCTTATGCCTCATGTGTATTTTTCATTTGTAATGGATATTATGTTTAGGGCTTCTTTTAGGTTTATTGAGCTTGATCCTTATTTCTAATAGGCTTAAAGGGACACTGAACCCACATTTTTCCTTTCGTGATTCAGATAGAGCTTGCAATTTTAAGCAACTTTCTAATTTACTCCTATTTACTCTGGACAGCACTTTTCTATTGGTGGATGAATTTATCCACCAATCAGCAAGAACAACCCAGGTTGTTCAGCAAAAATGGGCCGGCATCTAAACTTACATTCTTGCATTTCAAATAAAGATATCAAGAGAAATAAGAAAATGTCATAATAGGAGTAAATTAAAAAGTTGCTTAAAATGTCATGTTCTATCTGAATCACAAAAGAAACAAATTTGGGTTCAGTGTCCCTTTAAGGAAGTTACTTAGCTGAGAGGGCTTAGATCTCCTTAATGGCTTCTTTTGTTTACTGAGGTTGGAGACTTGTATACAAGGGCTGTCTTTCTCTTGTAAGGTGTATCCAGTCCACAGATCATCCATTACTTGTGGGATATTCTCCTTCTCAACAGGAAGCTGCAAGAGGATCACCCACAGCAGAGCTGTCTATATAGCTCCTCCCCTAACTGCCACCTCCCAGTCATTCTCTTGCAGCTCTCGACAAGATAGGAAGTAGCTAGAGAGATGTGGTGCATTAAACTTTATTCTGGGGCCCAGTTTTTTCCACATGGCTGACTAGATTTTGCCTAGGGATAGTTTTTTTTAGGCCCTCTCACTGTGAGTACAGGCTGGGAGGGGCCTATTTTCGGCCTAAATTGTGCATTAGTTTTTGCAGTTTGAGACATCCAGCTTTCCTGAAGGAGTCAGTTTAGCACAGAATAGCAAGAGCACTACACTAATAAGAAAGGAACGCTCAATTTGGTGTCAGAATATATAAAAAATTCAAATTATTTAGGGTCAATGTATCCTACTATATGAATATATTTGGATACCAACAAATATTTTTTAATTATATTCAGTCGTATATTTTCAATGGGTATATAAGTGTATACCTTGTGAGCTTGAGTGCTTATGCATGAAACTACACTAGTTACAAATATAGTCTATACCCAAAGGAGGATAGAGACTAAAAGAATGCACAAAGAAAAGGTTATAATTTGAATGAAAATTTCAATAATTACCACTCGAAACCGGAGGGTTGATGGGGGAAATTAAAACATAACTTTTATTAACACTACACTAGATATAATAAACATGTGTGAATGTGTGTACTTTTAAAAACACATAACAACTCGACCGATAATGGGGATGGCTTAAAGTATCTTGTAGGTAAATTACCTTGGACCTAAAGTACTGCTTAGGTATGCACGTATTAAGTATTGTGAATCTATCAAGTAAATAATATACTCGTGTATTTACTACAAGATACTTTAAGCCATCCCCATTATCAGTCGAGTTGTTATGTGTTTTTAAAGTACACACATTCACACATTATTTTTTATCTAGTGTAGTGTTAATAAAAGTTATGTTTTAATTTCCCCCATCAACCCTCTGGTTTCAAGTGGTAATTATTGAAATTTTCATTCAAATTATAACCTTTTCCCTGAAGGAGTCCCCTGAACATTTAGGACCTCTCTAAAGGGTTTTTGTGCCTTCCAAAGTCGTTGTATGGGCAGGTAGGGCCACAGTAGAGCTGTGGCAGTTTTGTGTGACTGTTTAAAAACGTTTATATAGTTTTTTTTTATCCGGTTTTGAAACTAAGGGGTTAATCCTCCATTTGCAAGTGGATGCAATGCTCTTTTAGCCTATTATACACACTGTAAAAATTTCGTAAGATTTACTGCTTTCTTCACTGTTTTGCAGTTTCTGTGATTGTTTTTTTCTCTTAAACGCACAGTACCGTTTTTATTTTTTGCTTGTTCACAGTTATTAGAGTGTTTTCCAAGCTTGCTGGTCTCATTACTAGTCTGTTTAAACATGTCTGACATAGAGGAAACTCATTGTTCATTATGTTTAGAAGCCATTGTGGAACCCCCTCTTAGAATGTGTACCAAATGCACTGATTTTACTATAGACTACAAAGACCATATTCTGGCTTTAAAAAAAATTATCACCAGAAGAAATTGACAAGGAGGAAGTTATGCCATCTAACTCTCCCCATGTGTCAGATCCTATAAATCCCGCTCAGGGGACGCCTAGTGCATCTAATGCGCCCATTGCATATACCTTGCAAGAAATGGTGGCAGTTATGAATCATACCCTTACAGAGGTATTATCTAAACTGCCAGGATTGCAAGGAAAGCGAGACAGCTCTGGGGCTAGAATAAATACAGAGCTCTCTGACGCTTTAGTAGCTATGTCTGATACACCCTCACATTATACTGAAGCTGAAGCAGGGGAGCTTCAATCTGTGGGTGAATTTTCTGATTCAGGGAAGATACTTCAATCTGATTCTGATATGTCTACATTTAAATTTAAGCTTGAACACCTCCGCGTATTGCTCAGGGAGGTTTTAGCAACTCTGGACGACTGTGACACTATTGTAGTCCCAGAGAAATTATCTAGATGGGATTAATACTATGCAGTACCTACTTACACTGATGTTTTTCCAATCCCTAAAAGGTTTTCTGAAATTATTACTAAGGAATGGGATAGACCAGGTACCGTTCTCTCCCCCTCCTGTTTTGAAAAAGATGTTTCCTGTAGACGCCGCTACACGGGACGTATGGCAGACGGTCCCTAAGGTGGAGGGAGCAGTTTCTACTCTAGCTAAGCGTACCACTATCCCTGTCGAGGACAGTTGTGCTTTTCTAGATCCAACGGATAAAAAAATTAGAGGATTACCTTAAGAAAATTTTTATTCAGCAAGGTTTTATTCTCCAGCCTCTTGCATGCATTGCCCCAGTCACTGCTGCTGCGGCTTTCTGGTTTGAGTCTCTAGAGGAGGCTCTACAGGTTGAAACCCCGTTGGAAGATATTATTGACAAGCTTAGGGCCCTTAAGCTAGCCAATTCATTTGTTTCTGATGCCGTTGTTCATTTAACCAAGCTAACGGCTAAAAATTCAGGTTTTGCTGCGCAGGGCGCTATGGCTTAAATCCTGGTCAGCTGACGTGACTTCAAAGTCTAAACTTCTCAACATTCCCTTCAAAGGACAGACCATATTCGGGCCTGGACTGAAGGAGATTATTTCTGACATCACTGGAGGAAAAGGTCACGCCCTTCCTCAAGACAGGTCCAACAAATTAAGGACCAAACAGTCTAGTTTTCTGCCCTTTCGAAACTTCAAGAGTCGTGCAGCTTCAACTTCCTCTAACACAAAACAAGAGGGAACTTTTGCCCAGTCTAAGCTGGTCTGGAGACCTAACCAGGCTTGGAACAAGGGGAAACAGGCCAAAAAGCCTGCTGCTGCCTCTAAGACAGCATGAAGGAGCATGAAGGAGCAGCCCCCGATCCGGAAACGGATCTAGTAGGGGACAGACTCTCTCTCTTCGCCCAGGCTTGGGCAAGAGATGTCCAGGATCCCTGGGCATTGGAAATTGTGTCCAAGGGTTATCTTCTGGAATTCACAGGTTGCGCTCTCTCTCTTAAGTTGGGTGAGGGGAATTCGCCGGTTGCTTCTGTGATTAAAATTCTCAGATGCGCACAGCATAATTCCTTCATCTGATGCTAAAGTGGTTTCCTTCATATGTATGCTTGCACATCTCGTGTACTGTTAAAGGAGGTTTCTCTTACTTGGTGTATCCAGTCCACGGATTCATCCTTACTTGTGGGATATTCTCATTCCCTACAGGAAGTGGCAAAGAGAGCACACAGCAGAGCTGTCCATATAGCCCCCCCAGTCATTCTCTTTGCCGCTCTAACAAGTAGCATCTCCACGAGAGGGTAAAGTGAATGTGGTGTTAGATTTGTAGTTTTTATTTCTTCAATCAAGAGTTTGTTATTTTAAAATAGTGCAGGTTTGTACTATTTACTCTGTGGCAGAAAGTGATGAAGATTTCTGCTGAGAGGAAAACGATTTTAGCATGTTGTAACTAAAATCAATTGCTGTTCCCACACAGGACTGTTGAGTACAGGAGAACTTCAGTTGGGAGGAACAGTTTGCAGGCTTAACTGCTATAAGGTATGCTCAGTCACTTTTTTTCTAGTCAAGACTTAGTAATGCTAGAAGACTGACAAGAATCCCCATGTGGGGAAGGTAAGCCATATTCTGAGACTTAGTATAGAAGGATGGCTTAGTTAAAAGGGCTTAAAACGCTGGTGGACACTGTTAAGGGGAAATCGATTATTTTATTACATTAATCTGATATTTGTACTAGTGTATATTACATTTGGAACACTTTTTTGGGGTTTTGTTCCGCATGGCATATCTTTAGACACCTATTTTGGCTTGGGAAGGCCCCACAACTCCGGAGTGAAGAGGGAGGGGGCCTAAAATTCGCGCCTCAGTTGCGCAGTTCATTTGACAGACAGCTTCATGCAGCTTCACGTGTAGAGTCCAGAGATTGCTGGAGGACTTCAGAGAGGCTTTTCTCTTGTTAAGTGTGTTCAGTCCACGGGTCATCCATTACTTATGGGATATATTCTCCTTCCCAACAGGAAGTTGCAAGAGGATCACCCAAGCAGAGCTGCTATATAGCTCCTCCCCTCACATGTCATACCCAGTCATTCTCTTGCAACCCTCAACAATGAAGGAGGTCGCGAGAGGAGCTGGAGTTTTTACTTAACTATTCTTCAATCAAAAGTTTGTTATTTTAAATGGCACCGGAGTGTGCTGTTTTTCTATCTCAGGCAGTGTTTGGAAGAAGAAACTGCCTGCGTTTTTTATCTATGATCTTAGCAGGCGTAACTAAGATCCACTGGCTGTTCTCGACATTCTGAGGAGTGGGGTAACTTCAGAAACTGGGAATAGCATGCGGGGTCCTCCGCAAATGAGGTATGTGCAGTACTTTATTTTCTGGGAATGGAATTGACTAAGAAAATACTGCTGTTACCATATGATGTAAGTACAGCCTTAAATGCAGTAGTAGCAACTGGTATCAGGCTGATAAATGTATGCGCAGTCGAGTTATATTCTAGGGACTAGAATTTGACTGAGAAAATACTGTTAACACTGAAATAATACTTAAGCCTTCTCTGCAGTGGTAGCGACTGGTAGCAGGCTTAGTGATAGCTTTGCATGACATTGACAAATGTTGTTTTTAATAAAACGTTTACTGGCATGTTATTCGTTTTTGTGAGGTACTTTGGTGATAAATCGCTTTGGGCATGATTTTATTCCACATGGCTAACATATTTTTCTGCATGGAAACCGTTATATCAGGGCTCCCACTGTTGTGATTGGAATGGGAGGGCCCTTGTTTTAGCGCCTTGTTGCGCAGTTAAAATTATTGCACAGTCTTTCTGCTTCTTCCTCCTTGATCCAGGACGTCTTTAGAGAGCTCAGGGGTCTGCAAATTTCATTTGTGAGGGAGGTAATCAGTCACAGCAGATCTGTGACAGTGTGCTGACTGTGATTAAAAGCGTTAAATCTTAATTGATATCTGTTTTATCCGTTTTGGGTATTGAGGGGTTAATCATCCTTTTGCTAATGGGTGCAATCCTCTGCTAATAATACACTTCTTGTTAAGAATTGTTTAATTATATCTGTATTTTTGAAGCGCTGCAGCGTTTTTTATATTGCTTGTAAACTTATTGAAGTGATTTCCAAGCTTGTTAGTTTCATTACTAAGTCTGTTTTAAACATGTCTGATTCAGAGGAAACTGTTTGTTCATCATGTTCAAAAGCCAATGTGGAGCCCAATAGAACGATGTGTACCAATTGTATTGATATTGCTTTGAATAAAAGTCAATCTGTACCGATAAAGAAGCTATCACCAGACAACGAGGGGGAAGTTATGCCGCCTAACTCTCCTCACGTGTCAGTACCTGCGTCTCCCGCTCGGGAGATGCGTAGGATTGAAACACCTAGTACATCTAGGCCCTTACAAATCACTTTACATGATATGGCTAATGTTATGAAAGAAGTATTATATAATATGCCCAAATTAAGGGGCAAACGCGATAGCTCTGGGTTAAGGACAGAGCGCGCTGATGACACGAGAGCCATGTCTGATACTGCGTCACAATTTGCAGAACACGAGGACGGTGAACTTCATTCTGTCGGTGGCGGTTCTGATCCGGGGAGACCGGATTCAGAAATTTCGAATTTTAAATTTAAGCTTGAGAACCTCCGTGTGTTACTAGGGGAGGTATTAGCGGCTCTGAATGATTGCGACACGGTGGCAATTCCAGAGAAATCGTGTAGGTTGGATAGATACTATGCGGTACCGGTGTGTACTGACGTTTTTCTTATACCAAAAAGACTTACAGAAATTATAAGTAAGGAGTGGGATAGACCCGGTGTGCCTTTTTCCCCTCCCCCAATATTTAGAAAAATGTTCCCTATAGACGCCACCACACGAGACTTATGGCAGACGGTCCCTAAGGTGGAGGGAGCAGTTTCTACGTTAGCCAAGCGTACCACTATCCCGGTGGAGGATAGCTGTTCTTTCTCAGATCCAATGGATAAAAAATTAGAGGGTTATCTTAAGAAAATGTTTGTTCAACAGGGTTTTATATTGCAGCCTCTTGCATGCATTGCGCCTGTCACGGCTGCAGCGGCATTCTGGTTTGAGTCTCTGGAAGAGGCGATTCGCACAGAGCCGTTAGATGAGGCCTTGAGCAAAGTTAGAACCCTTAAGCAAGCTAATGCGTTTGTTTCAGATGCCGTAGTACATCTAACCAAACTTACGGCTAAAAATTCCGGATTCGCCATACAGGCGTGCAGAGCGCTCTGGCTTAAATCCTGGTCAGCGGATGTAACTTCAAGTCTAAACTACTTAACATTCCTTTCAAAGGGCAGACCTTATTCGGGCCCGGCTTGAAGGAAATTATTGCTGACATTACGGGAGGTAAGGGCCACGCCCTTCCTCAGGACAGGGCCAAACCAAAGGCCAAACAGTCTAATTTTCGTGCCTTTCGTAACTTCAAGGCAGGAGCAGCATCGACTTCCTCCGCTCCAAAACAGGAAGGAACTACTGCTCGTTACAGACAAGGTTGGAAAGACAACCAGTCATGGAACAAGGGCAAGCAGGCCAGAAAGCCTACTCCCGCCCCTAAGACAGCATGTGGGGGGCAGACTTTAGTGGGGGGCAGACTTTCTCTCTTTGCCCAGGCTTGGGCAAGAGATGTGCAGGATCCCTGGACGTTAAAGATTATATCTCAGGGATACCTTCTGGACTTCAAAACCTCTCCTCCACAAGGGAGGTTCCATCTTTCGAGGTTATCGTCAAACCTAGTAAAGAGAGAGGCATTTCTACAATGTGTACAAGACCTCTTAATCATGGGGGTGATCCACTCAGTTCCGCGATCGGAACAGGGACAAGGATTTTACTCAAATCTATTTGTGGTTCCCAAAAAAGAGGGAACCTTCAGACCAATCTTGGACTTAAAGATCTTAAACAAATTCCTAAGGGTACCATCGTTCAAGATGGAAACCATTCGAACCATCCTACCCATGATCCAAGAGGGTCAATATATGACCACGGTGGACTTACAGGATGCTTACCTTCATATACCGATTCACAAAGATCATTATCGGTACCTGAGGTTTGCCTTTCTAGACAGGCATTACCAGTTTGTGGCTCTTCCCTTCGGGTTAGCCACGGCCCCGAGAATTTTTACGAAGGTTCTGGGCTCCCTTCTGGCGGTACTAAGACCACGAGGCATAGCGGTGGCTCCGTACCTAGACGACATTCTGATACAAGCGTCAAGTTTACAGAATGCTAAGTCTCATACAGAGATAGTTCTAGCATTTCTGAGGTCGCATGGGTGGAAAGTGAACGTGGAAAAGAGTTCTCTGTTACCACTCACAAGGGTTCCCTTTCTAGGGACTCTTATAGATTCTGTAGAGATGAAGATTTACCTGACGGAGTCCAGGTTATCAAAGATTCTCAATGCTTGCCGTGTCCTTCATTCCGTTCCAAGCCCATCAGTAGCTCAGTGCATGGAGGTAATCGGCTTAATGGTCGCGGCAATGGACATAGTGCCATTTGCGCGCCTGCATCTCAGACCGCTGCAACTATGCATGCTCAGTCAATGGAACGGGGATTACTCAGATCTGTCCCCTTTGCTAAATCTGGACCAGGAGACCAGAGATTCGCTTCTCTGGTGGTTGTCACCGGTTCATCTGTCCAAAGGAATGACCTTTCGCAGGCCAGATTGGACGATTGTAACAACGGATGCCAGCCTTCTAGGCTGGGAAGCAGTCTGGAATTCCCTGAAGGCTCAGGGATCGTGGACTCAGGAGGAGAAACTCCTCCCAATAAACATTCTAGAATTAAGAGCAATATTCAATGCTCTTCTAGCTTGGCCTCAGTTAGCAAAGCTGAGGTTCATCAGATTTCAGTCGGACAATATCACGACTGTGGCTTACATCAATCATCAAGGGGGAACCAGGAGTTCCCTAGCGATGTTGGAAGTCTCGAAGATAATTCGCTGGGCAGAGTCTCACTCTTGCCACCTGTCAGCGATTCACATCCCAGGCGTAGAGAACTGGGAGGCGGATTTCCTAAGTCGCCAGACTTTTCATCCGGGAGAGTGGGAACTTCATCCGGAGGTATTTGCTCAACTGATTTGTCGTTGGGGCAAACCGGATCTGGATCTCATGGCATCTCGCCAGAACGCGAAGCTTCCTTGTTACGGATCCAGGTCCAGGGACCCGGGAGCGGTGCTGGTAGATGCGTTAGCAGCCCCTTGGGTTTTCAACATAGCTTATGTGTTTCCACCTTTTCCGTTGCTACCTCGACTGATTGCCAGGATCAAACAGGAGAGGGCATCGGTAATTCTGATAGCGCCTGCGTGGCCACGCAGGACCTGGTATGCAGACCTAGTGGACATGTCGTCCTGTCCACCATGGTCTCTTCCTCTGAGGCAGGACCTTCTAATTCAGGGTCCTTTCAACCATCCAAACCTAATTTCTCTGAGGCTGACTGCCTGGAAATTGAACGCTTGATTCTATCAAAGCGTGGGTTTTCGGATTCGGTTATTGATACATTAATACAGGCTCGGAAACCTGTGACAAGACAGATTTACCATAAGATATGGCGTAAATATTTATATTGGTGCGAATCCAAAAGTTACTCATGGAGTAAGGTTAGGATTCCTAGGATATTAGCTTTTCTACAAGAGGGTTTAGAAAAGGGTTTATCCGCTAGTTCGCTAAAGGGACAGATTTCAGCTCTGTCTATTCTTTCACACAAACGTCTGGCAGAGCATCCAGACGTCCAGGCCTTTGGTCAGGCTTTGGCTAGAATTAAGCCTGTGTTTAAAGCTGTTGCTCCTCCGTGGAGCTTAAACTTGGTTCTTAAAGTTCTTCAGGGTGTTCCGTTTGAACCCCTTCATTCCATTGATATTAAGCTTTTATCTTGGAAAGTTTTGTTTTTGATGGCTATTTCCTCGGCTCAAAGAGTCTCTGAGTTATCTGCCTTACATTGTGATTCTCCTTATCTGATCTTTCATTCAGACAAGGTAGTTCTGCGTACTAAACCTGGGTTCTTACCTAAGGTTGTTTCTAACAGGAATATCAATCAAGAGATTGTTGTTCCATCATTATGTCCTAATCCTTCTTCAAAGAAGGAACGTCTTTTGCATAATCTAGACGTGGTCCGTGCTCTGAAATTCTACTTACAGGCAACTAAAGATTTTAGACAAACTTCTCTGTTTGTCGTTTACTCTGGACAGAGGAGAGGTCAAAAGGCTTCGGCTACCTCTCTCTCTTTTTGGCTTCGTAGCATAATACGTTTAGCCTATGAGACTGCTGGACAGCGGCCTCCTGAAAGAATTACAGCTCATTCCACCAGAGCTGTGGCTTCCACCTGGGCCTTTAAGAATGAGGCCTCTGTTGAACAGATTTGCAAGGCTGCAACTTGGTCTTCACTTCATACTTTTTCCAAATTTTACAAATTTGACACTTTCGCTTCTTCGGAGGCTGGTTTTGGGAGAAAGGTTCTACAGGCAGTGGTTCCTTCTGTTTAATGTTCCTGCCTTGTCCCTCCCATCATCTGTGTACTTAGCTTTGGTATTGGTATCCCATAAGTAATGGATGACCCGTGGACTGAACACACTTCACAAGAGAAAACATAATTTATGCTTACCTGATAAATTTATTTCTCTTGTAGTGTGTTCAGTCCACGGCCCGCCCTGTCTTTTGCAGGCAGGTTCTAAATTTTAAAATTATAACTCCAGTCACCACTGCACCTTATAGTTTCTCCTTTCTCGTCTTGTTTCGGTCGAATGACTGGATATGACATGTGAGGGGAGGAGCTATATAGCAGCTCTGCTTGGGTGATCCTCTTGCAACTTCCTGTTGGGAAGGAGAATATATCCCATAAGTAATGGATGACCCGTGGACTGAACACACTACAAGAGAAATAGATTTATCAGGTAAGCATAAATTATGTTATTTTCGTTCAAAACTAATCCCCAAGGAAGGTAGGGCCACAGCAGAGGCCGTGGCATGGTGCTGTAGTTAGTTAAACCGGTGGCCTGCTTTAATTTGCTCCGGTTTGGGCAGTAAGGGGTTAATTGTCTTGAAATTTACTGTGCAATCATTTCAAAGCATTAGGATCATATGGTGAAAATTTCATAAAGATTGGACGTTTTTTTGAGGTTTAGTAAAAAAGTGTGCGCTTTTTATTATTTAAAGGCACAGTAATGTTTTTTCAAAAATTTTATTTTACTGTATTTGAGTGCTGTCTAAGTCTGTTTAACATGTCTGAGCCTACAGATAGACCCTGTTCTATGTGTTTAATAGCCATGGCGGTACCCCCTTTACATTTGTGTTTAAAGTGTGCTAAAGTATCTAAACATTTTAAAGATTATGCAGTGACACTTAAAAATGTAGCCCAAGATGATTCTTTGACGGAAGGTAATGAGGATAGTCCTCCTTCCTCTCCCCATGTGTCGACACCAGTTATGCCTGCGCAAGCGATGCCTAGTACCTCTAGCGCATTGGGCCCTATTACATTACAACAATTAGCAGCAATCATGGATAATTCCCTTGCGGCATTTCTATCCAAACTGCCAGTTTTTCCCAAGAAGCGTGATAGCTCAGTTTTAAGAACAGAGGATGAGCAATCAGAAGCTTTAGATGATTTATCCGTTGTACCCTCACAACACTCTGAAGTGGCAATGAGGGACGGGCTGTCCAAGGGAGAAATTTCTGACACAGGAAAGGTTTCTCAGCGAGCAGAATCAGATTCCTTGGCGTTTAAATTTAAGCTGGAACACCTCCGCATACTGCTTAAGGAGGTTTTAGCTACGCTGGATGATTGCGACCCCATGGTGGTCCCAGAAAAATTGTGTAAAATGGACAAGTTTCTAGAAGTCCTTGTATACACTGATGTGTTTCCGATCCCGAAGAGGGTGGCGGATATTGTGACTAGGGAGTGGGAGAGACCAGGCGTACCTTTTGTCCCCCCCCCCCTATCTTTAAGAAAATGTTCCCTATAACTGACCCCAGGCGGTACGTGTGGCAGACGGTCCCTAAGGTAGAGGGAGCAGTTTCAACACTAGCCAAGTGCACAACCAGTCCAATAGAAGACAGTTGTGCTTTCAAAGATCCTATGGATAAAAAATTAGAAGGTTTACTGAAGAAAATATTTGTTCAGCAAGGTTTCCTTCTTCAACCAATTGCCTGCATTATTCCTGTAACTACTGCAGCGGCTTTTTGGTTTGAGGCGCTGGAGGATTCGCTCCAGAGGGAGACTTCATATGACGAAGTCATGGATAGAATTCATGCTCTAAAGCTGGCTAATTCTTTTATCACAGATGCCGCTTTCCAATTAGCTAAGTTAGCGGCGAAAAATTCTGGTTTTGCCGTTATGGCGCGAAGAGCGCTTTGGCTCAAATCATGGTCGGCTGACGTGTCGTCCAAAACAAAATGACTAAATATTCCTTTCAAGGGAAAGACCCTTTTCGGTCCCGAGTTGAAAGAAATTATCGCGGATATCACTGGGGAAAGGGCCATGCCCTTCCGCAGGATAGACCGTTTAAGGCCAAAAACAAGGCTAATTTTCGCTCCTTTCGCAACTTCAGGAGCGGACCTGCTTCAACCTCTGCTACCGCAAAGCAAGAGGGTAACGCTTGACAGCCCAAAGCAACCTGGAAACCCTTGCAGGGCTGGAACAAGGGTAAACAGGCCAAGAAACCTGCGGCTGCTACCAAAACAGCATGAAGGGGTTGCCCCCGATCCGGGACCGGATCTAGTGGGGGGCAGACTTTCTCTCTTTGCTCAGGCTTGGGCAAGAGATGTTCCAGATCCTTGGGCATTAGAAATTGTTGCTCAGGGATATCTTCTAGAATTCAAGGACTCTCCTCCAAGGGGAAGGTTCCACATTTCTCGTTTGTCTTCAGACCAGACAAAGAAACAGGCGTTCTTATGCTGTGTAGAAGATCTTCTAAAGATGGGAGTGATACACCCAGTTCCAATTACAGAACAAGGACTGGGTTTTTACTCAAACCTGTTTGTAGTTCCCAAAAAAGAAGGAACTTTCAGGCCAATCCTGGATCTAAAAATTCTAAACAAATTCCTCAGAGTTCCATCATTCAAAATGGAAACCATTCGGACAATTTTACCGATGATCCAGGAAGGTCAATATATGACTACCGTGGATCTAAAGGATGTGTACCTACATATTCCTATCCACAAAGATCACCATCAGTTCATAAGGTTCGCTTTTCTGGACAAGCATTATCAGTTTGTGGCCCTTCCTTTCGGGTTGGCCACTGCTCCCAGAATTTTTACAAAGGTGCTAGGGTCCCTCCTAGCGGTACTAAGACTGCGGGGCATTGCAGTGGCACCTTACCTAGACGACATCTTAATACAGGCATCGTCTTTTCACAGAGCCAAGGCTCATACGGACATTGTTCTGGCCTTTCTAAGGTCTCACGGGTGGAAGGTGAACGTCGAAAAAAGTTCTCTGTCCCCACTCACAAGGGTTCCCTTCCTGGGAACACTAATAGACTCGGTAGAAATGAAAATATTTCTGACGGAGGTCAGGAAGTTGAAGCTTTTAACTACTTGCCGAGTTCTTCATTCCATTCCTCGGCCTTCTGTAGCTCAATGCATGGAGGTAATCGGATTAATGGTCGCGGCAATGGACGTGGTCCCTTTTGCCCGAATTCATCTCAGACCACTGCAACTGTGCATGCTCAAACAGTGGAATGGGGATTATACAGATTTGTCTCCTCAAATACAACTGGACCAGGAAACCAGAAATTCTCTTCTCTGGTGGTTGACTCAGGATCACCTGTCTCAGGGAATGTGCTTCCGTAGACTGGAGTGGATCATTGTCACGACCGATGCCAGTCTGTTAGGCTGGGGTGCGGTCTGGGACTCCCTGAAAGCTCAGGGCCTATGGTCTCGGGAAGAATCTCTTCTCCTGATAAACATTTTGGAACGGAGAGCGATATTCAACACGCTCCAGGCATGGCCTCATCTAGCAGAGGCCAAATTCATCAGATTTCAGTCGGACAATATCACGACTGTAGCGTACATCAATCATCAGGGAGGAACAAAGAGTTCCCTAGCGATGAAGGAAGTAACCAAGATCATCAAATGGGCGGAGGATCAGTCCTGCATCTCTCAGCAATTCACATCCCAGGAGTAGACAACTGGGAGGCGGATTTTCTGAGTCGTCAGACTTTTCACCCGGGGGAGTGGGAACTCCACCCGGAGGTTTTTGCTCAGTTGACCCAGCTATGGGGCATTCCAGAATTGGATCTGATGGCGTCACTTCAGAACACTAAACTTCCTCTTTACGGATCGAGGTCCAGGGACCCCAAGGCGGCATTGATAGATGCTCTAGTAGCGCCTTGGTCCTTCAGTCTACCTTATGTCTTTCCACCGTTTCCCCTTCTCCCTCGGCTGGTAGCCAGAATCAAACAGGAGAAGGCTTTGGTAATTTTGATAGCACCTGCGTGGCCACGCAGGACTTGGTATGCAGACCTAGTGGACATGTCATCTGTTCCACCATGGAAGCTGCCATTGAAGCAGGATCTTCTAACACAGGGTCCATTCAAGCATCCAAATCTAGTTTCTCTGCAACTGCTTGGAGATTGAACGCTTAATTCTAGCTAAGCGTGGGTTCTCTGAATCAGTTATTGATACTCTGATCCAGGCCAGAAAGCCTGTCACCAGGAAAATTTAACATAAGATATGGCGGAAATATCTTTGTTGGTGTGAATCCAAGGGTTACTCGTGGAGTAAAATTAAGATTCCCAGGATTTTGTCTTTTCTCCAAGAGGGATTGGAGAAAGGATTGTCAGCTAGTTCCTTAAAGGGACAGATATCTGCTCTGTCTATCCTGTTACAGAAGCGGTTGGCAGCAGTACCAGACGTTCAGGCGTTTGCACAGGCTTTAGTTAGAATCAAGCCTGTCTATAAACCTGTGGCTCCTCCATGGAGTCTTAATTTAGTTCTTTCAGTTCTTCAAGGGGTTCCGTTTGAACCTTTACATTCCATAGATATTAAGTTATTATCTTGGAAGCTTTTGTTTTTGGTAGCTATCTCTTCTGCTCGGAGAGTTTTAGAATTGTCTGCTTTGCAGTGTAATTCACCTTATCTGGTGTTTCATGCAGATAAGGTTGTTTTGCGTACTAAACCTGGTTTTCTTCCGAAAGTTGTTTCTAATAAGAATATTAACCAGGAAATCATTGTTCCTTCTCTGTGTCCTAATCCAGTTTCTAAGAAGGAACGACTTTTGCACAATCTTGATGTAGTTCGTGCTTTGAAATTCTATTTACAAGCAACTAAAGATTTCAGACAAACATCATCCTTGTTTGTTGTCTATTCTAGTAAGAGGAGAGGTCAGAAAGCGACTGCTACCTCTCTTTCCTTTTAGCTGAAAAGCATCATCCGATTGGCTTATGAGACTGCTGGGCAGTAGCCTCCTGAACGAATTACAGCTCATTCCACCAGAGCTGTGGCTTCCACATAGGCCTTCAAGAATGAGGCTTCTGTTGAACAGATTTGTAAGGCAGCGACTTGGTCTTCACTGCATACTTTTGCCAAATTTTACAAATTCGATACTTTTGCTTCTTCGGAGGCTATTTTTGGGAGAGAGGTTTTGCAAGCAGTGGTGCCTTCCGTTTAGCTTACCTGACTTGTTCCCTCCCTTCATCTGTGTCCTAATGCTTTGGTATTGGTATCCCACAAGTAAGGATGAATCCGTGGACTGGATACACCAAGTAAGAGAAAACAGAATTTATGCTTACCTGATAAATTACTTTCTCTTACGGTGTATCCAGTCCACGGCCCGCCCTGGCAATTAAGTCAGGTTCAAATTTATCTTTATAAAACTACAGTCACCACTGCACCCTGAGGGGGAGCTATATGGACAGCTCTGCTGTGTGCTCTCTTTGCCACTTCCTGTAGGGAATGAGAATATCCCACAAGTAAGGATGAATCCGTGGACTGGATACACCGTAAGAGAAAGTAATTTATCAGGTAAGCATAAATTCTGTTTTTGGCTACTTGGACGACATCGATGCCCCAGTCGTTGTCGACCTTGAAAAGTTTTGTGAACTTTATCATTTTATGACGTTCCTTCCTTGAGGAAGCTTTTTCTAGGTGTACCTTGGATATACTCACAGGAATAGGATAAGCTAGGGATGTCTTTCTCCCTGTCTTACGTCTTTTTTTTTTTAATTATAATTGTTTATTAGCCATTTCAGCATGCCATTCCATTGACAAAAAGAAAAATAAAGCAACACAAAAACATCAGGTATCCCTGAAGATGTAATACAAACGATACACTTAATCATAGTATCATAACACACTTTTTGTCATCACATTATTATACATAAATTTAAATAAAACACATTGCTCCGGACATTTGAAAGTATGTATCTAAATATATTAACAAAAAAAAGAAAAATATTTCTGTGAGATCAATAATT
Source organism: Bombina bombina (assembly GCF_027579735.1). Classification (NCBI taxonomy): domain Eukaryota; kingdom Metazoa; phylum Chordata; class Amphibia; order Anura; family Bombinatoridae; genus Bombina; species Bombina bombina. The sequence continues at coordinate 350,342,806 of NC_069504.1, forward strand.
GTTACTAAAACCTTATTTGCATGTTGAAATTGGAATTTTCTTATATCATAAAGAGAAAAAGAACAGCGGCAACAAAAAACAAACCAAAACGAAACAAGACAAAACAAAAAAAAAAATTTTTTTTAAAAATTAAAATATAATTACTCTCCCAGCCCCCTCGTCCCCCATCCCCATACCAACCCCCAATGGTGAATTACGCAGGGTATTCTTTATTCGCTATAGCTTGTTCCATATATATTGTACCCCTGAAAGGTGCAATTATCTGTCTCTGCATGTTTTCTGGTAAGCTAGTGATTACACTTTTCCACTTGCAAAAAAATTTCTTAACTTGAGCTTCTGAGTTTACAGACGTGTCAATTTGTTCTAAGATAATTTGATTTTGAAGCTTTTGCTTGAATTCTTTCAAACTTTGGGCCTTTTTAGATTTCCAGTATTTTAAAATTAAAAGCCTTCCCGTGATAATTATATTATTCAATTGTCGAATGTTTTTAAGAACTGTCTCTTCTTGATTAATGAAAAAGAAAACATTCTTATCCGTTATTTGAAAATTACATTGATTAATTTTACTAACCCAGTTACCTATCTTGTACCAATATCTTTTAATTTTATAACAGTACCAGAAACAATGCTGCAGATCTGCGCTATTACTCTTACACTTCTAGCAAGATGTCATAGATTTGTCCCATTTAGCCTTTACCTGTGGGGTAATATAGGCTCTATTTATAAATTTAGTGTGTGTCTCCCTCCATGAGGTGGAGACTGTCGCTCTATCTATAAGGCTAAAACTTTCTTGGATTCTTTCTGGCGGGATCAGCCAGATTTCTGCTAGTTTTTGTAGGTTACTGAAGCCATTATTAGAAATAATCAGTCTATATATTGTTGAAATACTATACCTACCTGCCTTAAAGAGATTTAAAATGGGTTCTATTGGGTCCCAGGCATCTATCGCCAGATTATTTTGTAATATTTCTTGTAAATATTGCCTAATTTGTAGAAAGGCATAAAATTCTTTGTTTTTTATCTCATAATCTTGCTTTATTTTAGCAAAGGTCTTACAAGTCCATGATTCTTTATCTATAAATTGAAATACATTGGTAATCCCTTTTTGAGCCCAAGTCTTAAATATACTTGAATCTAGTGCTGGCACAAAGTTAGGGTTTCCCACTATAGGTAAGTAAGTAGAAAAAGAGCTGTCAATGTCTAAAATCTGTAGTATTCTTTGCCATGCAGTAATTACCATCTGTATAACGGGTAGGTCTTTAATTTTATAAGGCCTTTTATCTCTAGGTATATGAAGAAGAGCATTAAGAGAAAATGGGTATACTAGGACTCTTTCTAGTGGGAGGGCTGCGTAATAATCAGCTTCTGTCAGCCAGTCTAAGGCAATCTTACCAATACAGACTAAGTTGTACATTTCTATATCGGGTAACGCTAGCCCTCCTTCGGTTCTAAACAACATAAGTTTTTTATACGAAATTGCCCTCCTTTTTTCCCCCCAGAGAAATTGTATACAATCTTGTTTGAACCTATTAAGATCCTTTTTTTTTGATTATTATTGGTAGATTTTGCATTAGGTACAACAGTTTGGGGAATAAGAGCATTTTGATTAAATTGGCTTTGCCTGTCAACGTGAGTTTAAATTTTGCCCACTTTTCCATATAGTGTTTTATACGTCTTTTCAAGGATCTTCCTGAAACATTCCTGCAACAGGATTCAGGACATTCCTCGCTGGTAGTGAGAGTTCCAGCCCCTGTCTGGGAATAGGATCTGGGTGTTTATCTCAAGTTTTTCTCTGGTACTGACCTTCTTTTGGTTCTGGTGGGTCTGTTCATAAGAACATAGACCGGAGGGCTGTGTGTTTATTGTTTTCATGTTTAGGGAGCTTCTCTAACTTATGAGTTTCATCAACCAAGAAAGACTTTTAGGTCCTGGGGTAGCTCAATGGTGCTTTCTGAACTATATATAGTTCAGGTGTCATCCTTCCTTTGAGCTATCTCTTTTTCAAGAGATTTTGTCCAATCTTCTTCTTCAGGGATTGAAATTGCATCTGGAAAGGTGTTTCCTTGTTCCATCTTCAGGGGTGGATTTTTATGACTCTGTATTTAGAAGAAGTTTTGTAACAGAGGTCTGATATCTAGGATTTATTCATTTTTCCTTTCTCTGCAGGCTACTGTCTAGCCAACAGCAATTTTTAGTTAAATGGCTTAACTCTTTACAAGCAGTAGGTTGGGAGTTCGGATCTAACTGCAGCTGAATCTCCTTCACTTTTCAGTGATTCGATTTAGGAGGGAATTGGTCTGCTTTCCATGGGACATCATTCATTTTTGCTAATTTCCATAAAAGGGGAAAGCATCGGATCTGTCTCAAAAGATAGATATAGATCAGTCGACAAGAGTTTCTCTACCGGAGTAATTTTCAGGAATGTCTTTCTCAGGGCTTGTGCTTTCGGATATATTCCTGGGTGATGTGACCACAGATGCCAACCTGCTGGGCCGGTATGCTGTCTGGGTCTCGTTAAAGGGACACTGAACCTAAATTTTAAGCAACTTTCTAATTTGCTCCTATTATCAATTTTTCTTCATTCTCCTGCTATCTTTATTTGAAAAAGAAGGCATCTAAGCTTTTTTTGGTTTCAGTACTCTGGACAGCACTTTTTTATTGGTGGATGAATTTATCCACCAATCAGCAAGGACAACCCAGGTTGTTCACCAAAAATGGGCCGGCATCTAAACTTACATTTGTGCATTTCAAATAAAGATACCAAGAGATTGAAGAAAATTTGATAATAGGAGTAAATTAGAAAGTTGCTTAAAATTTCATGCTCAATCTGAATCACGAAAGAAAAAATTTGGGTACAGTATCCCTTTAAGATTATGGACTCGGAAGTGTCTGCTCTTCTCTTTAATAGCTGAAGTAGAGAGCGATCATCAATGCTCTGTTAGCTTTTCCTCTTGGCCTCAGTCGTTTCTTAGTTTGGTTCCAGTCAGGGAATGTCACCTCAATGGTTTATTTCAACCAACAGGGAGGATCTAAGGTTTCCTTTGCCATATAGAAGGTGACTTGGATAGTTCAGTGGGCGGAAGCTCACAATTGCTGTCTGTCGTCCTCTCTCCAGGCATTTGAGAGTCGGACTTCTGAACAGACAGATATATCCTCCTAGGGAGTGGATTCTTCTTCCGGAGGTTTCCAAGGTGTGGTTCACTGTCAAGTTATCCACTGACCGCCCTGATAGATGTTCTGGCGTTTTATTCTTGGATTACAGTCTGTCATGCCTGTTTACTCTGTTTGTTCTCCTTCCATGAGTTATTGCTTGTATTCAACAGGAGAGAGTGATGGGAATTCTAATAGCCTCTGCGTGGCCTCGCAGGATCTGGTATGCAGATCACCTGATAATGTCGTCTCTCCACTTTGGTGACTGTACCTGAGGGAGGACCTTCTGAGTAAGGGTCCCTTCTTCATCTAAATCTAGTTTCTCTGATGCTGCCTGCTTGGTGATTGAACGCTTGGTTTTGTTTAAGCGTGGGGTTTTCTGAGTCAGTCATTGAGATCATGGCTCAGGCTTGCAGGCATGTTTTCGAGGGGATTGCGATAGACTATGGCGTACTTATCCTTATAAGTGTGAAGCCAAGGGCTTCTCTTGGAGTGGAGTCAGGATACCTAGAATTTTGTCTGTCTCTAGGATGTCTGGAAATGGTCCGTCAGTACCCTGAAGGTTCATTTTCTGCATTGTTTAATTGGCTACATAAGTGTCTGGCGGTCGTGCCAGTTGTCCAATCCTTGTCAGGCCTGGTCAGACTCAAGCCTGTCCTTAAGTCTGTTGCTCCCCCTTGGAGTCTTAACTTTATTCTTAACCTTGTTTTTAAGATTTTGCGGTACTTTCCATAGATATTTAGTGTTATCTCGGAAGGCTTTCCTCTGCTCGGAGAGTCTTGGAACTCTCAGCTTGGCAGTGTGCTTTTCTTTATCTTATCTTTCTTTCAGATAAAGTGGTTCTTCATAGGGTTTTGTTGTTCCTTGTCTAATCCTTTTTATCATAAGGAATGTTAGTGGCACAACTTGGATATTGTGCATGTTCTTAATCTCTGTCTACAGACGACTAAGGCTTTTCGCCAGTTTTTTGTTTGGTTGTTTGTTTCTCTTGGACAGTTACTTCTTTTTTCCTTTGGTTGTAAGTATACTTTGGTTATGAGACTGCTGGACAGCAGCCTCTTGAGAGAATTACAGCTCTTTTCACTAGGACTGTATCTGCTTCTTGGATGCAGCTTTTGTGGATCAGCATTGCAAGGCAAGATTGATAGTTGGTCTTGGCTGAGGCTTTTTCTGGGAGAAGGGTTCTTCAAGTGGTGGTGCCTTCTGTTTAGGTGCCTGTCTTGCCCTCCCTTATCATCTGTGTACTCTAGCTTGGGTATTGATTCCCAACAGTAATTAATGATGATCCGTGGACTCATCGTGTCATTAGAAAGAAAACAAAATTTATGCTTACCTGATAAATTTATTTATTTATTGACATTATGAGTCCACGGCCCGCCCTGTTTATTCAAACAGTCTTTTTTTTGTTTTGTAAACCTCAGGCACCTTTGCACCTTGTGTTACTTCTTTTCTCTCTTTTTCCTTCGGTCGGATGACTGGGGCTTGTGGGAAGGGAAGTGATACTTAACAGCTTTGCTGTGGTGCTCTTTGCCTCTTCCTGCTGGCCAGGAGTGATATTCCCAACGGTAATTAATGATGATCCGTGGACTCATCGTGTCAAGAAATTTTTTTTATCTCGGCTGTTTGTGCGCATTTCATGTAGTGCTCGTTTTTCAAGTTGAAAGTAAACGTGAACGCTTGAGCGCAATTGAAGTTAACACACGTCGGGATAACGCGCGATCAGAGCTCTGGTTAACTGTTTCATGAAACAAAAAAAGTGTCACAAAACGCATCAAAAATACATTACACAATACAGTTACACTCATAACACTATCTGATCAAAATCTGTATATATTTATATATTTTAGCAAAATAACATATGTAGAAATGTGTATTTATGAATAAATAGAACATATTCTGCTATAGGAAGAACATTGGAATGTGAAATATTAATATTTTCATATCGGTTTAGCGCACTTGAGATGATGTGATGGGGTTAGCATGCAAGTAGTGTGTTAGGGGATTTTCTACTTTTTTGCTCCATTGACTTCATTGGGGGAATACGTTAACGCGTTTGCAATATTCTAACTTCTGCTTTTTGCACACATCGGGTTGGCGCACCTGTGAAAACTTTTTACTTTAAACATAAAACACGTAATACGAACGCTGACACATGCAAAAAGCTTCTAGCTGAGTTGAAGTGTGAGCGGAGGCATTGCATACTGCTCCACTTGTAATCTTACCCTAAATGTAATAATTGCACAAATTTGAACTTTGTTCATGTAACCAACAAGTCAGTTAGTTTTAAAAAAATATTTTAACTAAAGGGCTTAAGGGCATGAAGAATTGATAATATTATCAGGGACTCAAAGGGTCAATAGACACTAGAAGGGTTAACATGTAGGAAACCATCCAATGACCACATGAAGCGGAGAATATGGAGACTATAAAAAGAGCTAAAGGAATCAATATGGCATCTTGATAAAGGCATCCACATTCTGGGTGTGGACAACTTGGAAACGGATTTTCTGAGCAGACAGATGTTTCATCCAGGGGAATGGTCCCTCCATCCCGAGATGCTCCACATAGTCATAGCCGTTTTTCAACTTTAAGAACTGAAGGGATTTAACTAACAGTACCAACAGCAATATTACAGCTGAACATGAGGAAATTATATTCCCAAAAAACTGCAAAGGACGCTTTGTAAAATATACCCTTTGAAGCCCCTGTACCTTTTTTGGTCATTGACACTAATTCTTATTAAGGACATACAAATAAGATAGTGTGCGAGCAACATCGTAGCCCTGTGAGATTACAGCCCTGCCTTTTTTGTAAAAATTTTTTTTTTAATTTTGAACTTTTATCTATTCGGATCCTTTTCAAATGTCTAGGCATTTTTTACTGTTTATTCTATAGGAAATAGTAAGATTGAATAGCCAAAAAGTTGGTTGAAAGTATGAATAAATACACCGGTGTATGAATTATTGTAATCTACTATGTGTCATTTTTACTAATTGTATATGAATACATTTTTTCTGCTATCCATTGGAAATTGTTTGAAACCAACATAATACATTTTAGAATCATTTTTCATAAAATGAAAATAGTTTGAATCAAAATAATTTTATATTATCTATTCTGACATAGAATATGTGGGATTTTTAGCACTTTAAATATTGTTTTTTAATTAAGCAAGTAATACCTATAAGTCTAACATGGACCATACATCTAATTAATATAGAGATTCTTAAAGAGACACACACCATATTGTTTTGAGGTATTGCATCTGCATTTATAAACTTTACCAAGGTTTTAGGAATATAAGATATAGTTAAATCAAGGGTAATCTGTTGAATATAAAGGTACCAAAATTTGGTTAGCGAAAAGCTTCCTACTGTCCAGTCCAGCATTATATGCGCCATCCTTTATACTTTTTGTAATATTTTTCTTTACAAATTAAATTTTGGGATAATTTGTATATATTAAAGGAGGCAGAGTCTGGGTACATAACGGAATAGAAATACTCCAATCCCTACTATTTAAGTCACTTAGGCATGTTTAAATCTTCAATTCAGCCTAAAATTAGAAAGATGGTAACTATACACAGCTATACAGATTAAGACTATACATTTGTTCTTTTAAAATGTAAAACATATATAGCAAAGGATAACATCTATCTTCCTTTCTGATTGAGAACCACACAAAGACCAGCTTTAAATATAACTTACAACAAACATGTCCATCTTAATGGGAGGAGAGTCCACTGCTTCATTCATTACTTGTGGGAATTAAGAACCTGGCCACCAGGAAGAGGCAAAGACACCCCAGCCAAAGGCTTAAAAACCTCCCCCACCCCCCTCATCCCCCAGTCATTCTTTGCCTTTAGTCACAGGAGGTTGACAGAGAATTGATGGAAGATTCGGAGTAGTCTCTTATGAAGGGTAGTACTCTTCTAAATGGGACTGGAGTTTTAAGTAGTCCGGAGATGAAGGGAGAGTCTTTCTGCGAAATGATCCCAACTCAGTTTAACAGCTCCACTAGCAATCAGCGTTGATGAGTTTCGCTGTCTGCTTTTCTTCTCTCAAGTCCATGTCAGGAGCGATGCTACTACCCTGTCACACTTGAAGGGCCGTGTTCCTCTTCCACGACGTTGATTCTGGTAAGATTGGTTCATTTATTTATATATATATATATATATATATATATATATATATATATATATATATATATATATATATATATAATTACGCATGAAGACAGGGTCATAGTGTGGCTCCTTTTATTTTTATAGAATTTAAGGTAATACCCTCGGAAGGGGGCTGTTGAACAGGGGGGATATTAATATGCATAATATTGTTTGCTACTGCATTGTTTGCTACTGCATTGTGTGAGATGAGGCTCTGTCAGTGTGGAACACAGTTCATTAGCGAGAGATTGAGGCATGCTTTTTTGGCGCGTACTTCTCTCGAGTGCAGGGGAGGTCCTGCATGGAACTCCATGTGACCAATGTGGCCTCTACAACTTCCTCTTTTTCGACCTGCGTTCGGAGGAATCGAAAGCTGTTTCTTGTAGTCCGGGTCATAGGAGGTGGTAAGTGCCCCGGCCATTGGGATATAAAGGTGCCATTTATTTTTTATCAAGTCCGTAATAAAGGTGCAATCTATGGAGGACTCTGATATGTTAGAGGATACTCCCTCTTTATCTAAACCCATTAACTGTGTATATTGTGAGGAAGTTCCAGTCGAACCACCTACGCAACTCTGTTCCACATGCTTTGGCAATATTGCTATTTCCATAAAGAATAAAGTATTTAGTACGACTGAGTCGTCCACCTCTGAGGGTTCTCCGCCCCGCCAGGTACGTTCCTTGCAATCATCTCCGATTACACAAGCAGTTCCCCAGGGCACTACTAATCCTCCTGCGGGAGGGGCCCTTTGGCCTCCAGACCAGGGCAGTTGTCTCAGGGGACATCCTTTCTAAGACCATCCTGGGAGATTGTGACCATGGATGCAAGTCTATCAGGATGGGGAGCTGTATGGGGTGCCAGAAGGGCACAGGGCAGATGGACTCGAGAAGAGTCAAGTCTACCTATAAATATTTTGGAACTTTGAGCTTTATTCAACGCTCTGAGGGCTTGGCCCCTTCTGGGGTCATCCCGATTCATCAACATTACCTCGGTGGCTTACATAAACCATCAGGGGGGGACGAGAAGCTCCCTAACCATGAGGGAAGTATCTCGGATTCTGGAATGGGTGGAAACTCACAATTTTTTGCTCTGAGATCCACATTCCGGGTGTGGACAACTTGGAAACGGATTTTCTGAGCAGATAGATGTTTCATCCAGGGGAATGGTTCCTTCATCCCGAGATACTCCACTTGTAATCTTACCCTAAATGTAATAATTGCACACATTTGAACTTTGTTCATGTACCCAACAAGTCAGTTAGTTTTAAAAAATTATTTTAACTAATAAGCTTAAGGGCATGAAGAATTGATAATATTATCAGGGCTCAAAGGGTCAATAGACACTAGAATAGTTAACATGTAGGAAACCATCCAATGACCACATGAAGCGGAGAATATGGAGACTATAAAAAGAGCTAAAGGAATCAATATGGCATCTTGATAAAGGCATCCTAGCCGAAACATGTTGAGAAAGCCATATCCTTTGTTATAAAAGACTGTTTTACCAGGAGGATTTCCGAAAGTATTTGGAAAAAGTTGTGTATTTGTAAAAAGTGAGCGCTCACGGAAACAACTTTTTACCTTTGAAGCATCTTATTGTACCTGAAGTGGATTTAGACGTGACGCAGGGTGTATCCAGAAGACAATAGGTTACCCGCGGTCACGTGATCTATCTGGGGAAAGAAAGGATACAACACAGCAAGCACAGTCTCTACATAGTGGCAACTTACCGTCTTGCCAGAAACAGAGGTTGAAGATTCTACTTGCTGCTGGAGCAGACCTGGACGGTAGACTGACGGCAAGGTGACCAACACAGGAGTGTTTGATAAGGGTCACGGTAGGTAGGACGGAAGCGTGGTAGCGTAAGACACAATAATATCACCCGCTAAACAGATACTGCTAAGCCACATAGTCATAGCCGTTTTTCAACTTTAAGAACTGAAGGGATTTAACTAACAGTACCAACAGCAATATTACAGCTGAACCTGAGGAAATTATATTCCCCAAAAACTGCAAAGGACGCTTTGTAAAATATACCCTTTGAAGCCCCTGTACCTTTTTTGGTCATTGACACTAATTCTTATTAAGGACATACAAATAAGATAGTGTGTGAGCAACATCGTAGCCCTGTGAGATTACAGCCCTGCCTTTTTTGTAAAAAAAATTTTTTTAATTTTAACTATCCGGATCCTTTTCAAATGTCTAGGCATTTTTCTCCAACATAGGTGTGTCCGGTCCACGGCGTCATCCTTACTTGTGGGATATTCTCTTCCCCAACAGGAAATGGCAAAGAGCCCAGCAAAGCTGGTCACATGATCCCTCCTAGGCTCCGCCTACCCCAGTCATTCTCTTTGCCGTTGTACAGGCAACATCTCCACGGAGATGGCTTAGAGTTTTTTAGTGTTTAACTGTAGTTTTTATTATTCAATCAAGAGTTTGTTATTTTAAAATAGTGCTGGTATGTACTATTTACTCAGAAACAGAAAAGAGATGAAGATTTCTGTTTGTATGAGGAAAATGATTTTAGCACCGTAACTAAAATCCATGGCTGTTCCACACAGGACTGTTGAGAGCAATTAACTTCAGTTGGGGGAACAGTGTGCAGTCTCTTACTGCTTGAGGTATGACACATTCTAACAAGACGATGTAATGCTGGAAGCTGTCATTTTCCCTATGGGATCCGGTAAGCCATGTTTATTAAGATAGTAAATAAGGGCTTCACAAGGGCTTATTAAGACTGTAGACTTTTTCTGGGCTAAATCGATTCATTATTAACACATATTTAGCCTTGAGGAATCATTTATTCTGGGTATTTTGATATGATTATATCGGCAGGCACTGTTTTTGACACCTTATTCTTTAGGGGCTTTCCCTAATCATAGTCAGAGCCTCATTTTCGCGCCGGTATGGCGCACTTGTTTTTGAGGACAGCATGGCATGCAGCTGCATGTGTGTGGAGCTCTGATACATAGAAAAGTCTTTCTGAAGGCATCATTTGGTATCGTATTCCCCTTTGGGCTTGGTTGGGTCTCAGCAAAGCAGATTCCAGGGACTGTAAAGGGGTTAAATATAAAAACGGCTCCGGTTCCGTTATTTTAAGGGTTAAAGCTTCCAAATTTGGTGTGCAATACTTTTAAGGCTTTAAGACACTGTGGTGAAATTTTGGTGAATTTTGAACAATTCCTTCATACTTTTTCGCAATTGCAGTAATAAAGTGTGTTTAGTTTAAAATTTAAAGTGACAGTAACGGTTTTATTTTAAAACGTTTTTTGTGCTTTGTTATCAAGTTTATGCCTGTTTAACATGTCTGAACTACCAGATAGATTGTGTTCTGACTGTGGGGAAACCAAGGTTCCTTCTCATTTAACTATATGTATTTTATGTCATAAAAAAATTTAGTAAAAATGATGCCCAAGATGATTCCTCAAGTGAGGGGAGTAAGCATGGTACTGCATCATCCCCTCCTTCGTCTACACCAGTCTTGCCCATACAGGAGGCCCCTAGTACATCTAGTGCGCCAATACTCCTTACTATGCAACATTTAACGGCTGTAATGGATAATTCTATCAAAAACATTTTAGCCAATATGCCCACTTATCAGCGAAAGCGCGACTGCTCTGTTTTAGAAAATTCTGTAGAGCATGAGAACGCTGATGTTATGGTTTCTGAAGGGCCCCTACACCAGTCTGAGGGGGCCAGGGAGGTTTTGTCTGAGGGAGAAATTTCAGATTCAGGAAACATTTCTCAACAAGCTGAACCTGATGTGATTACTTTTAAATTTAAGTTGGAACATCTCCGCGCTCTGCTTAAGGAGGTGTTATCCAATTTGGATGATTGTGATTATCTGGTCATTCCAGAACCACTATGTAAAATGGAAAAGTTCTTAGAGGCCCCGGGGCCCCCCGAAGCTTTTCCTATATCCAAGCGGGTGGCGTACATTGTTAGTAAAGAATGGGACAGGCCCGGTATACCTTTAGTACCTCCCCCCATATTTATAAAATTGTTTTCCTATAGTCGACCCCAGAAAGGACTGATGGCAGACAGTCCCCAAGGTCGAGGGGGCGGTTTCTACTCTACACAAGCGCGCCACTATACCCATAGAAGATAGTTGTGCTTTCCAAGATCCTATGGATAAAAAATTAGAAGGTCTGCTAAAGATGTTTGTTCAGCAAGGTTCCCTTCTACAACCAATTGCATGCATTGTCCCTGTCACTGCAGCCGCGTGTTTCTAGTTTGATGAGCTAGGAAAGGCGATTATTAGTAATTCTTCTTCTTATGAGGAGATTATGGACAGAATTCGTGCTCTTAAATTGGCTAATTCTTTCACCCTAGACGCCACCTTGCAATTGGCTAGGTTAGCGGCGAAAAAATTCTGGGTTTGCTATTGTGGCGCAGAGCGCTTTGGTTAAAATCTTGGGCAGCGGATGCGTCTTCCAAGAACAAATTGCTTGACATTCCTTTCAAGGGGAAAACACTCTTTGGCCCTGACTTGAAAGAGATTATCTCTGATATCACTGGGGGCAAGGGCCACGCCCTTCCTCAGGATAGGTCTTTTCAAGACCAAAAATAAACCTAAGTTTCGTCCCTTTCGCAGAAACGGATCAGCCCCAAGGGCTACGTCCTCTAAGCAGGAAGGTAATACTTCTCAAGCCAATCCAGCCTGGAGACCTATGCAAGGCTGGAACAAAGGAAAGCAGGCCAGGAAACCTGCCACTGCTACCAAGACAGCATGAAATGCGGGCCCCCGATCCGGGACCGAATCTGGTGGGGGGCAGACTCTCTCTCTTCGCTCAGGCTGGGGCAAGAGATGTTCTGGATCCTTGGGCGCTAGAAATAGTCTCCCAAGGTTATTCTCTGGAGTTCAAGGGGCTTCCTCCAAGGGGGAGGTTCCACAGGTCTCAGTTGTCTTCAGACCACATAAGAAGACAGGCATTCTTACATTGGGTAGAAGACCTGCTAAAAATGGGAGTGATTCATCCTGTTCCATTAGGAGAACAAGGGATGGGGTTCTACTCCAATCTGTTCATAGTTCCCAAAAAAGAGGGAACGTTCAGACCAATCTTAGATCTCAAGATCTTGAACAAGTTTCTCAAGGTTCCATCGTTCAAGATGGAAACCATTCGAACACTTCTTCCTTCCATCCAGGAAGGTCAATTCATGACCAAGGTGGATTTCAAGGATGCGTATCTACATATTCCTATCCACAAGGAACATCATCGGTTCCTAAGGTTTGAATTCCTGGACAAGCATTTCCAGTTCGTGGCGTTTTCTTTCGGATTAGCCACTGCTCCTAGGATTTTCTCATAGGTACTAGGGTCCCTTCTGGCGGTGCTAAGACCAAGGGGCATTGCTGTAGTACCGTACTTGGACGACATTCTGATTCGAGCGTCGTCCCTTCCTCAAGTAAAGGCTCACACGGACATTGTCCTGGCCTTTCTCAGATCTCACGGATGGAAAGTGAACGTGGAAAAGAGTTCTCTATCTCCGTCAACGAGGGTTCCCTTCTTGGGAACTATAATAGACTCCTTAGAAATGAGGATTTTTCTGACAGAAGCCAGAAAAACAAAACTTCTAGACTCTTGTCGGATACTTCATTCCGTTCCTCTTCCTTCCATAGCGCAGTGCATGGAAGTGATAGGTTTGATGGTAGCGGCAATGGACATAGTTCCTTTTGTGCGCATTCATCTAAGACCATTACAACTGTTCATTCTCAGTCAGTGGAATGGGGACTATTCAGACTTGTCTCCGAAGATACAAGTAAATCAGAGGACCAGAGACTCATTCCGTTGGTGGCTGTCCCTGGACAACCTGTCACAAGGGATGACCTTCCGCAGACCAGAGTGGGTCATTGTCACGACCGACGCCAGTCTGATGGGCTGGGGCGCGGTCTGGGGATCCCTGAAAGCTCAGGGTCTTTGGTCTCGGGTAGAATCTCTTCTACCGATAAATATTCTGGAACTGAGAGCGATATTCAATGCTCTCAAAGCTTGGCCTCAGCTAGCGAGGGCCAAGTTCATACATCAACCATCAGGGGGGAACAAGGAGTTCCCTAGCGATGGAAGAAGTGACCAAAATCATTCTATGGGCGGAGTCTCACTCCTGCCACCTGTCTGCTATCCACATCCCAGGAGTGGAAAATTGGGAAGCGGATTTTCTGAGTCGTCAGACATTGCATCCGGGGGGAGTGGGAACTCCATCCGGAAATCTTTGCCCAAGTCACTCAACCGTGGGGCATTCCAGACATGGATCTGATGGCCTCTCGTCAGAACTTCAGAGTTCCTTACTACGGGTACAGATCCAGGGATCCCAAGGCGGCTCTAGTGGATGCACTAGTAGCACCTTGGACCTTCAAACTAGCTTATGTGTTCCCGCCGTTTCCTCTCATCCCCAGGCTGGTAGCCAGGATCAATCAGGAGAGGGCGTCGGTGATTTTGATAGCTCCTGCGTGGCCACGCAGGACTTGGTATGCAGATCTGGTGAATATGTCATCGGCTCCACCATGGAAGCTACCTTTGAGACGAGACCTTCTTGTTCTAGGTCCGTTCGACCCACTCCAGCTGACTGCTTGGAGATTGAACGCTTGATCTTATCAAAGCGAGGGTTCTCAGATTCTGTTATTAATACTCTTGTTCAGGCCTGAAAGCCTGTAACCAGAAAAATTACCACATAATTTGGTATATCTGTTGGTGTGAATCTGCAGGATTCCCTTGGGACAAGGTTAAGATTCCTAAGAGTCTATCCTTCCTTCGAGAAGGATTGGAAAAAGGATTATCTGCAAGTTCCTTGATGGGACAGATTTCTGCCTTGTCTGTGTTACTTCACAAAAAGCTGGCAGCTGTGCCAGATGTTCTAGCCTTTGTTCAGGCTCTGGTTAGAATCAAGCCTGTTTACAAAATTTTGACTCCTCCTTGGAGTCTCAACCTAGTTCTTTCAGTTCTTCAGGGGGTTCCGTTTGAACCCTTACATTCCGTTGATATTAAGTTATTATCTTGGAAAGTTTTGTTTTTGGTTGCAATTTCTTCTGCTAGAAGAGTTTCAGAATTATCTGCTCTGCAGTGTTCTTCTCCTTATCTGGTGTTCCATGCAGATAAGGTGGTTTTGCGTACTAAACCTGGTTTTCTTCCAAAAGTTGTTTCTAACAAAAACATTAACCAGGAGATAGTTGTGCCTTCTTTGTGTCCTAATCCAGTTTCAAAGAAGGAACGTTTGTTGCACAACTTGGATGTAGTTCGTGCTCTCAAATTTTACTTAGCAGCTACTAAGGATTTCAGACAAACTTTGTCTTTGTTTGTTGTTTATTCTGGTAAACGGAGAGGTCAAAAAGCAACTTCTACCTCTCTCTCCTTCTGGATTAAAAGCATTATCCGATTGGCTTATGAGACTGCCGGACGGCAGCCTCCTGAAAGAATCACAGCTCACTCCACTAGGGCTGTGGCTTCCACATGGGCCTTCAAGAACGAGGCTTCTGTTGATCAGATATGTAAGGCAGCGACTTGGTCTTCACTGCACACTTTTTCTAAATTTTACAAATTTGATACTTTTGCTTCTTCTGAGGCTATTTTTGGGAGAAAGGTTTTGCAAGCCGTGGTGCCTTCCATTTAGGTGACCTGATTTGCTCCCTCCCTTCATCCGTGTCCTAAAGCTTTGGTATTGGTTCCCACAAGTAAGGATGACGCCGTGGACCGGACACACCTATGTTGGAGAAAACAGAATTTATGTTTACCTGATAAATTACTTTCTCCAACGGTGTGTCCGGTCCACGGCCCGCCCTGGTTTTTTTAATCAGGTCTGATAATTTATTTTCTTTAACTACAGTCACCACGGTAACATATGGTTTCTCCTATGCAAATATTCCTCCTTAACGTCGGTCGAATGACTGGGGTAGGCGGAGCCTAGGAGGGATCATGTGACCAGCTTTGCTGGGCTCTTTGCCATTTCCTGTTGGGGAAGAGAATATCCCACAAGTAAGGATGACGCCGTGGACCGGACACACCGTTGGAGAAAGTAATTTATCAGGTAAACATAAATTCTGTTTTTACTGTTTATTCTATAGGAAATAGTAAGATTGAATAGCCAAAAAGTTGGTTGAAGGTATGAATGGATACACCGGTGTATGAATTATTGTAATCTACTATGTGTCATTTTTACTAATTGTATATGAATACATTTTTTCTGCTATCCATTGGAAATTGTTTGAAACCAACATAATACATTTTAGAATCATTTTTCATAAAATGAAAATAGTTTAAATCAAAATAATTTTATATTATCTATTCTGACATAGAATATGTGGGATTTTTAGCACTTAAAATATTGTTTTTTAATTAAGCAAGTAATACCTATAAGTCTAACATGGACCATACATCTAATTAATATAGAAATTCTTAAAGAGACACACACCATATTGTTTTAAGGTATTGCATCTGCATTTATAAACTTTATCAAGGTCTTAGGAATATAAGATATAGTTCAATCAAAGGCAATCTGTTGAAGAATATAAAGGTACCAAAATTTGGTTAGCAAAAATCTTCCTACTGTCCAGTCCAGCATTATATGCGCCATCCTTTATACTTTTTGTAATATTTGTCTTTACAAATTAAATTTTGGGATAATTTATATATATATTAAGTCTGGGTACATAATGGAATAGAAATACTCCAATCTCTACTATTTACGTCAGTTAGGCATGTTTAAATCTTCATTACAGCCTAAAATTAGAAAGATGGTAACTATACACAGCTATACAGATTAATACTATACATTTGTTTTTTTAAAATGTAAAACATATTTAGCAAAGGATAACATCTATCTTCCTTTCTGATTGGGAACCATATAAAGACCAGCTTTAAATATAACTTACAACAAACTTTTCCATCTTAATGGGAGAAGAGTCCACTGTTTCATTCATTACTTGTGGGAATTAAGAACCTAGCCACCAGGAGGTTGCAATGACACCCAGCCAAAGGCTTAAAAACCTCCCCCCACTCCCCTCATCCCCCAGTCATTCTTTGCCTTTCATCACAGGAGGTTGGCAGAGAAGTGACAGAAGATTCGGAGTAGTCTCTTATGGTGGGTAGTATTCTTCAAAATAGTACTGGAGTTTTAAGTAGTCCGGAGATGAAGGGAGAGTCTTTCTGCAAAACGATCCCGACTCAAACAGCTCCATTAGCAATCAGCGTTGACGAGTTTCGCTGCCTGCTTTTCTTCTCTCAAGTCCATGTCAGGAGCGATGCTACTACCCTGTCACACTTGAAGGGCCGTGTTCCTGTTCCACAACGTTGATTCTGGTAAGATCGGTTTATTTATATATATTTTTGATTATGCATGAAGACAGGGTAACAGTGTGGCTCCTTTTATCTTTATAGAATATAAGGTAATACCCTTGGAAGGGGCTGTTGAACAGGGGGGATATTAATATGCATAATATTGTTTGTGTTTGCTACAGCATTGTGTGAGATGAGGCTCTATTAGTGTGGAACACAGTTCATTAGCGAGAGATTGAGGCAGGCTTTTTTGGTGCATACTTCTCTCGAGTGCAGGAGCGGTCATGCATGGCACTCCATGTGACCGGGTGTGGCCTCTACAACTTTTACTTTTTCTACCTGCATTCGGAGGAGATGAAAGCTGTTTCTTGTAGTCCGGGTCATAGGAGGTGGTGAGTGCCCCGGCCATTGGGATATAAAGGTGCCATTTATTTTTGATCAAGTCTGTAATAAAGGTGCAAGCTATTGAAGACTCTGATATGTTAGAGGATACTCCCTCTTTATCTAAACCCATTAACTGTGTATATTGTGAGGAGGTTCCAGTCGAACCGCCTACGCAACTATGTTCCACATGCTTTGACAATATTGCTATTTCTAAAAAGAATAAAGTATTTAGTACGACTGAGCCATTCACCTCTGAGGGTTCTCCACCCCACCAGGTGCGTTCCCTGCAATCATCTTCGATTACACAAGCAGTTCCCCAGGGCACTACTAATCCTCCTGCAGGAATCCTCCTTTGGCCTCCAGACCGGGGCAGTTGTCTCAGGGGACATCCTTTTTAAGACCATCCTGGGAGATTGTGACCACGGATGCAAGTCTATCAGGATGGGGAGCTGTATGGGGTTCCAGAAAGGGCACAGGGCAGATGGACTTGAGAAGAGTCGAGTCTACCTATAAATATTTTAAAACTTTGAGTGTTATTCAACACTCTGAGGGCTTGGCCCCTTCTGGGGTCGTCCCGATACATCAACATTACCTCGGTGGCTTACATAAACCATCAGGGGGGGGGCGAGAAGCTCCCTAGCCATTAGGGAAGTATCTCGGATTCTGGAATGGGTGGAAACTCACAATTGTTTGCTCTCAGCGATCCACATTTCGGGTGTGGACAACTTGGAAACTGATTTTCTGAGCAGACAGACGTTTCATCCAGGGGAATGGTCCCTTCATCCCGAGATGTTCGTGGAGATCTGCAGCAGATGGGGGACGCCGGAGATAGATCTCATGGTGTCCAGACTCAATTGCAAGCTACCCTGATAGGGTCGCGATCCAGGGATCCCAAGGCGGAGCTGATAGATGCCTTGACGGTGCCCTTGGAATTCAACCTAATTTACATATTTCTACCGTTGCCTCTTATACCTCGGATAGTGGCCCGCATCAAGCCGGAGCAAGCTTCGGCTATTCTGATTGCCTAGTCGTGGCTGCGGAGGATGTGGTTTGCGGATCTGGTGGTTATCCGCCGTGGAAGTTACCTTGTCGCAGGGATCTGCTAGTTCAAGGTCCTTTTTTACATCAAAATCTCTGAGGCTGACTGCGTGGAGATTGAACGTCTAGTCTTAGCCAAGAGAGGATTTTCAGAAAAAGTAATTGCCACTCTCATTCAGGCCAGGAAGCCGGTCACTTGTCGCATCTACCACAATGTGTGGAGGACCTACTTGTCCTGGTGTGAGGAACGAGGATATCCCTGGCATACGGTCTGGGTATCCAGGATTTTGGCCTTTCTCCAGGACGGTCTGGATAAGGGTCTTGCAGCCAGTTCCCTGAGGGGACAGATCTCGGCTTTATCTGTACTGTTGCATAAGAAGCTTGCAGAGCTTCATAACATACAGTCCTTTGTTCAGGCGCTGGTTAGGATCAGGCCTGTTTTCAGGAACCCGGCTCCTCCTTGGAGCTTAAACTTGGTTCTTAAGGTTTTGCAGAGGGCTCCGTTTGAGCCTATGCATGTAATTGACGTTAAGGTTCTTTCTTGGAAAGTCCTATTATTACTGGCTATTGCATCGGCATGCAGAGTTTGAGTTGGCGGCCTTGCAATGTGAGCCTCCCTACGTGAGCCTTTCATGCTGATAAGGCTGTTCTTCGCACTGGATTGGGATTCCTTCCCAAAGTAGTGTCATGTCGTAATATCAATCAGGAAATAGTGGTTCCTTCTTTGTGTCCTAACCCTTCTTTTTCGAAAGAGAGGTTACTTCATAATCTGGACGTAGTTTGGGCTTTGAAGTTTTATCTTCAGGCCACGAAGGAGTTCAGACAGACTTCATTCTTATTTGTTGTGTATTCAGGGAAGCGCGGGGGCAAAGGTTCTCTGCTACCTCTCTATCCTTTTGGTTGAGGAGTATGATCCGTCTGGCATATGTGACAGCGGGACATAAGCCTCCTCAGAGGATTACGGCTCACTCGATTAGAGCTGTGGCCTCTTCTTGGGCCTTTAAGAATGAGGCTTCTATGGAGCACATTTGTTAGGCAGCCACTTGGTCTTCCTTACATACATTTGCAAAAAAATTTAAATTTGACGTTTTTGCTTTGACGTGTGCCCTCAGTTTAGGGTCCGCCTTCTTTTACCCTCCCGTTTTGTTCATTCACTGTCCTCTAGAGCTTGGGTATTTGTTCACACAAGTAATGAATGAAGCAGTGGACTCTCCTCCCATTAAGATGGAAAACATAAATTATGCTTACCTGATAATTTAATTTCCATCTGTGGGAGGAGAGTCCACTGCACCCGCCCGTTCTTCGGTGGGCGGACCTACATTTATTGTTAATCTTCTGGCACCATTTATACCCTGATATTTCTCCTACTGTTCCTTGTTCCCTTGGCAGAATAACTGGGGGATGAGGGGAGTGGGGGAGGTATTTAAGCCTTTGGCTGGGGTGTCTTTGCCTCCTCCTGGTGGCCAGGTTCTTAATTTCCACAAGTAATGAATGAAGCAGTGGAGTCCTTGCACAGTAACTTGTATGAGAGTATACATATATTTACATATGCACACCTAATTAGTCATTGGTGCAGAGATTTTTATGAAAAAGTTACTGTACGTCTCCAGCAAACAACCAACAAATCAATGCAAAAAATAAATATTTAATACACAGCATTGTATTTATTATCCAAGAATGTTTAGAAGGTTTTGTTATGTTAATTCTTCTGTGGGTCTTTAAAAAAAAGAAAAGTTAGCATAATTTGATATCCTTTTAATTTGAATGTTATTTTAGAGGTAAAAATGATGTATTGGCTGTAAATAGTTTTTATTTTAGTATGTAGTATCTTTGCTGTTTTTTAATGAAACCAGACTGTTATGTGAATTTCATAAGAACAATGTTGCATACAATGCAGAAGGGGTGAGAATTATCTCTCTTACACAAACATAAAATCCATGTCATAATGACTTTGTACCACTACACTGACTTATGTAAGAGTATGTGAGGTTATCCCAGTTATAATTCTGTATGTAGCGGCTATATTTACAAATCATGTTTTTTTTCTTGAGTTTTATTCTGTGTTAAGCACCATATAAATCTGATACCCAAAGTAAATGCTGTCACCCATGTGCTAATAAAATGGAAACACTGTTTGACTTTAGGTATTAGATATAAACAGTAGATAATACTTGTGAACATTATAATATTGTGCGAAGATGCACTGAATGTTAGACTAATATTTTCTTTCAAATAATTTCATTATTCTTTTTCTTCCCTAAAATGAACAGCTTTGGGAAACGAGCAAAGTATGTGAGCCATCAGCTATTACACTTAAGCAGGACTTTGATGTGGCATTCTGTGATGGTGAGGTATTGGTCCTGGCACCAGACAAAGGAGACCGTTTATTTGTGAGTACATCTCAGAATTCATAAACTATAGATTTGTTTGCTCTAAGTGGGTCTGCTGTATTGATTCTCTGTTAAAGTAAGATCGTCTGTTTAAGTATATTAGTTAGCTAACCAAGGTAGTTAGGCAGACAAGGATTTGGAGTAACCAAGGGGAAATATAAGTATTTTATATGTTTAAGTTAAACCTTTTATTAAGAATGTGTGAGAATCTCATTCAGTGTACAGTTTGCCACATGTTTGCATCACTGGAGCAGCCGCTTCTGGGATTATATGTTTTTGGCAAGTGTGAGCATATTGTCTCTTTAGAAACTCGTATTGGAGATCTGGAGGAACTAATTGCAACACTGCATGAAATTCAAACACTTGAAAGTAAAAAGGATAGGACTGAGCTGGTTGTTAATGGTTCTAGCAGTGGGAATGGGGATGATTCAGATGAGGAGACTCCAGGATGTAGCTGTGTCACAGTTAGAGGGCGAAGTAAAGGTAAGCGGAAGAGACAGGCCAGTTCTGAGCTGGTACACCCCAATAGATTTGCCAGATTAAGTGAAGATGTTGGGGATATCAGTTCAGGGGTGGCAGTGTCAGAGAGGGCTGGTTTGCCTAGTATAGTGAACAGTCCTTTAGTTGTGGAAGAGCAGCATACTATGGTGGGCAGCCCTTCAAACATGGTAGAGGGGCATACTATAGTTAACAGTCCTTCAGTCATGGAAGAGGGGCATACAAGTCAGGGCCTAAGGCAGATGTTGGTGGTAGGAGACTCTATTATTAGGAAGGTTGATAGGGTAATTTGTCAGCCAGACCCTTTAAATAGAACAGTTTGCTGTCTTCCAGGGGCTAGTGTTAAGCATATTATGGAGCGTATAGATAGATTGTTAGATGGATGTGAGTCTGATCCTGCAGTCATGGTGCATATTAGTACTAATGAAGGAATCGGCGGGAGATGGAGAGTCCTAAAAAATGACTTCAGGGAGTTAGGTAGCAAGCTTAAAGCAAGGACCTCCAAAGTAATGTGCTAACTCAGTAAGGCAGAAGGAGCTAAGGTTTGTTAATTCATGGTTAAAAACATGGTGTAAAAATGAGGGGTTTGACTTTTTAGAGCACTGGGCTGATTTTTCATTAGGGTACAATTTGTACAGTAAGGAGGGATTGCACCTGAATGTCATGGGTGCTGGTGTGTTGGGGGAAAGGATGGTAGCACATTTAGAGAACCTTTTAAACTAGGCAAAGGGGGGAGGGTCAGTTAGAACACAATAGAACAGAGAGATCAGTCTGTGAATATGTCACTCCCTTAATATCTCAAGGAAGGGATGACTTAAGAAATGTCACATTAGAAAGTATAGAAGAAAGCACACCAAGTAGCAGCAGAAAGCACATGAAAATTAAATGTATGACAACAAATGCAAGAAGCATGATGGGTAAAATGGGGGAGCTGATGCTCTTAGTTGCAGAAGAGGACTATGATGTTATCAGTATAACTGAAACTTGGTGGGATGATTCACATGACTAGGCAGTTAACTTAGAGGGGTATACTTTATTTAGGAGGGAGGAGGGAATAATAAAAGGGGTGGAGGAATCTGCATGTATATTAAACCTAACCTTAAACCTACAATAAGGGAAGATATTTATGATACAAGTGACAATGTAAAAATCCTGTGTGTTGAAATAAAGAGTGGGGGGGGGGAAATCCTAAAAAAATATTACTAGGAACATGCTACAAGCCCCCTAACATTAGTGACCTGGAGGGAACTCAGCTACTAATGCAAATAAGTAAGGCTGCTAATAACAGTGCTGTAATTATGGGAGATTTCTCCAACATAGGTGTGTCCGGTCCACGGCGTCATCCTTACTTGTGGGATATTCTCTTCCCCAACAGGAAATGGCAAAGAGCCCAGCAAAGCTGGTCACATGATCCCTCCTAGGCTCCGCCTACCCCAGTCATTCTCTTTGCCGTTGTACAGGCAACATCTCCGAGATGGCTTAGAGTTTTTTAGTGTTTAACTGTAGTTTTTATTATTCAATCAAGAGTTTGTTATTTTAAAATAGTGCTGGTATGTACTATTTACTCAGAAACAGAAAAGAGATGAAGATTTCTGTTTGTATGAGGAAAATGATTTTAGCAACCGTTACTAAAATCCATGGCTGTTCCACACAGGACTGTTGAGAGGAATTAACTTCAGTTGGGGGAACAGTGAGCAGTCTCTTGCTGCTTGAGGTATGACACATTCTAACAAGACGATGTAATGCTGGAAGCTGTCATTTTCCCTATGGGATCCGGTAAGCCATGTTTATTAAGATAGTAAATAAGGGCTTCACAAGGGCTTATTAAGACTGTAGACTTTTTCTGGGCTAAATCGATTCATTATTAACACATATTTAGCCTTGAGGAATCATTTAATCTGGGTATTTTGATAAGATTATATCGGCAGGCACTGTTTTAGACACCTTATTCTTTAGGGGCTTTCCCAAATCATAGGCAGAGCCTCATTTTCGCGCCGGTGTTGCGCACTTGTTTTTGAGAGGCATGACATGCAGTCGCATGTGTGAGGAGCTCTGATACATAGAAAAGACTTTCTGAAGGCGTCATTTGGTATCGTATTCCCCTTTGGGCTTGGTTGGGTCTCAGCAAAGCAGATACCAGGGACTGTAAAGGGGTTAAAGTTAAAAACGGCTCCGGTTCCGTTATTTTAAGGGTTAAAGCTTCCAAATTTGGTGTGCAATACTTTTAAGGCTTTAAGACACTGTGGTGAAATTTTGGTGAATTTTGAACAATTCCTTCATATTTTTTCGCAATTGCAGTAATAAAGTGTGTTCAGTTTAAAATTTAAAGTGACAGTAACGGTTTTATTTTAAAACGTTTTTTGTACTTTGTTATCAAGTTTATGCCTGTTTAACATGTCTGAACTACCAGATAGACTGTGTTCTGAATGTGGGGAAGCCAGAGTTCCTTCTCATTTAAATAAATGTGATTTATGTGACAATGACAATGATGCCCAAGATGATTCCTCAAGTGAGGGGAGTAAGCATGGTACTGCATCATTCCCTCCTTCGTCTACACGAGTCTTGCCCACTCAGGAGGCCCCTAGTACATCTAGCGCGCCAATACTCCTTACTATGCAACAATTAACGGCTGTAATGGATAATTCTGTCAAAAACATTTTAGCCAAAATGCACACTTATCAGCGTAAGCGCGACTGCTCTGTTTTAGATACTGAAGAGCATGACGACGCTGATAATAATGGTTCTGAAGGGCCCCTAAACCAGTCTGATGGGGCCAGGGAGGTTTTGTCTGAGGGAGAAATTACTGATTCAGGGAACATTTCTCAACAAGCTGAACCTGATGTGATTACGTTTAAATTTAAGTTGGAACATCTCCGCATTCTGCTTAAGGAGGTATTATCCACTCTGGATGATTGTGACAAGTTGGTCATCCCAGAGAAACTATGTAAAATGGACAAGTTCCTAGAGGTCCCGGGGCTCCCAGAAGCTTTTCCTATACCCAAGCGGGTGGCGGACATTGTAAATAAAGAATGGGAAAGGCCCGGTATTCCTTTCGTCCCTCCCCCCATATTTAAAAAATTGTTTCCTATGGTCGACCCCAGAAAGGACTTATGGCAGACAGTCCCCAAGGTCGAGGGAGCGGTTTCCACTTTAAACAAACGCACCACTATACCCATAGAAGATAGTTGTGCTTTCAAAGATCCTATGGATAAAAAATTAGAAGGTTTACTTAAAAAGATGTTTGTTCAGCAGGGTTACCTTCTACAACCAATTTCATGCATTGTCCCTGTCGCTACAGCCGCGTGTTTCTGGTTCGATGAGCTGGTAAAGGCGGTCGATAGTGATTCTCCTCCTTATGAGGAGATTATGGACAGAATCAATGCTCTCAAATTGGCTAATTCGTTCACCCTAGACGCCACTTTGCAATTGGCTAGGTTAGCGGCTAAGAATTCTGGGTTTGCTATTGTGGCGCGCAGAGCGCTTTGGTTGAAATCTTGGTCAGCTGATGCGTCTTCCAAGAACAAGCTACTTAACATTCCTTTCAAGGGGAAAACGCTGTTTGGCCCTGACTTGAAAGAGATTATCTCTGATATCACTGGGGGTAAGGGCCACGCCCTTCCTCAGGATCGGCCTTTCAAGGCCAAAAATAAACCTAATTTTCGTCCCTTTCGTAGAAACGGACCAGCCCAAAGTGCTACGTCCTCTAAGCAAGAGGGTAATACTTCTCAAGCCAAGCCAGCTTGGAGACCAATGCAAGGCTGGAACAAGGGAAAGCAGGCCAAAAAACCTGCCACTGCTACCAAGACAGCATGAAATGTTGGCCCCCGATCCGGGACCGGATCTGGTGGGGGGCAGACTCTCTCTCTTCGCTCAGGCTTGGGCAAGAGATGTTCTGGATCCTTGGGCGCTAGAAATAGTCTCCCAAGGTTATCTTCTGGAATTCAAGGGGCTTCCCCCAAGGGGGAGGTTCCACAGGTCTCAGTTGTCTTCAGACCACATAAAAAGACAGGCATTCTTACGTTGTGTAGAAGACCTGTTAAAAATGGGAGTGATTCATCCTGTTCCATTAGGAGAACAAGGGATGGGGTTCTACTCCAATCTGTTCATAGTTCCCAAAAAAGAGGGAACGTTCAGACCAATCTTAGATCTCAAGATCTTAAACAAGTTTCTCAAGGTTCCATCGTTCAAAATGGAAACCATTCGAACAATTCTTCCTTCCATCCAGGAAGGTCAATTCATGACCACGGTGGATTTTAAGGATGCGTATCTACATATTCCTATCCACAAGGAACATCATCGGTTCCTAAGGTTCGCATTCCTGGACAAGCATTACCAGTTCGTGGCGCTTCCTTTCGGATTAGCCACTGCTCCAAGGATTTTCACAAAGGTACTAGGGTCCCTTCTAGCTGTGCTAAGACCAAGGGGCATTGCTGTAGTACCTTACTTGGACGACATTCTGATTCAAGCGTCGTCCCTTCCTCAAGCAAAGGCTCACACGGACATCGTCCTGGCCTTTCTCAGATCTCACGGATGGAAAGTGAACGTGGAAAAGAGTTCTCTATCTCCGTCAACAAGGGTTCCCTTCTTGGGAACAATAATAGACTCTTTAGAAATGAGGATTTTTCTGACAGAGGCCAGAAAAACAAAACTTCTAGACTCTTGTCGGATACTTCATTCCGTTCCTCTTCCTTCCATAGCGCAGTGCATGGAAGTGATAGGTTTGATGGTAGCGGCAATGGACATAGTTCCTTTTGCGCGCATTCATCTAAGACCATTACAACTGTGCATGCTCAGTCAGTGGAATGGGGACTATACAAACTTGTCTCCGAGGATACAAGCAAATCAGAGGACCAGAGACTCACTCCGTTGGTGGCTGTACCTGGACAACCTGTCACAAGGGATGACCTTCCGCAGACCAGAGTGGGTCATTGTCACGACCGACGCCAGTCTGATGGGCTGGGGCGCGGTCTGGGGATCCCTGAAAGCTCAGGGTCTTTGGTCTCGGGAAGAATCTCTTCTACCGATAAATATTCTGGAACTGAGAGCGATATTCAATGCTCTCAAGGCTTGGCCTCAGCTAGCGAGGGCCAAGTTCATACGGTTTCAATCAGACAACATGACAACTGTTGCGTACATCAACCATCAGGGGGGAACAAGGAGTTCCCTGGCGATGGAAGAAGTGACCAAAATCATTCTATGGGCGGAGTCTCACTCCTGCCACCTGTCTGCTATCCACATCCCAGGAGTGGAAAATTGGGAAGCAGATTTTCTGAGTCGTCAGACATTGCATCCGGGGGAGTGGGAACTCCATCCGGAAATCTTTGCCCAAGTCACTCAACTGTGGGGCATTCCAGACATGGATCTGATGGCCTCTCGTCAGAACTTCAAAGTTCCTTGCTACGGGTCCAGATCCAGGGATCCCAAGGCGGCTCTAGTGGATGCACTAGTAGCACCTTGGACCTTCAAACTAGCTTATGTATTCCCGCCGTTTCCTCTCATCCCCAGGCTGGTAGCCAGGATCAATCAGGAAAGGGCGTCGGTGATCTTGATAGCTCCTGCGTGGCCACGCAGGACTTGGTATGCAGATCTGGTGAATATGTCATCGGCTCCACCATGGAAGCTACCTTTGAGACGAGACCTTCTTGTTCAAGGTCCGTTCGAACATCCGAAGCTGGTCTCACTCCAGCTGACTGCTTGGAGATTGAACGCTTGATCTTATCGAAGCGAGGGTTCTCAGATTCTGTTATCGATACTCTTGTTCAGGCCAGAAAGCCTGTAACTAGAAAGATTTACCACAAAATTTGGAAAAAATATATCTGTTGGTGTGAATCTAAAGGATTCCCTTGGGACAAGGTTAAGATTCCTAAGATTCTATCCTTCCTTCAAGAAGGATTGGAAAAAGGATTATCTGCAAGTTCCCTGAAGGGACAGATTTCTGCCTTGTCTGTGTTACTTCACAAAAAGCTGGCAGCTGTGCCAGATGTTCAAGCCTTTGTTCAGGCTCTGGTTAGAATCAAGCCTGTTTACAAACCTTTGACTCCTCCTTGGAGTCTCAACTTAGTTCTTTCAGTTCTTCAGGGGGTTCCGTTTGAACCCTTACATTCCGTTGATATTAAGTTATTATCTTGGAAAGTTTTGTTTTTGGTTGCAATTTCTTCTGCTAGAAGAGTTTCAGAATTATCTGCTCTGCAGTGTTCTCCTCCTTATCTGGTGTTCCATGCAGATAAGGTGGTTTTACGTACTAAACCTGGTTTTCTTCCAAAAGTTGTTTCTAACAAAAACATTAACCAGGAGATTATCGTACCTTCTCTGTATCCGAAACCAGTTTCGAAGAAGGAACGTTTGTTGCACAATTTGGATGTTGTTCGCGTCTAAAATTCTATTTAGATGCTACAAAGGATTTTAGACAAACATCTTCCTTGTTTGTTGTTTATTCCGGTAAAAGGAGAGGTCAAAAAGCAACTTCTACCTCTCTCTCTTTTTGGATTAAAAGCATCATCAGATTGGCTTACGAGACTGCCGGACGGCAGCCTCCCGAAAGAATCACAGCTCATTCCACTAGGGCTGTGGCTTCCACATGGGCCTTCAAGAACGAGGCTTCTGTTGATCAGATATGTAGGGCAGCGACTTGGTCTTCACTGCACACTTTTACCAAATTTTACAAGTTTGATACTTTTGCTTCTTCTGAGGCTATTTTTGGGGGAGAGGTTTTGCAAGCCGTGGTGCCTTCCATCTAGGTGACCTGATTTGCTCCCTCCCATCATCCGTGTCCTAAAGCTTTGGTATTGGTTCCCACAAGTAAGGATGACGCCGTGGACCGGACACACCTATGTTGGAGAAAACAGAATTTATGTTTACCTGATAAATTACTTTCTCCAACGGTGTGTCCGGTCCACGGCCCGCCCTGGTTTTTTAATCAGGTCTGATAATTTATTTTCTTTAACTACAGTCACCACGGTATCATATGGTTTCTCCTATGCAAATATTCCTCCTTAACGTCGGTCGAATGACTGGGGTAGGCGGAGCCTAGGAGGGATCATGTGACCAGCTTTGCTGGGCTCTTTGCCATTTCCTGTTGGGGAAGAGAATATCCCACAAGTAAGGATGACGCCGTGGACCGGACACACCGTTGGAGAAAGTAATTTATCAGGTAAACATAAATTCTGTTTTTAACTATCCTGATATAAACTGGGCCAATGAAACTAGTAATTCAGCTAAGGGGGATAGATTTTTAAATGTTCTCAGGGATAACTTCTTGTCACAATTAATAGAGGAGCCAACTAGGAGTAAAGCTATATTGGATTTAGTGCTATCAAACAATACAGATATAATAACAAACATAGAAGTCAAAGAACATTTGGGTAACAGTGATCATAACATGGTCACATTTGAAATCTCTTTTCATATGCAGTGTCTTAAAGGTTTAACTAAGACTTTTAACTTCAAAATAACAAAATTCAACGATTGGGACAATGTATTTTCTTATAAAAATACAGAGGATAAATGGATAATATTTAAAACTTTGTTAAATAAATATACATATCAACAAATACCATATGGTTATAAAAATAAAAAATCAAAGCCGTTGTGGATAAATAAAAATGTGTTAAGAGAAATTAGGAAAAAACGTAGGGCATTTAAATTATTCAAAGAAAATAGTACAGACTCAACATACAATATTTATAAGGAATGTAACAATGCATGCAAAGAAGCAATCAAATTAGCCAAAATTGGAAAATGAAAAATTAATTGCAAAGGATTCTAAGTCTAACCCTAAAATGTTGTTTAAGTACATAAATAGCAAAAAATCTAAGAAGGATAATATAGGTACATTAAAATGCGGGGAGGGTAGCATGATAAATAATGACAGGGAGAAGGCTGAGGTACTAAACCGGTTTTTTTCTTCAGTATACACAAGAGAGGAACCATTGGATGATACTTTGGAACAAAATAGAATATGCCAGTCCATACCATTAACTGGGTTATGTTTAGAGGATATCAGGAAAAAACAGGATAATATTAAGGTAAATACAATTCCAGGCCCAGATGGAATACACACAAGGGTGTTAAGGGAACTTAGACAAACCTCTACTCTTAATCTCTTTTTTAATAAAATAGAATATGCCAGTCCATACCATTAACTGGGTTATGTTTAGAGGATATCAGGAAAAAACAGTTTAATATTAAGGTAAATACAATTCCAGGCCCAGATGGAATACACCCAAGGGTGTTAAGGGAACTTAGACAAACCTCTACTCGTAATTTTTCAAGACCAGGCATGGTACCCCAGGATTGGCGTAAACCTGATGTGGTGCCACTCTTCAAAAAGGGAAGCAGGGATGATCCAGGAAGCTATAGACCAGTTAGTCTGACATCAATAGTGGGGAAGATATTTGAAGGGATTATAAGGGATTATATTGATGAGCATATTCGTGTAAACAAGATTATGAGTTCTAATCAGCATGGTTTTAGGAGAAATAGATCATGTCAGACTAATCTAATTAGATTCTACGAGGAAGTAAGTAAAAATATAGATAAAGGGGAATCCGTTGATGTGATATACTTAGATTTTGCAAAGGCATTTGATACAGTGCCACGTGAGAGATTAATAAACAAAATTAAGGAACTGGGAATAGCTGAAAATGTTAGCTCATGGATAAATAACTGGATAAAAGACAGGGAGCAACGAGTAGTAGTAAATGGATCATACTCAGATTGGACAAAGGTAATTAGTGGAGTCCCCCAGGGATCAGTACTGGGCCCGTTCTTTTTAATATTTTTATAAATTACTTGGAGCAAGGATTAAATAGCGACATCTCTATTTTTGCAGATGATACTAAGTTAAGTAAGGTCATTAGGTCAGAGCAGGATGAACTTTCATTACAAAGGGATCTGCAAAAATTAGAAGTATGGGCAAGTAAATGGAAAATTAGATTTAATACGGAAAAATGCAAGGTTCTACATTTTGGAAGTAAAAATAAGCAGGCAACGTATTTTTTAAATGGGACAAGACTTAGCCAGACAGAGGAGGAAAGGGATTTGGGAGTAGGAATAGATAACAAGCTAAAGATGGGTGCACAATGCAGGGCAGTGGCTTCAATGGCTAATAAGATACTAGCATGTATTAAAAGAGGCATTGATTCAAGGGAGGAAAGCATAATTCTGTCACTATATAAAGCCCTGGTAAGACCTCACCTTGAGTATGGAGTGCAGTTCTGGGGACCGATCGCAAAAAAGGTATTGCAGAACTAGAAAAAGTTCAGAGAAGGGCCACAAAGCTAATAAGGGGATTGGAGAAATTAGCCTATGAGGAGAGGCTAGCCAAACTGGGTCTGTTTTCTTTAGAAAAAAGGTGCTTGAGAGGCGACATGATTACTTTATATAAATATATTCAAGGCCCATATTCAGAGATGGCAGAAGCTCTGTTTATTCCAAGAAAATTGTTTCTGACAAGAGATCACAATTTAAGGTTGGAGGAAAGGAGATTTAATCTCCTGCAACGGAAACGTTTTTTCACTGTAAGAGCAATACAATTGTGGAACTCATTACCAAAGGAGGTAGTGAATGCCAATACCCTAGATACATTTAAAAATAGTCTGGATACATTTCTGTATATAAACAAAATTCATGGATATGATTGCTAGTATTAAATGAGTCACCTTTTAGTGGGGGTTTTTAAGCTTAACTGGAGCTTTTTGTAAGTATTTTAGATTTGTATAGGTTGCACTCGATGGACTTCAGTCTTTTTCAAGCTTAATGTATATACAAAGACCGGGTGAGTCTCGAGGCACAATATTGTAAAATCTTCAAGCTTTATTCGGAAACCAGGAAAAACATTGTGAAAAAACAGTCTCTTAAAACAGGATAAAGTTCATAAGAACAGTTAGAGCTGTACTGTCTTACGCGTTTCGGCTAAGTTATAGCCTTACTCATAGACAACCTTATCTACTATGTTACTTGTGATATAAACCGTTCTGGTCAGATGAGATTATATAAAATGATCCTCCAGCACTGCAAGATCCCTAGTGAGATTCTAAGTAGACAGATTTTGCTATACTTCTCTGTATGCGGAGGAGAGACAAGCCCAGCTTGTCATTGCATGGCATGAGAGTTCTGCTGAATTTAAACTTTGTATTTTATTTTACTTTACACTTCAGATTAAGTTTTATAACATTTAAATTTAGCACTTTATATTTTCATTCATATAGATAATGTATACAACAGTGTATTTAGGATTGTGATTTTAAAAATTCTGGGACTGCTAGGAGCGGCTCTGTGTAGTCGCAAATTTCAAGTGCTC
Organism: Bombina bombina; assembly: GCF_027579735.1. Taxonomy (NCBI): domain Eukaryota; kingdom Metazoa; phylum Chordata; class Amphibia; order Anura; family Bombinatoridae; genus Bombina; species Bombina bombina. The sequence goes on from NC_069504.1 coordinate 350,373,993, forward strand.
CGGGAGAGTGGCCTATAATCCGCTGAAAATTAGCCCACAACTACAGCAATTAAAGTTAAACACGATTAAGTTTGTGTGCCTGAATGAATTCCAATATAACTTGAACCATTTTGTTGTATTTATGACCCCAGGGCTGGAATTGGATATTTCAGGCCTGTAGCAGCAGTGATCATACAGGCAGCGCCCCCCCCCCCGGTTTGCCGGGTTGTGTTACTAGGACTGATCGTTTATCCAGCCCACCTGATATATTTAAATATCTATAACATGTATCTCTTTTTTTCAACTACAATAACCTGTCAATAAAAAAACAAATGGATATCCAAAGCACGTCCAAGGTGGAGAAAAGAATCACTTGATTTCCAAATCCATAGATATAAAAAGCAAACCTTTATTGAAGAAATTCAAGGATAAAACATGGTCATAAAAACTCTCAGCAAGAGAGACAAGTAAGAAAGGTCTGACCGGTTTCGGCCCAGTGTGGCCGTAGTCATAGACAGATGACAGGTATTCAAAGAACACACCTTATATACCTTTTGGCCACTCCCCAAATGGGAGTGGTATAGAAAAAACAAATTAAAAACAACTTGTTACTCTTAACTGTCTCAGAAAAGGGATGTATTATATATATAAAAAATTACAAATGGAGATATAAATATATATATATATATGTGGACTTTAGGCATATGCGATAGATTTACACTTATAGGTAGATTAATAAATAAATACATTCATTATTTCATAAATATATTGACTGATCAAAACCAGCTAGGTAATAAATGTGAATGAAGGTAATAAAATAATAAGTAAAGTAAAAGTATCAAAACAGATATCAAAACAAATTTCTGAATAGCCAAATGCAAACACTGGTTCATAAATGCAAATTTGCAAGGGTAATATTACAAATGTGTTAAAGAAACAACAAACTATATGAAAATAGTGAAAATTGTTATTAACATATAAATATGAACTAGAGAACCATACAGTCAAACGGCTAAACATTAAGATGAACATTTGGTACTTCATACACTAAACCTGAATATATAATGAAGATGTATTTATAAAAAAAAAACCCTCTTAAACCTTAAGGTGTGCCTTCAAGCCCAGAGAGAGGTGGATTGCGAAATGGCTATAGGTATTAATTTTAATTTTAACCAGTTCTGGAATGCCAAGGGAAAAATGGTAGAGTCAGGCACTATCTGTGCCAGTAATTTATAATGTCGAATTCCGAATTGAAACCCTCAGGTACCAGGCTACCGAGCCTATGTCTCCAGTAGATCTCTTGCCTGGAGAGGATATGGAATAAATCACCTCCCCTAGGTGGTCTGGACACTGACTCGATAGCCCGCCACCTGGAGGTTCCAACATCTCCCATGTGTACCTCCAGAAAATGTTTGGATAGAGCAGAAACAGCCCTTTCTTGAGAGACATAGGAGAGATGCTCCCTAATCCGCTTACCCACAGGCCTAGTGGTTCTGCCTACATATTGTTTTTTGCACTGGGTGCATTCAATTAAGTAAATGACATATCTACTGCCACACTTAATGCAACCCCTAGTGTCAAAAACCTCCAGCGTTTTGGTTGAAGAAAAGGTTTTTGAAACAACCATGTGGTCACATGACTTGCATGTCTTTTTACCACATTTATATGTTCCCTTGACTTTTAGCCATGAGCTGACACTATCCTGTTGAGGCAACATACTGGGAGACAAAATGTTGCCCAGGGTTAAATTACGTTTATAGATGAAATTACATCCATCCTCCATAATCTGTCTCAATACTGTATCACCTCGAAGTATAGGCAAATTCCTTTCAATAACTTTACAAACCTTGTTGAATTGGTTAGAGAAAGCAGTGACCAGAGTGGGTTTAATTCTAGTGGAAGTATCATTCCTCAGTCTGTTATCTCTTGACCTTAATTGGTTACATCTCATATCCATTGCAGAGACTTCCATGAAGGTCTTGTTGATCAAATTTTTAGAATAACCTCTCTCCTTTAGTCTCACTTTCAGGTCCTCACTCTCCCTCAGGAAATCCTCTTTCCGGGAACAGTTTCTTTTTATCCGCATAAATTGACCTTTGGCAATGCCTTTAAAGACATGCCTGGGATGGATGCTCCTGGCATGCAACAGCGTGTTCCCGGAAATTGGTTTCCTGTAGAGAGATGAGGATACCCCCCCAGCATCACCATCAAATCTGAGGGTAACATCCAAGTAGTTTATGCTAGTCTGGTTCCACTCAAAGGTGAATCGCAGACCAACACTGTTGACATTGAACATATCAACCAAAGTATCTAGTTGGTCTTTGCTGCCTGACCAGATGACCAACAGGTCATCAATATAGCGCAAGTATTTTACGATATACTGAGTGTGGTTTCTATTACCCCCAAAGACGTGGAACCGCTCCCACCACCCCATGAACAGGTTGGCGTAGGAGGGGGCAAACTTTGCCCCCATAGCAGTTCCACGCCTCTGGAGGTAAAATTTACCCCTAAACATGAAGAAGTTATGCCGAAGTAGAAAACTAACCGCTCTCAGCACATACTCTCCATGTTCAGGGGAAAGGTCAGTTTCTCTTTTCAAAAAATATGAAACAGCTTGCAGACCATGCTCGTGTGGTATGGAGGAGTACAGGGACACAACATCAATGGTAGTCCAACTGTACCCCTCCTCCCAAACAACATCCTCAAGTCTAGAGAGCACATGGGTAGTGTCCTTCACAAAGCTAGGTAATTTTTGAACTAGCGGTTGTAGGAATTGGTCCACCCACCTGGACAAAGGTTCCAAAAGGGAACCAATTCCTGCCACTATTGGCCTGCCCTGTACATCCACCAGGCTCTTGTGGACCTTTGGAAGGTGGTGAAAGATGGGCATTACAGGATTATCCACCAGCAGACAATCATATGTCTGCTCATCGATAATGCCCATCTCCACCCCGTCATCCAACAGGTCCCTTAGAATTGCCTTGTACTCTGGTGTAGGATCCCTAGACAATTCCATGTAGGCTTCAGGATCCTCTAGTTGCCTTAATGCCTCTTTTATATAGGTACCTGTATCTAATAGGACAACACTTCCCCCTTTATCCGATTGGCGGATTACCACCTCCTTGTTGTTTTGTAATGTGGCAACAGCCTCCTTTTCCAACCTGCACAAATTAGAGTTGTGGTCATGTTTTCTAGATTCATCTAGCTGTGTAAGATCTTCAATGACTCTCTTGTGGAAAACCTCCAAGCTTTTACCCCTAATTTGTAGTGGATAGAACTTAGACCGGGATTTCAAATTATGTTGTTTTTGACTCGTTGTTGTAGCTTCCGATCTAGCCTCCTGTGTACCACCCAAATCTTCTAGATCTGTTAAAGCATAGACATCACTAAACGGCATGTCATGATTATTCCTCTCCCCCTCCTGGGTATGCACTTCACTAGGCATAATATCAGAAGATGTCGAGAAGAACTTCCTTAAGGTAAGATCCCTTACCATTTTATTTACATCCAGTATGGTCTGGAATAAATCAAAATCCCTAGACGGGACAAAATTTAGACCATACCCCAGGACTTTTCTCTCGATCTGTGAGTTGGTAGGAGGATAGATTAACCACCGAAAAGTCACTCACTGGTATCTGTGCCCCCTGGTGCTCCTGCTTTCTCTCACTGGGTACCTCTGAGACTGAGTGAATGTTTCCTCTTTACTTTGTGAGTAGCCCCTCCCTCCCCCTCTGGGTTGTTTTAGAGCCCACTGAAAAACCTGCATATTAGGTCCCACATCATTAGTAGCTGTTTCTCTAGTAGTACCAGATTGGGAATAGAGAGACCGTCCCCTTCTACAACGACCTCTCCCACCTCTCTTGGGTACAGCTCCCATTACTGCTCCCTTGGGATCCTTTAAGATACTTCTAGGCATAGAGTTAAATTCTGTGTTCTCTAATAGTTCAGTTATCTCTCCCTCTGAGCCGGAGCAGCCCTCATCATCAAAACTTGAGGCAAATCTGTCCTCATCTGTCTGCTCAGGTTCTGAGTTAGAGAAAACCACCTGTTTTGATCCAACCACTCTATTTGGCTTGTTTTTTTCCTCTTTGCCAGGTTTGCTTGGTATAATATCCTGACCTGAATGTTGAGCCCTAGATCTATTATTATGTGTCTGCGACCAAACTCTACCTCTTTGTTTCTTTCGCCAAATATAAACTGTACCATTGCTATAGTCTTTCTGGTCTCGTATATACTTAGAGTGTTTAATTTGGATGATTAATTTCTTAGATTCTTCAATAACATTCTTAAGTATAGCGTCATATTCTGGGTAAACATTACACAATTTATACTTATTCATATCACCCTGTAGGGTGATTATCTTATCCTTAACCTCTATCAACAATGTATCTTTTTATATTCAATCAAGAGAGCTATAAGCTTAAGTGAACAGTCCGTTAGAACCTGATTCCATCTTTCAATGAACCCAGGGTCCTTTACATCATAGGTGGGAAATTTATTGATCCTCAGACCCCTGGGAATCATTTTCATACTAATATATTTAGAAAGAATCCATTTGTCCCATTTTAGCTTTTGCTCCTTCTTCTTTAAATTCTCCAAATCATAGAAATAATCTCCTAATAATGTGTTGGGTGTATCACTTTCAAACACATCTGTTAATTCCAATGCATCCCAATTTTCTTCATCCATCTCATTAAGAGAGAAAAAAGAGTCTGACTGTGACATGTTATCCATACTCAAAATATCTTTATCCAAAAGTGCTACGCAGCTACTTTGCTTATTTGTACTGAAATTCTAATAAAGAAAAAATCATAAATCCTTTTCCAGAAAACCAAATGAAATCCCACACACAACACGGTTTTTAAACAGTATGTGAAAACTGTATTTGTAGTGATCCGCTGGCTCAGTAAAGAAGGGAATGTAATTAGAGTGCTGAACCTTAAGACAGGGTAAAAATCAATTGTAAAGTGAGCAACCGTGTTGCTCAAGACAAAGTTCAGGACTGTGCTGTGTGCTGAGAGAGACTGTCACCTTCGCGACATGTAGTGTTAAATGGAGAATACAGATATGTATATTAAGTAGCGTTCCATAGAAAAGGCAAACCAGGTTACAATACAGCGTGTTCACCTAACTTTAAACTCTGAGCAAAAACGAGCAGGCAATGTGACTTTTCTTAGACCATTGGTAGGGCCGTGCAAATGATATACCTTTAAGCAGTTACTTCAAATGTCAACATCAATGCCCCTAGTATTTTTGAGTAGCCCAGCTATAAACAATGTGCCCACAAGTAGCCCGCTATTAACCATGCAGGAGAAGATGGTATAACAAGTAATAAAGATAGTAGTACTGGCCTGTCAGCTCGTATATCCGTAGCGTTAATCAGGCTCACATCAAAGCACAGTTCCACATCTCCGTGGCTTAGAGCCGGGTCATAACAGATAAATTCCAAGAGTCACATGCAAGCATAGAAAGGCATACTCACAGTATTGATGTTCCGCTGTTAACAACTTTTGTATTCCTAAATATCAGTCTCAGTAGTTTAGCTCTCGTGCACAAATAACACTACTCAGCCTCTCTCCATGAAGCATGCCCTCTCTAATCAGCTGGAGTCATCCGGGTCAGCTGTAATCCGTGTCGGTCAGGACGTGCTGGCGGAAGTGGAGTCCCTGTACTCCACAGTAAATAAAAAACAAATGGATATCCAAAGCGCGTCCAAGGTGGAGAAAAGAATCACTTGATTTCCAAATCCATAGATATAAAAAGCAAACCTTTATTGAAGAAATTCAAGGATAAAACATGGTCATAAAAACTCTCAGCAAGAGAGACAAGTAAGAAAGGTCTGACCGGTTTCGGCCCAGTGTGGCCGTAGTCATAGACAGATGACAGGTATTCAAAGAACACACCTTATATACCTGTTGGCCACTCCCCAAATGGGAGTGGTATAGAAAAAAAATTTAAAAACAACTTGTTACTCTTAACTGTCTCAGAAAAGGGATGTATTATATATATTTATTTACCTATAAGTGTAAATCTATCGCATATGCCTAAAGTCCACATATATATATATATATATATATTTATATCTCCATTTGTAAATTTTTATGTATATAATACATCCCTTTTCTGAGACAGTTAAGAGTAACAAGTTGTTTTTTCAACGAGTCAAAAACAACATAATTTGAAATCCCGGTCTAAGTTCTATCCACTACAAATTAGGGGTAAAAGCTTGGAGGTTTTCCACAAGAGAGTCATTGAAGATCTTACACAGCTAGATGAATCTAGAAAACATGACCACAACTCTAATTTGTCCAGGTTGGAAAAGGAGGCTGTTGCCACATTACAAAACAACAAGGAGGTGGTAATCCGCCAATCGGATAAAGGGGGAAGTGTTGTCCTATTAGATACAGGTACCTATATAAAAGAGGCATTAAGGCAACTAGAGGATCCTGAAGCCTACATGGAATTGTCTAGGGATCCTACACCAGAGTACAAGGCAATTCTAAGGGACCTGTTGGATGACGGGGTGGAGATGGGCATTATCGATGAGCAGACATATGATTGTCTGCTGGTGGATACTCCTGTAATGCCCATCTTTCACCACCTTCCAAAGGTCCACAAGAGCCTGGTGGATGTACAGGGCCGGCCAATAGTGGCAGGAATTGGTTCCCTTTTGGAACCTTTGTCCAGGTGGGTGGACCAATTCCTACAACCGCTAGTTCAAAAATTACCTAGCTTTGTGAAGGACACTACCCATGTGCTCTCTGGACTTGAGGATGTTGTTTGGGAGGAGGGGTACAGTTGGACTACCATTGATGTTGTGTCCCTGTACTCCTCCATACCACACGAGCATGGTCTGCAAGCTGTTTCGTATTTTTTTAAAAGAGAAACTGACCTTTCCCCTGAACATGGAGAGTTTGTGCTGAGAGCGGTTAGTTTTCTACTCCGGCATAATTTCTTCATGTTTAGGGGTAAATTTTACCTCCAGAGGCGTGGAACTGCTATGGGGGCAAAGTTTGCCCCCTCCTACGCCAACCTGTTCATGGGGTGGTGGGAGCTTTTTTACGTCTTTGGGGGTAATAGAAACCACACTCAGTATATCGTAAAATACTTGCGCTATATTGATGACCTGTTGGTCATCTGGTCAGGCAGCAAAGACCAACTAGATACTTTGGTTGATATGTTCAATGTCAACAGTGTTGGTCAGCGATTCACCTTTGAGTGGAACCAGACTAGCATAAACTACTTGGATGTTACCCTCAGATTTGATGGTGATACTGGGGGGGTATCCTCATCTCTCTACAGGAAACCAATTTCCGGGAACACGCTGTTGCATGCCAGGAGCATCCATCCCAGGCATGTCTTTAAAGGCATTGCCAAAGGTCAATTTATGCGGATAAAAAGAAACTGTTCCCGGAAAGAGGATTTCCTGAGGGAGAGTGAGGACCTGAAAGTGAGACTAAAGGAGAGAGGTTATTCTAAAAATTTGATCAGCAAGACCTTCATGGAAGTCTCTGCAATGGATATGAGATGTAACCAATTAAGGTCAAGAGATAACAGACTGAGGAATGATACTTCCACTAGAATTAAACCCACTCTGGTCACTGCTTTCTCTAACCAATTCGACAAGGTTTGTAAAGTTATTGAAAGGAATTTGCCTATAATTCAAGGTGATACAATATTGAGACAGATTATGGAGGATGGATGTAATTTCATCTATAAACGTAATTTGACCCTGGGCAACATTTTGTCTCCCAGTATGTTGCCTCAACAAGATAGTGGCAGCTCATGGCTAAAAGTCAAGGGAACATATAAATGTGGTAAAAAGACATGCAAGTCATGTGACCACATGGTTGTTTCAAAAACCTTTTCTTCAACCAAAACGCTGGAGGTTTTTGACACTAGGGGTTGCATTAAGTGTGGCAGTAGATATGTCATTTACTTAATTGAATGCACCCAGTGCAAAAAACAATATGTAGGCAGAACCACTAGGCCTGTGGGTAAGCGGATTAGGGAGCATCGCTCCTATGTCTCTCAAGAAAGGGCTGTTTCTGCTCTATCCAAACATTTTCTGGAGGTACACATGGGAGATGTTGGAACCTCCAGGTGGCGGGCTATCGAGTCAGTGTCCAGACCACCTAGGGGAGGTGATTTATTCCATATCCTCTCCAGGCAAGAGATCTACTGGATACATAGGCTCGGTAGCCTGGTACCTGAGGGTTTCAATTCGGAATTCGACATTAAAAATTACTGGCACAGATAGTGCCTGACTCTACCATTTTTCCCTTGGCATTCCAGAATTGGTTAAAATTAAAATTAATACCTATAGCCATTTCGCAATCCACCTCTCTCTGGGCTTGAAGGCACACCTTAAGGTTTAAGAGGTTTTTTTTTTATAAATACATCTTCATTATATATTCAGGTTTAGTGTATGAAGTACCAAATGTTCATCTTAATGTTCAACCGTTTGACTGTATGGTTCTCTAGTTCATATTTATATGTTAATAACAATTTTCACTATTTTCATATAGTTTGTTGTTTCTTTAACACATTTGTAATATTACCCTTGCAAATTTGCATTTATGAACCAGTGTTTGCATTTGGCTATTCAGAAATTTGTTTTGATATCTGTTTTGATACTTTTACTTTACTTATTATTTTATTACCTTCATTCACATTTATTACCTAGCTGATTTTGATCAGTCAATATATTTATGAAATAATGAATGTATTTATTAATTTACCTATAAGTGTAAATCTATCGCATATGCCTAAAGTCCACATATATATATATTTATATCTCCATTTGTAATTTTTTATATATATAATACATCCCTTTTCTGAGACAGTTAAGAGTAACAAGTTGTTTTTAATTTGTTTTTTTCTATACCACTCCCATTTGGGGAGTGGCCAACAGGTATTTAAGGTGTGTTCTTTGAATACCTGTCATCTGTCTATGACTACGGCCACACTGGGCCGAAACCGGTCAGACCTTTCTTACTTGTCTCTCTTGCTGAGAGTTTTTATGACCATGTTTTATCCTTGAATTTCTTCAATAAAGGTTTGCTTTTTATATCTATGGATTTGGAAATCAAGTGATTCTTTTCTCCACCTTGGACGCGCTTTGGATATCCATTTGTTTTTTATTTACTGTGGAGTACAGGGACTCCACTTCCGCCAGCACGTCCTGACCGACACGGATTACAGCTGACCCGGATGACTCCAGCTGATTAGAGAGGGCGTGCTTCATGGAGAGAGGCTGAGTAGTGTTATTTGTGCACGAGAGCTAAACTACTGAGACTGATATTTAGGAATACAAAAGTTGTTAACAGCGGAACATCAATACTGTGAGTATGCCTTTCTATGTTTGCATGTGACTCTTGGAATTTATCTGTTATGACCCGGCTCTAAGCCACGGAGATGTGGAACTGTGCTTTGATGCGAGCCTGATTAACGCTACGGATATACGAGCTGACAGGCCAGTACTACTATCTTTATTACTTGTTATACCATCTTCTCCTGCATGGTTAATAGCGGGCTACTTGTGGGTCCATTGTTTATAGCTGGGCTACTCAAAAATACTAGGGGCATTGATGTTGACATTTGAAGTAACTGCTTAAAGGTATATCATTTGCACGGCCCTACCAATGGTCTAAGAAAAGTCACATTGCCTGCTCGTTTTTTGCTCAGAGTTTAAAGTTAGGTGAACACGCTGTATTGTAACCTGGTTTGCCTTTTCTATGGAACGCTACTTAATATACATATCTGTATTCTCCATTTAACACTACATGTCGCGAAGGTGACAGTCTCTCTCAGCACACAGCACAGTCCTGAACTTTGTCTTGAGCAACACGATTGCTCACTTTACAATTAATAACCTGTCAAGTGTAAAAAGTACAAGGAACTGTACAATGGTTTTCACTCCAGCTGACGCGAGGGATGAAAGCCCTTCCACTACGCATCTTCCAGCCGTTAATAGCAAAGGCGCCTTCTGAACATGAGCTCCCAACTCCTCATGCGTAGGATACAGCCAGCAACAACAGCAGCGCCGATGACACAACAATCTGCAGCATGGGAATCAGGCCTGACCCCAGGGCCGGGGAGGCCGCACAACCTGAGGTACTACTGGCTGGGGGTCTACTTCAACCGACCACCCACCCACCAGCCGACGGCACAGAATAATGATGATTCATTGCCGGAGATAGTAAGTAGAGAAAACAAACAAGCGACATCCCTTCTTCTGCCAACAGCTACTACAGAGCAAAATTTTGCCAACCATCAAATCAAAATGGCGATCTATCCTGATACACCACACAATAACGCTTCAAGACTCAGATACCACCGCCAACAATGTTAAAGTCATACAGGGAATATCCTATAAACTATCTCAGCCCAGGGATCATCGTGAAACAGTAAGATCACATTTACAAATCATACAAGAACCGGAGTCTCTGAGATTGTCTCAGGGTTTTTGGGGGGACCCTGGGAAGCTGTGGACTTGGTGTCAAAAAGAAACCTATTTCCCAATGGTTTGTCAAATAGTGCTTCATGGTCTTTGAATATATAAATAATACCTTATATCAAAGTTATGCATCCAAAGCTGAAGATCCCTGAAGGCTGATAATTCTTAAGCAATGCATAACTCCTAGACAGCAGCAAAAGTTCTAATTAAGATGCTAGAACTCTAGATTCTTACACGTTTAAAGGTTCTTTTATTTTTACATGTACTTTATAAGTTGTAAAAAGTATTTTCATTAGATAAGTATTATACTAATGTATTGTGTTATTTCAAAATGAATCGCTCACACATGCATAACTTCTATAAAACATAAACAGCCACTGTACCCACAAGGTAGGAATCCTAAGCCACACTTAAGTATTAGTGTTTATCTATAGGTTCATCTCAAATCTCTTTATTATGGTTAAATAAGCTTGGTATTCAATGTGCACCTTTCCTTGCGCCGTCAGCGGCCAAGGTGGCGTGGGGGAGGTCTTCTTCAAACTCAGCAAGTATACTACCATTGCATGACTCTTTGGAACTACTTCATATAACTTGTGAGGTATAGTGTTAGATATGTAAAACCTAAAACTTTTCATATGACATCACTGTTAAAAAGTTCTACCTGTACATGATAACGAAGGTGTGGTTATATTCTAAGTTAACTTATTCAGTCCTGGTGACTTGCATTTATGTTTATATTGAGGTTTATCTAGTTAAGCCACATCAACATTTCTTAACAAGATGCAAAGTTTTGTGTTATTATTTTTGTTTAAATAAGTGCCGGGGTGTTATAATATACTGTTCATGAAGGGCCAAAAGTGTCCAACTTTATTTGGGGGGTAAAGAAAAGAGGACCGAATTAATGTGAATACAAGTCTAGCTATAAAATATGATGTTAATATTTGTAAAACTGTATTCTATAAAAAAAATTCTTGGACTTATATGAAGTTGCAGCTTATAGCAAATACAAATTAAACAAATGTTTTTACTGCAATTTAACTTGTTTTTGCCACTAATTTAATATAACTTTTCTGTCAGTTAGATAAGTGTATTGTGAAGCATGAACAAACTTCACCTGCATAAAGCTGGCAAGATAATTTAGCAAGTCCAGCTTGTTTAAAATGCTTACAGCATTTCACAAGAATTGTTACAGAGATTCAGACATACCCTGGCCTGGAAACTGTTTTTTATTTTACATAATACAAAGTTCAATGGGATTTGTAAAATATACACAGAAATGTACAAAGTAAGAGCCTAAATTTTTAAAGTAGCACATAAACTTTCAAAACATAATCAGAATTTGTAAACTCACTGTTGTATCTAAATCTAAATGCATTACAATACAAAAGAGAAAGAGCAAAGCTTAAATGTAATAATACTGAAATGACCCAATCTGAATCTGAAGTGTAAAGAGATCACCCCTTAAAAGAGGTATTGCAAAATTTGCATGTCTAGAATCTTGTGAGAGATGGGCTGCTTTAGTGGGTCCTTGGTTCTTTGGAACTTCTGCTTATCCAAGATAGCTTCCTATTGTATATCTTTGTAACTGCACCACACACTAACCGCAGCTCCAAGCAGCTTCATATTGTAACTCATGTAAGGCATTAGAAACAAAATCCCCTATCACGCATGGAGTGCCCGTACTGCGGTCGATCAATCTGCGAATAGTACCAATCAAAAAAAAAGTACGGCCCTGCAGGGTGTGATAAAAGTTAAAAAACTCACTCTATTCCCGCATATTAAAAGCAGCTATACAAGCAGACATGCAATGGCGGCCTCAGGCGGGTTAGTCTTACTCATTTTGAGCCCCCCTAGTGGCACTTAATCATAGACATAATCTTCGTTAATTACAGATTAATTTCTATAGATACATGTAAGAAAATTAACTCTTGACGTACTGTTTAAAAACAATCAAGTTTAAAATCAATATATAAATCTTTGTGAGCCAGATAGATTTAATACATACAATAGTACGTTGAAGTGCCATATTCTTCTAAGTGACACTAGAGGGATGTTAGAAATAATTCAAAGGTATAGGGACAAATGATTAATAAGATAATTTTCTATCAACTACAATATCTAGTGATTTCCCTTTAAATACCCAAGTCATATAAAATATAGAGAGGCTGCCGATGATAAACAGTGTGTATTTATCTTGAGAGCTGTTAAATAAGTAATAGTTTTTGAGATCAAGCTAATTTACTTGCAGTGGGTTAAAAGGAGGTAGAACATATCAAGTGTTGAGACTATGAGTCAGATAATGGTACAAGCGAGTGAGGGTCTGTAATCTAAGATTTTGGTTAGTAGGGGCAAGGCAAAGTTCTATTAAAGGTCACTTCCCCTTGATCTAGAGATTTCACATGCACGCGTTTATTAAAAATTTAAAAAAAAAAAAAAATCATTCACCTTTTTTTGTTTTTTTTCCCTTTATTTTTTTCTTTTTTGAGTATTTTTTTGCATTAGGAATAATATTTGAGAATTATTTTTTCACAGAGAACACAATATAAGGTGTGTTGATCCTGTCCACAGGTTACACTCTCGTTAGGAGAGAGGAAATTATTATCCATAGCGGATACTTTTGCACAGATACTACTATTACACGCATCTTTCACTATATATGGAAAAATGTATTAAAACTAGATCACCAGCCATGCCTCCCAAAACCAAAGATAAAAAAATATTAAGTAAAAGTAGCGAACAGGTTGCAGAAATTAACCTAGACGAGTCACATTTGAATATGACAGACTCACACTCGCTTATGCAACAAATCTCAGATTTAATATTACCTCAGTTTAACAATATAAAACAAGAAATAGTCATGCTATCTACTGAAATCAGACAATATGCAAACAGACTAAATGAAGCAGAATTAAGGATCTCTAATGTAGAAGACCAGGTATATAATGCAGAGCAAATACTATCTGTTCATAACAAACAATTGCTTGCCATGCAGAATAAAATAGAAGACCTAGAAGACAGAGCCCGAAGGAATAATATCAAGATAGTGGGGCTGCCTGAGTCAAGCGAATTTAAAGATCTGATCACTTTTGCGTCTCAAACTCTACCACAATATTTAGGCATACCTGTGGAAGAACTCCCAATTAAAATAGAGAGAGCACATAGAATAGGTATTAAGAGATCAGAGCAAGATCATATTAAAGGGAGGCCTATCATGATTAAAGTACTAAATTTCCAGGACAAGGTCACCCTACTAAGACAATACCGTAAACACCACGAATTCATGATATCTAACAACCGTATGTATCTTTTCCAAGATTTCTCAGCAGAGACTAGTAGTAAAAGACGTGAGATGGCTCCCTTTTGTACCAAGTTGATTGAAGCTAAATGGTCAGCGCGAATGATTTATCCAGCTAAAATACTTGTGTAAATCAATGGTACAATGAGGACCCTTCTGACAACTACTGAGGCTAAAGATTTCTGTCTAGAACAGGGCTTGTGATAGGGGCACATATAAGATTAGTGATAGAATCACCAGGGCAAGATGTTGACTAAGCAAGCTATATTTTGTGTTGTTTGTAGTTTCGGTTTTAAGATATTGAAACATTATGTGGATTTTATTTTCGGCAATGTTTTGTGGACTTTTTATCGGAGGGAGGGTCTGGTGTGCCGGGGGGAGGGGGGGCGAGCTAAATGAGATGGGTGATGTGAGGTCTTTAATTGAGTTAAGGTCAAAATAGGATGTTGGAAATAATTAATTTTATATCTTGGAATGTAGGTGGTATTTCATCGCCCATAAAAAGGAAGCTAATATTAAAGCAATTAGGACAGTTTAGGCAGAGTGTGGCGATGGTACAAGAGACGCACTTAAAACCATCCGAAGCGGAGAAATTAAAAAGTAAGTGGGTGAGGCAGGTAGTAGCCACACCGTATTGCGGCAGGAAAAAAGGGGTAGCGATTCTATTTAATAAGAACTGTGAATATAAAATATTAGCACAAGAGATAGACATACAGGCAAGATATATAATCATAGACACCCAAATCAATAACTTAAATGTAGTTCTATGTAACGTATATGGTCCAAATAAGATTGACGATGAGTTTTGGGGGGGGGGCTGAGCAAGAAATTAATGAAATATATAGGGAAGAACATCATTATAGGGGGGGATTTTAATTTGACACCGGTACCTTTAGTAGATAGACTTAAGTGTAGTCTAACTAGGAACATCAAAAAGGAAGGGAGTCTTCTGAAAAAATTCATGAAAGGGCTGAGGGTGCTGGATGTCTGGAGAGATCAAAACCCCGATGCATGTGAATTTACATGTGTATCAAAAACATTTAAGACCCTCTCAAGAATCGATTTTTTTTAAGCTCTGAAAATATGTTGGGTTTGAATCTGAAAGCGGATATTAAGGATATATGTATTTCAGATCATGCGATTATAACCTTAGAAATTCAGAACGTAATATCAGCAGGGGGTGGTAATGGTAGAATTAGATTCCCTAGACACCTATCGTACAATATACATTTCAAGAATTATATTTTAGAAAAATGGAAGGAATATAAATTTTTTAACAGTAGTTATACTGGCAAATGGGAGATATATTGGGAAACAGCTAAAGCATATATTAGAGGGAGTGTAAAAGCATACCTGTGTAAATGGAAAAAGAAAAATAGGGAACGAGAATGCCAACTTAATAACCAACTCAAGAACACATATAGAGCCTACATAAGCAATGTTAATCCACAGACTTGGCTGAAGTATCAAAATAGTAAACAAGAAAAAGATATATTCACAAAACAAATGGTTATACAACAAGAGGAAAAAGATAGAGCTAAATACAGAGGAGTCTATGGAAGATCCGCTAAATATATAGCTAGATTAAGTAAAATGCAGAGACAAAGGAACTATATATCAGCTATCAAAGTAGGGACAGATAGGGCAAATACGACAAAGGAAGTGAAGCTGTTAATGTTTAAATATTTTGAAGAGCTTTATACGAAGTCTGTAGTGGATTCTCAGCAGAAAACAGAGTTTTGGGAACAACTAGAAACTAGGAAACTTGAAGAGGCCGACAGAGAGGGGCTAAATCTACCAATAACAGAAGAAGAGGTAATTCAGACTATTAGGCAGATGAAAAGTAACAAAGCACCGGGACCTGATATGCTCCCGGCCGAATTTTACAAAATGCTAAGTAGTGAAATCACACCTACGCTTACTAACTTATATAACAGCTATTTCCTAAAAAGGGAAATGTACTCTAAGTATTTTGCGGCTTCCTCTATTACGTTAATTTTAAAAAAAGGCAGAGCCCCAGAAGATCCAGGATCCTACAGACCGATATCACTGTTAAACAGTGACTATAAGATACTAACCACTATCATAGCGAATAGACTTAAAAAAATACTACATAAAATAATTCACATAGACCAGGTAGGCTTTATGACGGGACGCAACCCAGCCAGAAATATCCGTAAAGTTCTCGTTACACTAGATCAGTGTTGTCAAGACACAAAGCAAAATCTCAATAAAGACTGCCCAGACTTAGCGGTGTTAGCAATAGATGCGGAAAAAGCATTTGATGCTATAACCTGGGACCATCTTTTTACAGTATTAGGGAAGTTTGGAGTGCAAGGGAATATTGAGTCCTTTATAAAACTTATATATAGAGAACCGACATCTAACTTAATAATTAACGGTGAAACTACTCCAGACATTGTGCTTAAAAAAGGTACAAGACAAGGTTGTCCCTTGTCTCCCATGTTGTTCAATCTATCAATAGAGCCATTAGCTATTAGGCTAAGAAAAGAGTTAGAAGGCATTAAAATTCACCAGCAGAAGATCGTTCTTTCTTTATTTACGGATGACTTACTACTGTTTCTTTCGAATACTACCAATAGCATTAAAAAACTTCTGGATATCATAAAGCAATTTAGTGCATTTTCGGGCTATAAAGTCAATGTAGACAAATCGGAGATTATGTGGTTATATGGATCAAGCCAGAAGTGTAAAGACTGTCCATTCAGGGTAGTTGAACAGATTAAATATTTAGGCCTAACTATTACTAGGAATCCGAAGCAATGGTACGGCAAAAATATTACACCATGTCTGGATAAATGTATAGCAGATTGCAAAAGATGGTGTAACTTACCTATTAATATCTCTGCCAGAGTTATGTTAATTAAAACAATAATCTTCCCACGAATATTGTATCTTCTGCAGAATTTACCTATTATAATAACACATAAAGACTGCATTAGTTTTAATAGGATGTGTAATAGGTTTATATGGGCAGGAGGGAAAGTAAGATGCGCTGCAGATACAACAACTCTTCCCCTCAAAGCTGGGGGGCTGGCACTTCCAAATCTCCAAGCTTATAATATAGCCGCATTGGCAAAATATGCGATAGATTGGATTATTGAGGGAAACTATGTTTCCTATGGTCCGCTAGAAGCAGAGATATGCGCTCCCTATACGCTGAAAGCACTTCTGCATTGTGAATCCAAAAATCTCCCAAAAAAGATTAGGCAGCGGTTAACGTTTAACAACATTATAATAGCCTGGCATAAACTGGGTAAAGGAGTAGGAATAAACATGTATAAGTCAAGGTACCTATCGATACTAGGGAATCCGAAATTCCAAGCAGGATGTAGCGAAAGTGGAGTCTTTCATAGATGGCGCAGGAAGGGCATTGTTAATTTGATACAAATTGAGGAGAATACAACACATATAGTTAAATCATTTGATGAATTAAAAGATGAATTTCAGCTAAAGAATACAGATTTCTTTGCATATCTGCAAGTCAGGCACTTTCATAATGAGTTACAGGCTAAATATGGGAATGACTGGTCATTAGGAGGATTAGATAAAATTATTACAGTATTTGCACAAAAGAAATATGCGATCAGCATGATCTATAATTTCCAAATGAACTATAAAATAGAAATACATTTACAGACGTTGAAAGATAAATGGAGGAAAGTACATGTTATAGTGTCAAGGGAGGAGTTAGCAGATAGTCTCAACACTGTCCTAAGGACAACCAAGGTTACTACTTGGAGAGAGTCACATTTTAAAGTAATCAATCAACTATATGTCACACCTAGTAAAATAGCAAGATGGTACAAGAATATGGATAGGGCTTGTTATAAATGCGGCGCCAAAGAAGCTGACTTAGAACATTGTTTGTTTGTCTGCCCAAAAATTCGGCAGTTTTGGTATAAAGTACAATTTTGGTTGAATAGGTGGTTAGACCAGAAACTCCAAATAAATAATAAAATGGTGCTCTTTTTATATCAGGGTACAGATTGGCACGAAAACCCCAGTCTTATTAACACGGCAATCCTCCTAGGCAGATCACTGATTTTGGGTAATTGGAAAAACTTAAAAGCACCAAGTATTTCACAGTTGGTAAGAGGGATGAAGAATCAGATGATCCTGGAACAATATGATATCTATCCAGATGTAAATAAAGATATAAAAAGGTTTTTCCACAAATGGCTAAACATAATAGAAACTGAGTCAGTGGGTGTACAACTTCAAATTATTAAACCTCTAATTAAGTAAAAAATAGTTAGATCCATGATTGCCAGGGAGGAATTGCCAAGCGCCTGGAGTGCTCTGCTATAGGAGGTAGCATTGAACCTCAGTGAGGGTGCTCGCCCAACCCCCCCCCCCCCCCCCCCCGCGCACCAGAAACTAGTCTGACCCACTCCGATGGGAGTCCACACTTGTGCTATATGTGGGTTTTTGTTGTGTTTTTTTGTTTGTTCGTTTTTGTTTTTTTCTTTTTTCTCTCCCCATGCCGCCCTCCCTAACTCTTATTCTTTGATGTATCATAGGTATATGGCGCCTGGGCTTGCTTCTCCTTTTCCTTTTTTCTTTTTTTTTTTTTTTTTTTTTTTTTCTTTCTTTTTTTTTATGTTAGGTGTTTGTACCCTTTGAGGTTATGTATGAAACAAAGGGGGACGGCAGAAAATTCTGTACAATTATGTATAATTATGGTTTTGATGTGGGGGGCAAGAAAGTTTATGTTATTGCAAGAAGAACTGTATTTGTGTTGACAAAATGTGATTGACCCTTCAAACATATATATCTGTATAATAATTTATAAAACAATAAAAAGATTTAAAAAAAAAAAATATATAAAGAACATTTCAAGTGTCAATATGAAGAGGAGGAATACTACCCAATTAATACAGACAAGTTGATTGTGACAGAAAATAACGCTATGTGTTAAAGGGAATGAAAGGGAACATATCAGAATCTACTTAAATTCAAATGCTTAATTTTCTACAGTGTCTTATGTCCTATTCTCCATTCATACCCTTAGGAAATCCTTGTTTCCAATTTAAAAATCCAATATAACTCCTTTCTTTCTATGATTTTATTTGTATTACCTCTTCTAGGTAGTATAGTAGCAATATCTGTTACTTGTATACTCATTTCAGCAACATTTGTAAAATGTACACAATTAAAGTGCTGGACTACTGTGGATTCCTTGCTGTAATATTTTACCTACATATGACAATTACATAGGTTGCCAGTTAGTAAATACACCACAAAGGTAGTACCGCAGTTGGCCTGAAAATTAATGAAAAATACTTTTTTATTTGTATTAAAAGAGGTTTTATCCTATTCCATTGCATGTCTGCTTGTATAGCTGTTTTTAATATGCCAGAATAAATTGAGTTTTTTTTACTTATATCTTTGTAACCCCTTCTGTTCCATACATGTGAACTGGAAGTGTCTTTAGAGTACACCACGCCTTATATTGGGTCACAGTGTGACTCCTCTATACCTCAGTAGGATCGAGGGTTAATATCTCCTCAGTGGGAGTTTATTGGCAACATTTTGGGGTTTTTATATATTGCTTTAACATTTGTGAAAAACGTTTTCAGGGCTAATTTAGACTGTGTACTTTTGGCTGGAACAGGCAGGTTTCACTTTAACTTTTGTGAGTTGTGTAGATCCTAATAGCTTTGCGCACTTTTTTATAGCAGGGGCGGTCCTGCCTTGCGCACCATGTGACCGGGTGCGACTTCATTCACTTTCTTACGATCCTGCTGCAGACAGCACTCCTGAGGAGTGTTTCTTTGCAACTTGCCTGGGTCTAGGAGGTGGTTAGCGCCCCATCCATTGGTTTTGTAAAGGTGCCTCTCTATATTTAAAATGTTTATTTTTGTATCGTTTTTCTCTTTCTACTGTGGTATTGCATGCCTACTATGGAGAACTCTGATAATATGTTAGAAGGTTCCACTTCCTAGAGTCCTTTATAAAACTTAAAAAATACCTGCTTATATTGTGAGTAGGCCGTGGTCTGCCCGCCTGCTCAATTTTGTTCCAATTGCCTGGGTACTGTTTTAAAGTCTTAGAAGGGAGCTAAATCTGCTATTAACCCTAGTGGTGTTAGTCCCTCTGAGCCATCAACCTCTCAGAATTCTGTGAACCGACAGATTACTACCCTTTCTACCCTAACCTCTTCACATGCAGTTCCCTGCCGCACCGCTATTTCTCCATCTGGAGGGGGCTTTTTTCTTGCAGTTGCAATCGGCGGTATCCGCGGCCCTGAGTGCCCTTCTTATCTCTGGGAAACGTAATAGAAAGGTTAAACACAGTTCTCCTGTTTTAGATTCTTCTAATTTCTAGTCGGATCTAGCTTGTATGTCTCAGCTATTTGAGGATGAGTTAACCTCTGTGGCGTCAGAGGGTGAACATTCAGAGTCAGAGACTAATATTACTAAATCTCCTCCGGCGGAGGAACCCTCCTTTAGATTTAAAATTGAACATCTGCGTTTTTTACTGAAGGAGGTCCTGTCTACGCTAGAAGTTCCAGAGGACCTAAGATCCCTAAGTTAGATAGGGTTTAGATAGGGTCCCAGTTCGAATGGTGAACATTCTTAATAATGTTCCCCTCTTTTTCCTGTCCTGATGAATCTATCTGCCACTATAACTCCACCCTTACATTGGTCCTTGATAATCTGGCCCCACCTACCATAGCTCGGAAAACACACTGATCCTCAGCCCTGGCATACTCCTCTGACACGGTACCTACGTAGATGTTACCGTACTGCTGAGCGACACTGGAGGAAATCTCTGAGTTCTGCTGACTTTCTTCACTATAAGTTCATCTTGAACTCTTACTATTCTGCCCTTAATCTATATAAGCAACATTACTTTTCTACTCTTTCTTCAAACCCAAAACATCTGTTCTCCACATTCAATACTCTTTTCCGCCCACCCCACCTCCCACCACAACTTTTCTCTCAGCTCAAGATTTTGCCAGCTACTTCAACAACAAAATTGACTCCATCAGAAATGAAATCAGCTCTCAACATACTACCGGTCTCCCACCCCCTCAAAAGCTCACAATCATCCAAAACCCACATAGCCATAAATTTAGCTCTTTTGCCCCTGTTACAGAGGAAGAAGTTTCTGCCCTTATACTATCCTCTCACCTCAATACCTGTCCCCTCGAACCCATCCCCTCACAACTACTCCCCTCCCTCTCTTCTTCCCTTACCCCTATACTCACACACATCGTCAACCTCTCCATCAGCACTGGTATAGTTTCCACATCTCTTCAACATGCATTAGTCATACCTACCCTCAAAAAACCTCTCGATCCAACCTCCCCATCCAACTACCGCCCTTTTTCCCTACTCCATCTTGCCTCAAAGTTTCTTGAGAAGCTAATATATGCATGTCTATCCCATTTCCTTACATTAAACTCCCTCCTTGATCCAGTGCAATCTGGATTTCGCCCCTTCACTCAACAGACACAGCAATTGTTAAGGTTACCTATGACCTACTTACAGCAAAATCCAAAGGCTACTTCTCTCTACTTATCCTCCTTGATCTGTCTGCAGCCTTTGATACTTTCAACCACCCTCTTTTGCTCCATACCCTCCAATCCTTCGGAATCTGCAACACAGCTCTCTCTTGGTTCTCTTCCTATCTGTCTAACCGTACCTTATTGTAGCCTTCTCTGGGGCATCCTCTTCCCTGTTACCTCTTTCTGTTGGGGTACCATAAGGCTCTGTCCTCGGTCCCCTTCTCTTCTCAATCTACATGTCCTCATTAGGTTCCTTAATAACGTCCCACGGGTTTCACTATCATCTGTATGCTAACGATACCCAAATCTACCTCTCTGCACCAGAACTATTTTCTTCCTTGCTAATCCATGTCACTAACTGTCTCTCTCATATCTCATCTTGGATGTCCTCTCACTACCTCAAGCTAAATCTCTATAAAACTGAGCTCCTTATTTTCCCCCTTCTTCCAAAATCTCCACCCCATGTCTCTATAACTGTTGATAACTCCATCATTACCCCAACCTCACATGCCCGATGTCTTGGGGTCACACTTGACTTAGATCTTTTTTTCACTCCTCACATTCAGTCCTTGGCTAAAGCCTGCCGCTTCCACCTTAAAAACATTGCTAAAATCAGACATTTCCTTACACAAGACACAATTAAGATTTGAATCCACTCTCTCATCCTTTCCCGCCTCGACTTCTGCAACTCCATCCACTCTGGTCTCCCTAGCTGCCGCCTAGCTTCTTTACAATCCATAATGAATGCCTCTGCCAGACTCATCTTCCTTACACGTCGCTCTTCGTCTGCGGCACCTATCTGCCAATCCCTTCACTGGCTTCCTCTTGCCTCCAGGATTAAACACAAAATTCTCACTCTGACACATAAAGCCCTCAATTGCATTGCTCCCCCTATATCTCAGACCTTGTCTCCAGATACTCTCCCTCCCGACCCCTTCGCTCTGCTCATGATCTCCTACTCTTCTCCTCTCTTGTTACCTCCTCATATTCCCGTTAACAAGATTTCTCCAGACTGGCTCCCATCTTATGGAACTCTCTGCCTCGCTCCACAAGACTCTCCCCTAGTTTTAAAAGCTTCAAGTGCTCCCTGAAGACTCTACTTTTCAGGGACGCATACATCCTACACTAACCTTCCTATCTCCACTGCTATCCCCTTAAACCCCATAGCATGTAAGCCTATGAGCCCAGCTGTTTGTAGTCCACCTTCATAAGAGCCGACTACAACAGTGCAACTCTCGGCAGGACCCTCTACCCATGTAATCCCTGTAATTGTTTTTATATACCACCTATGTTCATAGCGCTGCGGAACCTGTTAGCGATCTACAAATACCTGATAATAATAATAATAATAGTAACGAATGGGAAAGAATTGGAACATCCTTTTCTCCCTCTGCTACTTTTTAAAAATTGTTTCAGGTCCCTGACTCTCAATTAGAGCTGTGGGGCTCCATCCCTAGGATCTGACTAGAATCAGACCTGTGTTTAGACAGATGGCTCTGCCATGGAGTCTCAATCTTGTTCTTTGTGTGTTGCAGCAGGCTCTGTTTGATCCCATGCATAATGTTGACATTAAACTGTTCTCTTGGAAGGTTTTGTCTCTATTGGCTATTGCCTCTGCTCGCAGAGTGTCCGAGATTTCTGCCTTGCAATGTAACCTCCCTTACCTTGTTTTTCATGCCGATAAGGCGGTTTTTCGTACTAAGTTAGGTTTCCTTCCTAAGGTGATGTCAGATTGCAACATTAATCAAGAAATTGTTGTTCCTTCCTTGTGTCCCAATCCTCCTTCGGCGAAGGAACGTTTGTTTCACAATCTAGATGTGATTCGTGTCTTGAAGTTCTACCTTCAGGCTACTAAGGAGTTCAGATAATCTTCATCTTTGTTTGTCATCTATGGGAGTTAGCGTAGGGGTCAAAAGGCCACTACGTCTTCCCTGTCTTTCTGGTTGAGAAGTGTCATCCGCCTAGCTTATGAGACAGCGGGACAACAGCCTCCTGAGACAATTACGGCTCATTCCACTAGAGCAGTTGCTTCTTCCTGGGCTTTTAAGAACGAAGCCTCAATTGATCAGATTTGTAAGGTGGCTACCTGGTCCGCATTACATACTTTTTCTAAATTTTACAAGTTTGATGTGTTTGCTTCAACTGAAGAAGCTTTTGGGAGAAAGGTTTTGCAGGCTGTGGTGCCCTCAGATTAGGGTCCACTTCTTTTTTGTTCCCTCCAGTTACTCCTTCAGTGTCCTCTGGAGCTTGGGTATTGTTTTCCCAACAGTAAGGAATTAAGTCGTGGACTCTCCATGCCTTATGGAAAGAAAACAAAATTTATGCTTACCAGATAAATTCCTTTCTTTCCTGGCAGGGAGAGTTCACGACCCCGTCAGTTATTCTTTGTTTGGGTGGCCCTCTTTTTGTTTTTCTTCTGGCACCTTTATACCCTGGTGTTTCTCCTACTTTTCATCGTTCCCTTGGCTGAATGACTGGGGGGAATAGGGGAAGTGGGAGGGATATTTAAGCCTTTGGCTGGGGTGTCATTGCCTCCTCCTGATGGGCCAGGTGTTTTATTTCCCAACAGTAAGGAATGAAGTTGTGGACTCTCCCTGCCAGGAAAGAAAGGAATTTATCTGGTAAGCATAAATTTTGTTTTTATATTTACAGTATCTCACAAAAGTGAGTACACCCCTCACATTTTTGTAAATATTTTATTATATCTTTTCATGTGATAACACTTAAGAAATGACACTTTGCTACAATGTAAAGTAGTGAGTGTACAGCATGTATAACAGTGTAAATTTGCTGTCCCGTTGGCAACAAAAGTGAGTACACCCCTAAGTGGAAATGTCCAAATTGGGCCCAAAGTGTCAATAATTTGGGTGGCCACCATTATTTTCCAGCATTGCCTTAACCCTCTTGGGCATGGAGTTCACCAGAACTTCACTGGTTGCTCCTGGAGTCCTTTTCCACTCCTCCATGACGACATCACAGAGCTGGTGGATGTTAGAGACCTTGCGCTCCCCCACCTTCTGTTTAAGGATGCCCCACAGATGCTCAATAGGGTTTAGGTCTGGAGACATGCTTGGCCAGTCCATCACCGTTATCCTCAGCTTCTTTAGCAAGGCAGTAATCGTCTTGGAGGTGTGTTTCAGGTCATTATTATGTCCTGTGGCCCAGTCTCCAAAGGGAGGGGACCATGCTCTGCTTCAGTATGTCACAGTACATGTTGGCATTCATGGTTCCCTCAATGAACTGTAGCTCCCCAGTCCCGGCAGCACTCATGCAGGCCCAGACCATGACACTCCCACCACCATGCTTGACTGTAGGCAAGACACACTTTGTACTCCTCACCTGGTTGCCGCCACACACGCTTGACACCATCTGAACCAAATAAGTTTTTCTTGGTCTCATCGGACCACAGGACATGGTTCCAGTAATCCATGTCCTTAGTCTGCTTGTCTTCAGAAAACTGTTTGCAGGCTTTCTTGTGTATCATCTTTAGAAGAGGCTTCCTTCTGGGACGACAGCCATGCAGACCAATTTGATGCAGTGTGGGGCATATGGTCTGAGCACTGACAGGCTGACCCCCCACCCCTTTAACAGCTGCAGCAAAGCTGGCAGCACTCATATGTCTATTTCCCAAAGACAACCTCTGGATATGACGCTGAACATGTGCACTCAACTTCTGTTGGTCATGGCGAGGCCTGTTCTGAGTGGAACCTGTCCTGTGAAACCACTGTATGGTCTTGCCCACTGTGATGCAGCTCAGTTTCAGGGTCTTGGCAATCTTCTTATAGACTAGGCCATCTTTATGTAGAGCCGCAATTCTTTTTTTCAGATTCTCAGTTCTTTGCCATGAGGTGCCATATTGAACTTCCAGTGACCAGTATGGGAGTGTGAGAGCGATAACACCAAATTTAACACATCTGCTCCCCATTTACACCTGAGACCTTGTAACACTAACGAGTCACATGACACCGGGGAGGGAAAATGGCTAATTGGGCCCAATTTGGACATTTCCACTTAAGTGTGTACTCACTTTTGTTGCCAACGGTTTAGACATTAATGGCTGTGTTTTGTTATTTTGAGGGGACAGCAAATTTACACTTTTATACAGGCTGTACACTCACTACTTTACATTGTAGCAAAGTGTCATTTCTTCAGTGTTGTCACATGAAAAGATATAATAAAATATTTACAAAAATGTGAGGGGTGTACTCACTTTTGTGAGATACTTTATTTGTTTTTTTTTTGTAAAAGCTACATTATCTTTTTTATAAGACTGAGACTCATTTTGCTCTTGGTTCCTAGGAAAGCTCTTTAGATCCCAACTATATGCATGAACTTTTGATTTTGTTAGGCATAAAGGTTAGCTGTGCATGTTCTGCCTTTTCTATTACTGAAGACACTTCTCAATCACTTGTTGCCTCTCTGGCAACTTGCTCTCTATTTTGGCAGCTCTCTATTTTGGTCCTTGGAAAGGACAGATAGCACAAAGCATTAGTGAGTGAGTCAGGACAATGCACTCATGCAAGCAGCTAATAAGAGTTCATTGTTTTCAAATCTAAATTAGGAACACCCTTTCAAATGTGCTGGGCTCTTTTTCTTCCACCCCAGCTGGGTTAATTTCTGCTGCTACCTCTTGTTTACATAGCATTTCTATAACCCATACCTCAGTACTGAAATTTGTAATGTAGGTGGTAGCTTCAACAAGCAAAAGCTATTACTTCAAATGACTTAAGGCCAGATTGAGTGGTGTGCTAACAGTTACGCACAAAAAATATCAGGTTTATTGCGCCTGTTTGCGCACGTCACAGGTAATGCTCGTATTACAAATTCAAAAGTAAACACTATCGCTTGAGTGCAATTGAATTTAACACGTGATAGCGCAACCTCAAAGCCCTGGTTAACTGTTTTGCCCAACAAGAAGGTACAGTTACACTCATAATAACACTAATAAAAATTATTTTAAAAAATGATTGCACAAAAAGTTTTATAAGGGCTCAAAGATATGAGGTTTCTAGTGTTAGAAAAAAAAGGCAGGCTAAGGGCTGTATATGTATGTGTATGTATGTATGTGTGTGTATTTCTATTTGCATATATGTATTTACAGATATATGTATATTGGAGCCCTTGGTAGTCAAGTAGATGAAAACATGAAAAAGCATATTTATGCAATATTTAATAAAGTGTTATACTGTGTATTTAGTGTTAAAGGGACAGTCAAGTCCAAAAAATACTTTCATGATTTAAATAGGGCATGGAATTTTAAACAACTTCCCAATTTACTGTTATCACCAATTTTGCTTTGTTCTCTTGGTATTCTTAGTTGAAAGCTAAACCTAGGAGGTTCAAATGCTAATTTCTTAGACCTTGAAGACTGCCTCTAATCTGAATACATTTTGACCACTAGAGAGCATTAGTTCACATGTTTCATATAGATAACATTGAGCTCATGCACGTAAAGTGACCTAGGAGTGAGCACTGATTGGCTAAACTGCATGTCTGTCAAAAGAACTGAAATAAGGGGTCAGTCAGCAGAATCTTAGATAATTACAGAGGTAAAACGTGTATTATTATAACTGTGTTGGTTATGCAAAACTGGGGAATGGGTAATAAAGAGATTATCTTTCTTTTTAAACAACAAAAATTCTGGTGTTAACTGTCCCTTTTAATATTTTACATTCCAATGTTCTGCACATATGTTCTAAGTATTTTTCCTATATATATATATCTGTATATATCTATACATATATATATAATTATATAGATACATAGGTATAGATATATATTGTACCAAAATACCATCAGATATTTGTAGAACTATATAAATAAATAGAATATATTCTCCTATATAAAGAACATTGGAATGTGAAATATTCATATTTTCATGTCAGATTAGCGCACTTGAGAATATGCGATTGGGTTTTGCGCTTGTAAGGTTTATTTTCCCCACTTTTTTTTGCTCCATTGACTTCTATGGGGGAATACTTTAACGCGGTTGAGATATTCTCACTCCAGCTTTTTGCGAGCATCAGGTTAGCGTTCAAGCAAAAACTTTTTAGTTTCAACTTGTAATACAAGCGCTACCTGACTTGCGCAAAATGCTTACTTCTATCAGAGTTAGTGTGCGAGCGGGAGCAATAAATACTGTTCCACTCGTAATATGGCCCATAATAAATTAAAATAGCTTTTGTGAACAATTTTCTAATTTACTCCTATTATCAATTTGTCTTCGTTCTCTTGCTATCTTTATTTGAAAAAGCAGGAATGTAAGGTTAGAAGCCGTCCCATTTTTGTTACAGCACCTGTATAGAGCTTGCTGATTAGTTTGCTACATTTAGCAACCAATAAGCAAGCGCTACTTTGGTGCTGAATCAAAAATAGGCCGGCTCATATGCTTACATACCTGATTTTTCAAATAAAGATAACATGAGAATGAAGAAAAAATGATGATGGAAATAAATTAGAAAGTTGCTTAAAACAACTAGAGCACAAGTTATCATAGACAGTGAGTAACCTGCAGCTTCAGTTTTTCTGTCTCTAAACATTATTTAAACTAATATAACAGAACACTGCTGCCTTTTGTGTTGTACTGTGCAAACAATATACTGTGCACAGCTAGTACTTTTTACAGCCTAAGCACAAGTTACGGTAAATCAAGCTGTTGAGTAGGTGGCTCAGCACACACTTGGGCGTGAAGAAGAATAGTGAGGGGAAGGAGCAGTATTAAGCAGCTCATAAAACTGAAAGTGAACTTTTCTTTTGGTTTCTTGTTAACAACTTTAGTAAAAAAAAATTTTTTTATTCATATATGTAAAAAAAATTGTTTGTTATTTTTTTTTTTAAATATCACATTTTGTTTTCTGACAAAATTCCCTTTAAATCACATCCTACTTTTGTACCATCTGTAAAGCTTGCTTGTGATATTGTGTTGCTGCAATGCTGTAGGACAAAACCCTGTTTCTGTAAATGGTAATTTTCTATAAATATCTGAAAATGATCCTGTGGCTTAAATTATAATTAAAAATGCATTCACTTTTATAGCAGTATGTCTGATATTTATTCATTTTCCCCATATGAAGTGGTAAAAGATCATTTTTTTCCTTTCAAGCTTTACATAGAAAGAACTAATTGTTTTTTTTTATGTCAGAATCTTTTTAAGTAAAAGACAGCAATCATTAGCTGTGAATAACTCATAATTAAGATGTTCAGTCATAAATTATTAAGGAGAATGTTCCTCATCATTAAGTATTGCGATCTGTTTACCATCATGGTCTTTGTATTTGTTGTAATTACTTGATATAATAATAATTTATGTTTTTTTACAGTTAATTAACGGGAAGTCTGGCGATGTTGTGTGTCAGAGTAGTGCACTGGAATCTTGTATAACAAGCTGCTGTCTCAGTGCTGATCAACGTTTAGCAGCTGTTGGCGATAAGACTGGATATGTTAAGGTAATGTTGAAAGTTGTAACTTGTATTCAGGTCAAAGAATTTCTGATGCTTTAAATGAACGTAAACGTTGGTTCTAAAATCCATATTTCATATTTAAATTAAAAAAAACAATTTTTTTACTTTTAACCAATATTCGCTAATTTGCCAAATTTGTAGGATACAAATCGTGCCCAATAGCGTATCTTTTTTTGAGTTAGCACGCACATCTCGGCATTAGGTACAGAGGAGCATACATCTCTAGCCTTTGTGCAGACATTGTTGTACTTGTCCCACGCTCTCTAAAAAGGCCAAAAAGCAAATTCTGTAACCTGCAGCTGCCGAAAATCAAATAGCTTGTATAGTCAATTTGCAGCAAAACCCAGGTTACAGATTTTGCTTTTTGGACTCTGTTGGGAGATTGGGGCAAAGCACAATTTTTACACAACAACAAGAGTTGTTTAAAGGGACAGTAAAGTCCTAATTATACATTTGTGATTGTCTCTTGTTATCCTGTTATGCTGAAAGGTTTATCTAGGTACGCTCAGAAGCAGTAAAGAACCTAGGCTCTAGCTGCTGATTGGTGGCTGCATGTATATACCGATTGTCATTGGCTCACCCATGTGTTCAGTTAGAAACTAGTAGTGCATTGCTGCTCCTTCAGCAAATGATACCTTGAGAATGAAGGAAATTCAATAATAGAAGTAAATTGGAAAGTTGTTTAAAATTGTACGTTCTATCTAAATCATGAAAGAAAATGTTTGGATTTCATGTCCCTTTAATGTTCTTTTAAGCATTTTCTTTAATCATTTATGACAGAGCATTTTATTATTTATTTTAAAGTAGATTCAAACTACCAACTAAAACTTGAGCTGGACAGTAATTTTATCCCAACTATAAAGCTTCAATTGCTTAAAATCACTTAAATTCATAAGCAGCAAATTTCCTTTCTCTTCCTAAATGGAAAGAGTCCACAACTGCATTCATTACTTTGGGGAAATAAGATTATGGCCACCAAGAGGAGGCAAAGACACCCCAGCCAAATGCATATATACTCCTCACACTTCCCTCATCCCACAGGCCTTCTTTGCTTTTCGTCCCAGGAGGTTGGCAGAGAAGTGTCAGAAGTTTGTTTTGTCTCTTATGGTGGGTAATACTCTTCGACATAGGATGGGAGTTTTAAGTAATCCTATCAGTCTCTCAGTGAGGGCCTGGATCAAAGTTAGAGTCCGGAGATGCAGGAAGAGTCTTTCTGCGAAACCATCCCGACTCATATTAACAGCTCCACAAGCAATCAGCGTTGTCTAACTTGGCTTCGCTGCCTGCTTTTTTTCTCTCAAGTCCATGGCGGAGACGCTGCTACTATTCATCACACTTGAAGGGCAGTGTTCCTGTTCCACAGCGTAGATTCCGGTAAGATCGTCTCATTTTACTTCATCAGAACCAAAGCCTTCTCCAGGGACCAACAACGTAACCCCAAAAGGAATTTAAAACTTCACGAACAGCCAGAATGTAAGAGGTGCTCACCACGTAAGGAAGGTCAATCCGGTACAGCAGTAGGAAGCAAAAGGCGGCACTCCAGGCTTATGAAACCAGTAACATGTTTATTACAATTTCAGAGTCGCTACACGCAAGACTCCAAACAAGGTAACGGAGGAAGGGGGCGTGTCCTTACGTGTTGCGTGCCGTGCGGCACTTAGTCATAGGATCCTATGACTAAGTGCCTCCGTTACCTTGTTTGGCGTCTTGTGTGTAGCGACTCTGAAATTGTAATAAACATGTTACTGGTTTCATAAGCCTGGAGTGCCGCCTTTTCCTTCCTACATATTATTATATTCTCTATCTAGTTATGGAGGATTCTGATGCTGAGACTGTTCAAATTTCAGATTCAGATTCTTCGACTTGTGAAGAATGCGAATTGACCCCGTTGACACAGGTCAATCAGTTATGTTCGATATGCTGTATTAGAGCGCCCTGTTCCTCAGACTCGGGAAATCAGAGGTCTGCTGAGCCATCCACCTCTGGGGGTTCTGTCCTCCAAGAGGCGAGTTCCCTACCGCTCCCTACTACTACACATGCGGGTAACTTGTTTTCGCCTTCACATATTTTTGGCGATTATGCGTATGCAAAGTCCAGACGTTTATTTGCGTTTGTGTATAAACAACCAGAATTTACCCTTGGGTAGAAAATGCAACTCACAGGTGTGACAATCCCTAATATCACTCTAATTATACAGATAAAAACAGAAGATATGAGTGCGCTACTGAAAGCTCTACCAATCTATTGCATCAACTCTTATAAATTCATATAAATATCAATATATCTTAAATATTAAGTCCTAAAATATAAAGTCTACAACAAAGTATTATAATATACAATAGAAATGTATTCAAACAACTCCTTAAAAACACAATTTTATAAACAGCAAGTTAATATATGAAAAATAGAAAAAAGAAATAGATTCTGTAACTATATGGTTTAAGGTGGACCTTATTAAAATTGATCGTTATATCGAATTCATCAATGAAAAAAGGTATATTTGTGTTTGAGCTTTTTTAATAAACCTCAAGGCTGTAGGTATTCTATCCAGCAAATCGAGTTCAGCTCTGTAGTGGTATGGGTGAATTTGTATCCGTTTTAAAAACGACAGTCTACAGGGAGTGCAGAATTATTAGGCAAGTTGTATTTTTGAGGATTCATTTTATTATTGAACAACAACCATGTTCTCAATGAACCCAAAAAACTCATTAATATCAAAGCTGAATAGTTTTGGAAGTAGTTTTTAGTTTGTTTTTAGTTATAGCTATTTTAGGGGGATATCTGTGTGTGCAGGTGACTATTACTGTGCATAATTATTAGGCAACTTAACAAAAAACAAATATATACCCATTTCAATTATTTATTTTTACCAGTGAAACCAATATAACATCTCAACATTCACAAATATACATTTCTGACATTCAAAAACAAAACAAAAACAAATCAGTGACCAATATAGCCACCTTTCTTTGCAAGGACACTCAAAAGCCTGCCATCCATGGATTCTGTCAGTGTTTTGATCTGTTCACCATCAACATTGCGTGCAGTAGCAACCACAGCCTCCCAGACACTGTTCAGAGAGGTGTACTGTTTTCCCTCCTTGTAAATCTCACATTTGATGATGGACCACAGGTTCTCAATGGGGTTCAGATCAGGTGAACAAGGAGGCCATGTCATTAGATTTTCTTCTTTTATACCCTTTCTTGCCAGCCACGCTGTGGAGTACTTGGACGCGTGTGATGGAGCATTGTCCTGCATGAAAATCATGTTTTTCTTGAAGGATGCAGACTTCTTCCTGTACCACTGCTTGAAGAAGGTGTCTTCCAGAAACTGGCAGTAGGACTGGGAGTTGAGCTTGACTCCATCCTCAACCCGAAAAGGCCCCACAAGCTCATCTTTGATGATACCAGCCCAAACCAGTACTCCACCTCCACCTTGCTGGCGTCTGAGTCGGACTGGAGCTCTTTTCCCTTTACCAATCCAGCCACGGGCCCATCCATCTGGCCCATCAAGACTCACTCTCATTTCATCAGTCCATAAAACCTTAGAAAAAT
Source organism: Bombina bombina (assembly GCF_027579735.1). Taxonomy (NCBI): domain Eukaryota; kingdom Metazoa; phylum Chordata; class Amphibia; order Anura; family Bombinatoridae; genus Bombina; species Bombina bombina. The sequence goes on from NC_069504.1 coordinate 350,406,277, forward strand.
CAGTCTTGAGATATTTCTTGGCCCAGTCTTGACGTTTCAGCTTGTGTGTCTTGTTCAGTGGTGGTCGTCTTTCAGCCTTTCTTACCTTGGCCATGTCTCTGAGTATTGCACACCTTGTGCTTTTGGGCACTCCAGTGATGTTGCAGCTCTGAAATATGGCCAAACTGGTGGCAAGTGGCATCTTGGCAGCTGCACGCTTGACTTTTCTCAGTTCATGGGCAGTTATTTTGCGCCTTGGTTTTTCCACACGCTTCTTGCGACCCTGTTGACTATTTTGAATGAAACGCTTGATTGTTCGATGATCACGCTTCAGAAGCTTTGCAATTTTAAGAGTGCTGCATCCCTTTGCAAGATATCTCACTATTTTTGACTTTTCTGAGCCTGTCAAGTCCTTCTTTTGACCCATTTTGCCAAAGGAAAGGAAGTTGCCTAATAATTATGCACACCTGATATAGGGTGTTGATGTCATTAGACCACACCCCTTCTCATTACAGAGATGCACATCACCTAATATGCTTAATTGGTAGTAGGCTTTCAAGCCTATACAGCTTGGAGTAAGACAACATGCATAAAGAGGATGATGTGGTCAAAATACTCATTTGCCTAATAATTCTGCACTCCCTGTATATGGATCAAACAGTTTCCTTTATAGTTCTATAGCGTCTTCAATATACAAAGGTGATACTGTGTTATATGGATCAAAGTAATCCTACTCACCAGAATACGAAAGATCGGTATTTAATAACCGCTTTCCCTGACTTACACTTTCACTCCAGCGTGAAGTTGGCGTTTGGGTGGCCGTTACAAGCCTGCTGACGTGTTCATATCACGTGTTTCCTCACTTAGCCAATCGGAAAGTCAGGTTGTATCAAACTTTGATCCACAATTTCCAATTTCATAAAGTCTTTACAAAGTGTACACTCTGTGTCTTTGATCCAATTCTTTCATATATATCCCAGGATGGTTATGTTGATATTCCGTCTGTATTATTTTAGGGAAAAAATGGACATGTCTTTCGTAACAAATCCAGGTATAGCTGGCTAGCTGCACAGGACAGCTTCTCATCTCAGATATATAGAATATATATCTATATATTCCATATATGTATATAGAATAACTGAACAAACGGAGCAGTATTGTTAAGTTAATTTGGGCACATAAGGGCACTGTTTATCGCTGCAAAAATCGTTATACTGCTAGCAGAAAAATTGTTGCGCTTTTATTATTTAAAGGAGCAGTAGACTTTTTATTTCAAATATTTGATTGTATGGTTTGACTTCAACGTTAAGTATATCAAGTAAAGAACGACTATTATTGCTATTGCTAGTCTGTTTAACATGTCTGAACTACAGGAAAGTACCTGTTCTATGTGTTTAGATGCCAATGTGGAACCCCCTCTTACTTTTTGTCCCTCATGTACTGAAAGGGCCTTACAATGTAAAGAACAGATTTTCTTTAATGCAAGTATGTCCAAAGATGCTTTTCAGACTGATGAGAATCAGGGTATGCCGCTGCTTTCTCCCCAAGCGTCACAACCTTTAACGCCCACCCAAGCGACGCAGTGTTCCTCAACCGCGTCCACTTCATTTACTCTGCAGGATATGGCTACAGTTATGTCATCTACCCTTACAGAGGTTTTATCTAAGTTGCCAGTGTTGCAGGGCAAACGCAGCAGGAAAGAAGCCACTCTGATTCCTGCGACTTCTAATGCTTTGATGGCTATTTCTGATGTACCCTCACAGGGATCTGAATTGGGGGTTAGGGAACTTCTGTCTGAGGGGGAACTTTCTGTCTCGGGAAGTGTGTTACCTCAGACGGACTCGGACGTCATGTCCTTCCGATTTATGCTTGAACACCTCCGCCTGTTACTTTTGGAGGTTTTAGCGACTCTGGATGACTGTGACTCTATTGTGGTACCACCAGAGAAATTGTGTAAGATGGACAAATACTTAGAGGTGCCTGCTTACTCTGATGTTTTTCCGGTTCCTAAGAGAATCTCGGAAATTATTACGCGGGAATGGGAAAGACCGGGTATCCCGTTCTCACCTTCTCCTAATTTTAAGAAAATGTATCCCATAGCTGACACTGTCCGGGACTCTTGGCAGACAGTCCCTAAGGTGGAGGGAGCTATATCTACCCTGGCTACACGTACAACTATTCCTATTGAGGACAGTTGTGCTTTTAAAGATCCTATGGATAAAAAGTTGGAGGGTCTTCTGAAAAAGTTATTTATTCATCAGGGTTTTCTTTTACAACCGACAGCCTGCATTGTACCATTTACAACTGCGGCGGCCTTCTGGTTTGACGCCTTAGATGAGTCTCTTAAGACTGAGACTCCTTTAGAGGAAATTTTAGATAGAATTAAGGCTCTTAAGCTGGCTAATTCTTTTATTACGGATGCCGCCTTTCAGATTGCCAAATTGTCGGCTAAGAATGCTGGATTTGCCATTTTAGCGCGTAGAGCGTTATGGTTAAAATCTTGGTCTGCTGATGTGTCATCTAAGTCAAAGCTTTTGGCTATTCCTTTCAAAGGAAAGACCCTATTCGGGCCTGACTTGAAAGAAATCATTTCTGACATTACGGGAGGTAAGGGTCATCTCCTACCTCAGGATAAAGCAGCTAAACTGAGGGGTAAACAGAATAATTTTCATTCCTTTTGGAACTTCAAAGGAGTCCCCTCTCCTTCTTCCGCTAATCAGGAAGGGAATTTTGCTCAAGCCAAGTCTGTCTGGAGACCCAACCAGGTTTGGAACAAAGGTAAACAACCTAAGAACCCCAGCTGCTGCTCCCAAGACAGCATGAAGGGGCGGCCCCCGATCCGGGACCAGATCTCATAGGGGGCAGACTTACTTTCTTTACCCAGGCTTGGATAAGAGACGTTCAGGACCCCTGGACACTGGAGATTGTGTCCCAAGGGTATCAACTGGATTTCAAAAATTATCTCCCAAGGGGGAGGTTTCTTCTTTCACGATTGTCTGTAGACCAGATAAAAAGAGAGGCGTTCTTACGTTGTGTAAAAGACCTCTCTACTATGGGAGTAATTCGTCCCGTTCCAATACTGGAACAGGGGCAGGGGTTTTACTCAAATCTTTTCGTGGTCCCCAAAAAAGAGGGCACGTTTCGATCCATTTTAGATCTAAAAAGTCTAAACAAGTTTCTCAGAGTCCCATCCTTCAATATGGAGACTATTCGAACAATTCTACCATTGATCCAGGAGGGTCAATATATGACTACCGTGGACTTGAAGGATGCATATCTTCATATTCCTATCGAAGGATCATCACCAGTTCCTAAGGTTTGCCTTCCTTGACAAACATTTTCAGTTTGTGGCTCTTCCCTTCGGGTTGGCCACAACACCCAGGATCTTCATGAAGGTTCTAGAGTCTCTTCTGGTGGTTCTCAGGCCGCGGGGCATTGCAGTGGCGCCTTATCTGGATGATATTCTGATCCAGGCATCGTCTTACCAACTGACAAAATCTCATACAGACATGGTTCTGTCCTTTCTGAGGACTCACGGGTGGAAGGTGAATCTAGAAAAGAGTTCACTAATTCCACAGACAAGGGTTCCTTTCTTGGGAACTCTAATAGATTCTATATCCATGAAAATTTTCTTGACAGAGGTCAGAAAGTTAAAGATTCTGAATATATGCCGAGCCCTTCAGTCCAATCCTCGACCATCAGTGGCTCAGTGCATGGATGTGATTGGATTGATGGTGGCGGCAATGGACATCATTCCGTTTGCTCGCTTTCATCCCAGACCACTACAGCTGTGCATGCTCGGGCAGTGGAATGGAGATTATGCAAATTTGTCTCCTCAGATAAATCTGGATCAGGAGACAAGAGACTCTCTTCTTTGGTGGTTGTCGCCAGATCATCTGTCCCAAGGGACGTGCTTCAGCAGACCCTCTTGGGTGATAGTGACAATGGACGCCAGTCTACTAGGCTGGGGTGCGGTCTGGAATTCCCTGAAGGCTCAAGGGGTGTGGACTCGGTCTGAGTCTCTACTTCTAATCAATATTCTGGAATTGAGAGCAATATTCAATGCGCTTTAGGCTTGGCCTCAGTTGGCTTCGGCCAAATTCATCCAATTTCAGTCGGACAACATCACGACTGTGGCTTACATCAATCATCAGGGAGGAACGAGGAGTTCCTTAGCGATGACAGAAGTATCCAAGATAATTCGGTGGGCGGAAGCTCACTCTTGTTATCTGTCAGCTATCTTCATCCCGGGAGTGGACAACTGGGAAGCGGACTTTTTAAGCAGACAGACGTTTCATCCGGGGGAGTGGGAACTCCATCCGGAGGTCTTTGCCATCCTGATTCTCAGATGGGGCAGACCGGAATTGGATCTGATGGCGTCTCGTCAGAATGCCAAGCTCCCAAGATACGGATCCAGATCAAGGGATCCTCAGGCCGAACTGATAGATGCCTTGGTCGTTCAACCTAGCTTATGTGTTTCCACCGTTTGCTCTCCTTCCCCGGGTGATTGCACAGATCAAACAGGAGAGGGCTTCGGTAATTCTAATCGCTCCTGCGTGGCCTTGGTAGGACTTGGTATGCCGATCTGGTGGACATGTCCTCTCTTCCGCCGTGGAAGATTCCATTGAGGCAGGACCTTCTCATTCAGGGACCCTTCCATCATCCGAATCTAGTTCTCTGCAGCTGACTGCTTGGAGATTGAACGCTTGATTTTATCTAAGCGGGGGTTCTCTGATTCAGTCATTGATACTTTGATTCAGGCACGTAAGCCTGTTACTAGAAAGATCTACGATAAGATAAGGCGTAAATATCTTTATTGGTGCGAATCCAAGGGCTACTCATGGTGTAGAGTTAGGATTCCCAGGATTTTATCTTTTCTCCAAGAAGGATTGGAGAAAGGGTTGTCAGCAAGTTCCTTAAAGGGACAGATTTCTGCTTTGTCGATTTTACTACACAAGCGTTTGGCAGATGTTCCAGACGTTCAGTCTTTTTGTCAGGCTCTGACTAGACTCAAGCCTGTGTTTAGACCAATTGCTCCACCCTGGAGTTTGAATTTAGTTCTTAATGTTCTTCAAGGGGTTCCGTTTGAACCCATGTATTCCATAGATATTAAGTTGTTATCTTGGAAAGTTTTATTTTTGGTTGCTATTTCTTCGGCTCGTAGAGTTTCTGTGCTTTCAGCGTTACAATGTGACTCTCCTTATCTTATTTTCCATTCTGATAAGGTGGTTTTACGTACCAAACCTGGTTTTCTTCCTAAGGTTGTTTCTAATAAGAATATTAATCAGGAAATTGTTGTTCCTTCATTGTGTCCTAATCCTTCTTCTAAGAAGGAGTGTCTGTTGCATAACTTGGATGTGGTCCGTGCCCTGAAGTTCTACTTGCAGGCGACTAAAGAATTTCGTTAATCATCTTCATTATTTCTTGTTTTTTCTGGAAAACGTAGGGGACAGAAAGCTACGGCTACCTCTCTTTCCTTTTGGCTGAAGATTATCATCCGTTTGGCATATGAGACTGCTGGACAGCAGCCTCCTGAAAGAATTACGGCTCATTCCACTAGGGCTGTGGCTTCTTCATGGGCATTTAAAAATTATGCTTATGTTGAACAGATTTGCAAGGCTGTAACTTGGTCGTCTCTTCACACTTTTTCCAAATTTGATACTTTTGCTTCATCTGAGGCTGGTTTTGGGAGAAAGGTTCTTCAAGCAGTGGTGCCTTCCATTTAGGTTCCTGTCTTGTCCCTCCCTTTCATCCGTGTCCTATAGCTTTGGTATTGTATCCCATAAGTAAGGATGAAATCCGTGGACTCGTCATATCTTGTAAAAGAAAAGGAAATTTATGCTTACCTGATAAATTTATTTCTTTTATGATATGACGAGTCCACGGCCCACCCTGTCATTTCTAAGACAGGTATTTACTTATTTTTGTTAAACTTCAGTCACCTCTGCACCTTGGCTTTTCCTTTCTCTTCTTAACTTCGGTCGAATGACTGGAGTGGGAGGGAAGGGAGGAGCTATATATACAGCTCTGTGGTGCTCTTTGCCTCCTCCTGCTGACCAGGAGGCGTAATCCCATAAGTAAGGATGAAATCCGTGGACTCGTCCTATCGTAAAAGAAATACATTTATCAGGTAAGCATAAATTTCCTTTTTCCTGTTATTTCCAAAGACTTAACTTGTCTTAGACCTACAGGATACCATTGATAACGGATATAATTACACTGCCTGTGAATATACGGTCAGAATCAGATTTCACTAAGTAATAAGGAAATCTTTTGGAGATCATTGAATCTCCCTAAGATTACTACAGATTCTCTATCTGAGTTGAACAGAGAAATACAACAGAATGAAATTATACAAGCTATTAAGAATTCCGCCAATCTGAAAGCCCCTGGGCCAGACCAGATTTCAGTTGAGTTCTATAAGATACTGTCAGAACATATTACTCCTACTCTTTCTTCCTTGTATAATAAGTATTATATCCAAAATGAGATGCTATCTAATTTCATTACAACATCCAACATAGTATTAATTCCCAAAAAAGACAGGGATCCTGAGTCTATGGACTCTTACCGCCCTATTTATCTCCTCAACGCGGATTATAAAATTCTTGCATCTATTATAGCGAATTGTCTCAATCAAGTTTTAGATCCTCTTATTCACCCAGACCAGACAGAACAGCACAAAAAAATATTAGAACGGTTTTGACGCTTATTGAGTTCTGTCAGAATAAAATTTATATGCAGAAAAAAAAGAATCGTCCTGGGTCTACTGGCCTTGGGTGGGCCTATACAGTTCCCTGCGGGTGTAGCTGTCCCTGAGTGTTGTGCCTTTCGTTACAGAATAGCGCATCTTCACGTTTTACTCAGACACGTTTTTGAGTCATTAGAGGATCCTATCCTTAACAGATATGGGAATCCGCAGTCTTAGACTTCGAATGGCTCACCTCATTAGACATGAGGGGATGGCTCTACCGCAATCTCGCTAACAGTAGCGAGATTGCATGAGCATCACTCCCCGGAAGTGGGCGGAGCAGGTTGGATGCGTGTGTGCGGCATTCCAAGCAAAACAGCTAAGCCACCGCTCGCCTATACCCATGCCAGCCTGTTGTTAATAGCGGTCCTAGCAGTCGCTACTTACAGGCGCTACTTGGTTACATACTGGGTCCTGGAGCGTGGACTGGTGTCAAGCCACTTGCGGCCCATTGGCTAGGGCCACTGCCAGATCTTTTTTTCTGTTGGGGCTGCAGAGCATAGGAAAATATCTCAAGGGAATGCTGCTAACATTTGCACCAGGAATTTCAACAGGGCATCGTCAGCGGCAGAAACGGTGATATTTGTCATCCATTAGAGCCCCAGTCACCCCTGGCTACTATCACACCAGCGGATCCATGTCTCGGTGCAAAGAACTTCCACTCACTCAGACGGCTTCTGGAAATAAGCAGTATATGCTACCTGCCATCCTCCCAGGACCCTGTGGTTGGGCTTGAGTGATAGGTTGTGTGGTTACTCCCCGCACGCAGTTTCACTTGCCTACTAGGGTAGGAGGTTATCTCTATACGTTGTAGCATAGTGCCTATGAGGAGCGGCTGGGTTGTGTACACTGGGCAGAAGAAGTCTTTGGATGTATCAAGGAGATGCTGTGAATGCTGACGGATATACTGTGGCAGATAAGTAGACTGGCTTATGATATTTTGTTGCATTTGCTGAGGGGCTTGACAGGCATATAATCTGTGATATCTTGTTTGAAAACCTCCCCTGATACAAGAGGACAGTCTATTACTGGATGTATATTTGTATAAGGTTGCTGAAAGCATTTATAGTAAACTTTATATGCTGGCTACAGATCTTTTTCCCATCTATAAGAGGCTACTGTCGGGTTTGCTGGAAAGTTTTTCCTGTTATTGCCAAGGACTTAACTTGTCTTAGACCTGCAGAATACCATTGATAACGGATATAATTACACTGGCTGCCTGTGTGTATATATATGCTCAGGATCCGATTTCACTAAGTAATAAGGAAGTCTTTTGGAGATCATTGAATCTCCCTAAGATTACTACAGATTCTCTATCTGAGTTGAACAGAGAAATACAACAGAATTACATTATACAAGCTATTAAGAATTCCACCAATCTGAAAGTCCCAGTTGAGTTCTATAAGATACTGGCAGAACATATTACTCCTACTCTTTCTTCCATGTATAATAAGTATTATATCCAAAATGAGATGCTTTCTAATTTCTTTACAACATCCAACATAGTATTAATTCCCAAAAAAGACAGTGATCCTGAGTCTATGGACTCTTACCGCCCTATTTATATCCTCAACGCGGATTATAAAATTCTTGCATCCATTATAAGTTTTAGATCCTCTTATTCACCCAGGTTTTAAGCAAGGTAGAACAGCACAAATAAAATATTAGAACGGTTTTGACGCTTATTGAGTTCTGTCAGAATAAAATTTATATGCAGAAAAAAAAGAATCAGAATCTAGGGGATTTTGCATTAATCGCTGAAAAAGCATTTGACTCCATTTCATGGGACTACTTGTTTACCTCACTTGAAAAATTTGGGATATCTGGGCACTTTTTAAATTTTATTAAATTGTTATACAGAAATCCTGCCTCTTCTTTGATGATTAATGGTAATACATCTTCAAATATCTATCTTGAGAAAGGGACTAGACAAGGCTGGCCACTTTCCCCACTCCTATTTAATATCTCCTTAGAATCGCTGGCAATAGCTTGTAGAAATACACTGGGAGGGGTTTCGATTGGGGGTAGGGATAATGTATAATCACTCTATGCTGACGATATTTTACTATATGTGAGAAATTCGAAGGTCTTTATTCCTAAATTACTAGAGATATTGAAAATGTTTAGTTCCTTTACAGGATACAAAATTAACGCTAATAATTCAGAGATACTATGGATCATTAAACATAAGAACAGTTTAACGGATAACCCTCCTTTTTCTTTAGCAGTGCAGAAGATAAAATATCTTGGAATAGTGCTTGCTAAAGATCCTAACCAGTGGTATGATCTAAACTATCCCCAGCTATGGAGTAAAATCCTGACATCTATACGTGATTGATCTAGTCTTCCCTTGTCTCTCTCTGCTAAAATTTCTTTGATCAAAATAATAATCTGTAAGATTTTGTAATGAATTATCTTCTGAGGAATCGCAACTGCCTGAGCTCTTAAATGGTTGAATGTATCACTCTAAGCAACAGACTATTGTATTGGCATAGGCTGTGTATTATCAGAGTGAGAATTTATCAAATGACTTCTTTAGTCAAAAACGTGGGTTATGGCAACTTTGTAATGTAGCAATATTGGTATCCGTAAGAAGGAACTAAATGTATTGAATACTGTCACCTTTTACTGAATAGTAGGCACAGCTATGGTTTAGACAATTTTGTTACTTTACCAGAGATAACCAGTGTGCGGTCTTTTAAGCTGCAGCGGCAGACAGGCTTCTGTGAATCTTTCAGTATAGTGGGGAGACAGCGCAGTGAAAGTTGAAGCCGCAGGCAGAGGCGTGTCTGACTCCCGGGGAGTTCCCTGCAGGTGACGTCACACTAGACCCGTAGCGCTGTGAGGAAGACGGATTGTTAAGACTTATCTCCGCTTTACCTAATAGCTGTCGGTATGCGAATTCCAATAGTGAAGTCCGTGTACAAAGAGAGAGTAAGTTGCAGTAGTAACACACTTGAGAGAATTCAGGGTGAGTCCCGGTAGACCGCTGGTCATGTGTAAACACAGCAGTGTGCAGCTCGTTAGTTGGGAGAGTAGTAACCCGCTGCACCAATTCAGGCAGTGTAAGCAACTAATACCTGAGAGGGTTGTTTAGGCAAGATTTGCAGGTATGTGAAGATTCCAGTACTGTCTGGCGAAAAAGACTTTCAATTAGACCAGTTGTAACTGGTATTTGTAATCCAAAAGGTAGTATTATCTGAATTCGATATTCCTATGAATAAGCTGCTCTAAGTGACTGAGCAAACAGCTTAGCTGTACTGAACACAATAACTAAGCACTTGTTTGGGGCGGAGACATGCCTTAAATACAGGTGTGTGAAGGTGAGCTGAAGTAATAAGGAAAACCAGGGATGGAATCCTTACAGTTCCCCCCCTTCAAGGAAGCCGACCACGGCTGGATGCTTAGGTCTCTGTGGAAAACGTCTATGGAAGCGTGCAACCAGCCTCATAGCATCTATGTGGTTATGCGGTTCCCAGGAGTCCTCATCGGAAGAAAAACCTTTCCACCTCACAAGATACTGGAGTTCACCATTAGAATACCTTGAATCCAAAAGATCGTGAACTTCATAGACGTTACTGTCCAGGGATACAGGATCAGGAGGAAGAAGAGGTATAAAAGGGACCTGGCCAACATAAGGTTTGAGCAATGACACGTGAAACGTGGGGTGGATAACCAGTGAATCAGGCAGATCCAATGTGACAGCATTCTCATTTACGATACGTGTAATCCTAAATGGTCCGATGAATAAACTGGCCAGTTTTTTCTTGGGCAGGTGTAATTTAATGTTCTTTGTTGATAACCACACCAGGTCTCCTACCTTATAGTTCGGAGCGGCTCTTCGTCGTAAGTCGTAGTACTTTTTCTGAGATGCTTGTGCATGCTGTATATTGGAGCGTATATGCTGGAAGTTTTCGGCCAACCGTTGAATTAATTCATCAATGGATGGTGTATCTACTGAGGAAGAATGTTGAAAACTGAATCTAGGATTGAACCCATAATTAGCGAAGAAAGGGGAGTAATTGGTAGTACTATTGATCGTGTTATTGTATGAAAACTCTGCCATGGCGAGGAAGGAAGACCATCTATTTTGATGGTAAGAACAGTAACAACGTAAATACTGTTCGAGCCATTGATTTAGCCTTTCAGTTTGGCCGTTCGTCTGGGGGTGAAAGGCTGTACTCAACCGTTGTTCGATTTGAAGAGACTTAGTGAGTGCTTTCCAAAACCTTGAGGTGAACTGGCTACCTCTGTCCGTGGTTATAACAGTTGGTAACCCATGATATCGTACTACGTGGTTCAAGAACAGATGTGCTGTTTCTGAGGAAGTAGGTAACTTATGGTAGGAAATAAAATGGGCCATTTTAGTGAAGTGATCAGTTACAACTAGAATGGTTGTGAATCCAGAGCTTGGTGGTAAGTCAACAATGAAATCCATACCCAAGTGAGCCCAAGGTGATGTGGGTATCTCCAAAGGCATAAGATGACCATATGGAGGTTGTCTCTCAGGTTTGGATACTATGCAACTGTTACACTGCTGAAGGTATTCCTTGATAGTGTTTTCCATAGATGGCCACCAATAAGTTCTGGTTATTAGCTCCTTGGTGCGTCTGATTCCTGCATGACCTAGTAAAGGTGGGTCGTGGTGTTCCTTAATAATCTGTGTTCTAATTCTTTCTGGAACATATAACTTAGAGTCATGAAAATAAAAACCATCTTTCCTAATCAGAGAATTCGATGGGGTACGTTTCTCCGAAGCTAAGGCTGCTTCATAGTCCTGGACTGAAACGGGAAGTAGAGCCAGGAATCTAGCGGGTGGCAGAATGCAACTAGGTGGTTGTTGCTGAATGGGTCTTTGGTCTCTACGGGACAGGGCATCTGCTTTCCCGTTTTTTGATCCGGGTCTGTACATGATTTGAAAATCAAAACGAGCAAAAAAGAGGCTCCATCTTACCTGTCTGGCAGATAAAGTTTTGTTGTTTTGTAGGAATTCAAGGTTTCGGTGGTCGGTATAAATTATGATAGGGCTAGAGGTGCTTTCTAGAAGATGTCTCCAGAATTCCAGTGCTCTTTTAATAGCCAGTAATTCTTTATCTCCTATGGAGTAATTCATCTCTGCGGATGACATAATCTTGGAATAGAACCCAATAGGGAATAGAGGGTCTTTAAACGTTTGTCGTTGTGAGAGGACTGCTCCGAGTGCATAGTCTGATGAATCGACTTCTAGAATGTACTGAAGGTCAGGATTGGGGTATTTTAAGATAGGAGCGGAAGAGAAAGATTCCTTCAGAAAATTGAAAGCTTCAGCAGCTTCTTTAGGCCAACGGAAAATACAATTTGGGCTGGTAAGCTTTGTGAGTGGCTTCGAAATTCTAGAAAAATTGCGAATGAATTTCCTATAATAATTACTGAAACCAAGGAACTTTTGGAGGTCCTTTCTCGTGACAGGAGTAGGCCATGATTTTACTGCATCGACTTTGCCCTCTTGCATCTGAATGCCCTCGGGGCTGATAGAATAACCAAGGAATTCTATAGTGCTAGTGTGAAATATGCATTTTTCCAGTTTGGCGTAGAGACGGTGGACTTGGAGGCGTGACAGAACCCAACTAACATGTTTTATATGGTCAGTTGTATTTGAAGAATAAATCAAGATATCATCTAAGTAAACTATGACACAGATATCGAGTAGATCGTGAAAGATATCATTGATGAAGAACTGGAACGTAGCAGGTGCGTTAGTGAGGCCGAAAGGCATAACCAGGTATTCATACAGTCCATATCTTGTTCTAAAAGCAGTGAGCCATTCATCACCCTCTCTGATGCGTACGAGATTGTATGCTCCCCTCAGATCCAACTTGGTGTATATGGTAGCATGCCGTAGTCTCTCGATGAGTTCCGGAATGAGCGGGAGTGGATAACGGTTTTTAATGGTGATCTTGTTTAATTGTCTGAAGTCGATGATAGGGCGTAAGGACTGATCCTTATTCCGGACAAAAAACATTCCAGCTCCAGCTGGAGAGACAGATGGTCGAATAAACCCTTTCTTCAAATTCTCATCTAGATAAGTTTTAAGGTAGTCTAGCTCAGATTGACAGAGCGGATACAAGTGCCCTACAGGTGGAGATGTACCTGGTTTTAATTCTATAGGACAGTCATAAGGACGATGAGGGGGAAGTGTTTCTGCCTCCTTTTTACTAAAGACTTCCGAAAAGTGAGTGTATTCAGGGGGAACAGGAGACTCAGATGTGGAGGTCAGAGACAGTGACTGCTGCCTAAGACATGTTTGTTGGCAATACCGTGAATTCAACTGAATTCGGAGAGATTTCCAAGTGATCTGAGGTTCGTGTAATTGTAGCCAAGATAAACCAAGAACTATTGGAAATAAAGGGGATGTAATCACATCAAAAGAGAGATGTTCATGGTGATTTTTTAAGGTAGTGACTGAAAGTGGAATAGTGTGGTGTGTAATGGGCCCGGATGCTATCTCAGAGCCATCAACAACACAAAGTGAAATTGGAGACAATTTTTTTTATCAGAGGTATTTTATTGATAGACACTAAAGAGCTGTCGATGTAGTTCCCTTGAGCTCCAGTGTCCACGATGGCGGGAATGTTCATCTGCTTACTTGCCCACTGTAATGACAAAAGTAGAGAACAGTGAAGAGGTTTGTTACGTACTATCTGAGATATAAAGGTAGGGTTGCACTTACTGTTCTTTTTCTGGGGTATAGAAGGGCAATCCTTGACACTATGGGAAGCTGCACCACAGTACATACAAAGACCCCTGGTCTTCCTTCTTAAACGTTCCTCTGGAGAAATGGGACCCCTGAAGACACTTATATCCATGGCTTCAGCTCCGCCAGGACTAGGACTGTTTAACCTGCGAATAGGTTGACAATGAGTGGACACCTTTTTGTACGCCTGATCAGGGAATTGCCGTTCTGATCTTCTCTCTCTCAATCTTCTATCGATTTGGCTACTTAACCTCATAAGGGCTTCAAGGGTCTCTGGCAACTCTGTTCTTGCCAATTCATCCTTGACTGCATCTGAAAGGCCAAGCCTGTATTGATTTCTGAGGGCTATGGCATTCCATTGAGAGTCTATTGCATATTGTTTGAACTCTGTTATATAATGTTCCACAGGTCTGGATCCTTGTTTCAAGGTTCTCATTTTGCTCTCAGCAGTAATCTGCAGGTTGGCATCGTTATACAGTTCATCCATAACGTCAAGAAATGATGAGAAGGAAGAGAGGACCGGGTTGTTGGTCTCGAATAGAGTGTCAGCCCAAATTCGGGGTTCTCCCCTTAGGTAACTAATCATAGTGAGAACTTTTACCCTATCATTGGGATAGGTCTTGGGTTTGAGACTGAAGTTGAGGAGGCAAGTATTTTTGAAATGGCGATATTGATTTCTGTCTCCATGGAAGAAATCAGGTGGAGCGACAAAAGGCTCAGGGGAGGTCTCATGAGCTGTCTGTTTTGGATTGGTGGTGTCTTTTATAACTTTTCTCAAAGTCTCATTCTCTAGTTGTAACTCTCTTAGTCCCTGACTGAGTTGGTCTACTCTTTGGGACAAGTTGAAAACAATTTGTGGAAGCTCGGCTGGATCCATGATATGGCTTAGTTATACTGTAAGATTTTGTAATGAATTATCTTCTGAGGAATCGCAACTGCCTGAGATCTTAAATGGTTGAATGTATCACTCTAAGCAACAGACTATTGTATTGGCATAGGCTGTGTATTATCAGAGTGAGAATTTATCAAATGACTTCTTTAGTAAAAAACGTGGGTTATGGCAACTTTGTAATGTAGCAATATTGGTATCCGTAAGAAGGAACTAAATGTATTGAATACTGTCACCTTTTACTGAATAGTAGGCACAGCTATGGTTTAGACAATTTTGTTACTTTACCAGAGATAACCAGTGTGCGGTCTTGTAAGCTGCAGCGGCAGACAGGCTTCTGTGAATCTTTCAGTATAGTGGGGAGACAGCACAGTGAAAGTTGAAGCCGCAGGCAGAGGCGTGTCTGACTCCCGGGGAGTTCCCTGCAGGTGACGTCACACTAGACCCGTAGCGCTGTGAGGAAGACGGATTGTTAAGACTTATCTCCGCTTTACCTAATAGCTGTCGGTATGCGAATTCCAATAGTGAAGTCCGTGTACAAAGAGAGAGTAAGTTGCAGTAGTAACACACTTGAGAGAATTCAGGGTGAGTCCCGGTAGACCGCTGGTCATGTGTAAACACAGCAGTGTGCAGCTCCTTAGTTGGGAGAGTAGTAACCCGCTGCACCAATTCAGGCAGTGTAAGCAACTAATACCTGAGAGGGTTGTTTAGGCAAGATTTGCAGGTATGTGAAGATTCCAGTACTGTCTGGCGAAAAAGACTTTCAATTAGACCAGTTGTAACTGGTATTTGTAATCCAAAAGGTAGTATTATCTGAATTCGATATTCCTATGAATAAGCTGCTCTAAGTGACTGAGCAAACAGCTTAGCTGTACTGAACACAATAAGCACTTGTTTGGGGCGGAGACATGCCTTAAATACAGGTGTGTGAAGGTGAGCTGAAGTAATAAGGAAAACCAGGGATGGAATCCTTACATAATCTTCCCTAAAATATTTTTCCTCATACAGAACCTACCAGTGTTTATTTGCTGCAAAGATATTAAAATCTTTTATTCACACTGTACCAAATTTTTCTGGGGTAAAGGTAAACCGCGTATCTCCATTAAAAAGCTTGCTCGCAATAAAGAATAGGGAGGTATGGCATTTCCCGATATTTAAAATATATAATTGGTCAAGCATGGCTAAAATTGCATTAGAATGGCTGTCAGGGACAGATTACATTATTAATTCTCAAGTGGAATAGAGTAGTAAAATTACTCTTAACAAATATTATATTATCTTACTATGTAATGAGGGGCATATTAAGAACAAAAAACTTATTAATTTAGCCATATTAATTGGTAGACAACTCATTCTTAGATTGTGGAAAGACAACCATAGTCCTAGCTTTCAAGTCTTTTTACAGGAAATTAGATTCCAAATAGCAGTGGTGCTATACGAGGCTTTAAATACCCCGGACAGTAAAGTTAAGCAATTCCTAAAGAAATGGGATAAGGTCCTCCTCTCCTTTCCGATAAATTATCAGCTTCAAATCCTTTACCCTATGAGACAAATGACAGAATTTATAATAGCTGTCTTGGCTTTG
The DNA here is from genome assembly GCF_027579735.1 of Bombina bombina. NCBI lineage: Eukaryota > Metazoa > Chordata > Amphibia > Anura > Bombinatoridae > Bombina > Bombina bombina. The sequence goes on from NC_069504.1 coordinate 350,422,214, forward strand.
GATTGGTACCCTGTGGAGTAGAAAAATATTCTTTAACTTAGAGAAATGGAAGGTGTCCCAGAGGGTGGGTTGTAAGATATTTGTTTTTTTATTTTTGTTATAATAGATAAAAGTGCAACAACAGGTTTGTGCGGGATATTTATCATAAGTTGAATAATTAGCTGGGGTTTGTAGAGTTTAAGACCCAAATGCTGATTTGTAATGAATATATATGTTTTCGTATATAAGAAGTGTATTTTCCTTTTTTTGACTGAATACTACTATGGATGTATGTTTTGTTAAAAACATTCCTGCTGTTGATTAATAAAAATTATATTAAAAAAAAAGACATGAGGGGATGAAGTAATTTCCAAATTGTCTGATTATTGAGATATTTCCCTTTTTTTGTTGGAAGAGCGGGGTTCTGTTTTGCTGGTCCTGCGGGTATGCCTGCTTTCTTCCTGGGCATTAACCTACGGGTTGCCTTATATTTTCTTTTATCCAGTTAGGATGTTTTTTAATTTCAATTATGTGTTTCCTTTGGGAACTTCAGGGATCGATTCTCTCTGGTTGCTTCTTCGGAAGCTTGTTAAGGGACACGTTAGTCCTAGGTTTGTCTGTTTTACTTTCCCCTTTGAGGGAGGATTTAGCCAACTTGACAGTTATGACCCCAGCTGCGGCTGGTCCTGCTGGGATTGATCTTCTGTCCTGTGGCTTATTCAGACATATGGCGCCTGTTCTGCCTGGCTGGTCCGGTGGGGCGGTGAGTGCTCACATTAATATTTGAGTGCTTTCTTGTTTTTCTTTACAAGTTCAGCTAATCACTCTAAAAGGATCCGTATGGCTGGGAGGATTGTGTCAGTCCTTATTCAGCATTCAATCTGGTGACAGGGTCAGTGGAGTTCCACTGCGTCGCTCTCTTGGCTCCGATTTCCTCGGGGCCTAGAGTTTCCTTCCTCTCTTGGGAGGATTGGGGGCTTAGTGCCTCCTTACTGCTGTTTTGAGCGGTTTGGCCTTTTGAGACTTTGGAATTGTCCTTGGACATGTTCCTGCTGTGGTTCTCTTCTTGAGACCTTTTCGGACTTCGTCGTTGAGACCTTGAGACCTTTTCGGACTTTGTTGGGGGGGCTTACATCCTCCTTTCGGAAGTGTGGTCCTTTTCTTAGGGCTTCTCCTGGCTTCAGGAGGTTAGGACAGACGGGTTAACCTATTTTGGAGAGAGGTACGCTCTCTGGGTTGTTCTGTCCATTTTTTGATGAGTTGCTGGCTCCGCCTTGAGTCTATGTTGGGCCTTTTGCTAGATCTCCAGGTCTACGGCCTTGTCGACGGTTTCCATTTGGTATTTCGGGTTGGCACCTGAGCACTATTGTAATGGCTTCGCCATTTTTTCCACTCGTTGTTTGAGCCTGGGTTTTTTCTGGTTCCCTGGTTTCAGACCTGCCGATGCTTGGGCTGACCCGGCTGGAGGTAGGTCCTAAGATCCATTGTTCTCTCGGATCTTGGGGGCGCATTGGTCCTCGTTGAGGTTCTGGGCTCTCCTTTTATTTGAGATCTATGTGTAGGTCTGGCGGTTTCTGTTGCCTAGAGTGTGCCTTCTGTAGTGGAGATTTAGCACTCTACATTTTGGTAGCCGCTTCTAGCAAGTATTTCTTCTGTGTCATCTTGAGGATGGCTGCGTGTTCTTGATTCAGGTGTTTACCTGTGTCTGGGTCTGCTACATGTAATTTTGCCTGAATTCCTCAGGGTTCTGAGTTCGGATGATGTTTGGTCTCTGTTTTCAGTTGTTCCTAGGCGCTGGTTGACTTGCTGCCTTGCAAGTGAAGGGTTACTCTTTGAAACCAGCTACAGCTGTTTGCGCCTTGATCGAGTGTTACCTAGCTGTTCCAAACCTTGCAGGATGATGGGAGAACATTTTCTCATTTCTGCTACCTGTTCTAAACCTTGTGGTGTCTATTTGGATCTATTTGGAACCTTAGGTCTTACGAGCTTGGTTTAATGGGAGTTTTTCCTTTTATGGAGTTTGTGGTAACCTTTCGGTTTCCATTTGGTTCTTCCTTGCCTTATTCCTGTGGGAGTTTCGGCGGGGGTTCCCTTCGCTAGTGAAGTGTGTGTGGGGGGGGGACCGACTGTTGGACGACGGTGTCTCTCAGAGGACTGTTGGCTCAGTTGTGTCTGATGTTGCAGTCTCTAGCTAGGCTTCCAGGCTATCTGCTGGTCAGTGTCCTTGGGACCTTTTCCCTTTTTGTTTTCTCGGCTTCGGACGAAGCTGGGTTTTTTGTTGGGTAGTGGTTTCAGGTCTGGTGCCCTCAGAATGGGCCGCCTATTGTAACCTCCCGTTTTGGCATTCAGTGTCCTCTATAGCTTGGGTATTGTTTTCCCAAAAGTAATGAATGCAGCTGTGGACTCTTTCCATTTAGGAAGCAAAACATAAATTATGCTTACCTGATAATTTTATTCCGATGGAAAGAGTCCACAGCTCCCCACCCTGTAGGGTTACTTCTTTTGTTCCTTAGCTCTGCTCTGGCTGATAAGGGTGCGGCACACGTTTTCTTCAGGGCCCTGGGGTGACCACTGAAATCACACACACATGCAACTGAGTGTTTTCACAAAAGTCCCCTTTATTTGAAGAACACACAAAGAATTTATAGTGATGTATACGTCATACATGAGGTCACAGGAAATATATAAAAAACGTAGTTAACTTCACATCTGCATAAGGGGCCCACAGGCAATAAGAATGTTGTTATAGCACATAACAGAATATGCCCATATATCCATTTGTAGAGAGGATCATATATTGGAACCATATGTTACAACTTATACAAAAAGAAACTTGTGGAATGCTGCTTTATAAACATTTGATACAAGATTTAAAGTTACCCTCAATATGCTTAATATGTGAGATTCAAATTACCCATATAACATAATATATATAATATATATATACACATACACACACATATACATACCCATCATTCCCCTCTTTGATCACATCGTGATCACATAACCTGTAATGTTCCTACAATATAAACTATCTGGGTCTACCTCTAATTAAATTTTGCAGTTGAACTTTTTCTGCATCTTGTATCATACCTGATATTTTCTTTCGTAAAGTACAAGACATGTAACAGTTAAACAATGTTAATAATAGTAAACAAAATAGGTGTAAAGTGTTCAACATCTTCAGGTGAGTAATAACATGCCGTTATTAATACTATTGGGATATACACAAAGATCAATATCCCCATTAGGAAAAGGAAGATCTTGCAGAAATGTCTTGGATCCATGATTGAGATCGTTATCCTGGTCTTTTTGAGGAGTGATCGATACCTTATCACCCACTTCTCCTTTGTGAGGGGTGACTGATAGCTTGTCACCCGCTTCTCCTCTCTTTGGACAGAGTTTAACTCGTGAAGCGTGTATCCAGATGTCCTTGTCGTCAGTCAGTACGGCAGTCCTGGTTACAGCGATCACAGTGACTGGCTTGCTGAACGGGAAACCTCCTTTCTTTGCTTTATTCAGCTGGCGAATGCAGACCAGATCTCCAGGCTTGAAAGGATGGGTTGGTTCCTGTGAGGGAAGAGGTAAACGGGAAGACACATCACCATAGATGCCATTCAATTTATCAATCAATTGTTTTACATATTGTTCCTTAATACAATCTAAATCAGCATTTTTAATGATAAGTGGGCCTTTTACCCATGGAGTCGGGAATGGTCTACCCATTAGGACCTCAAATGGAGACAACCTGGTTGTCCTATTTGGGGTCATTCTGATTTCTGCTAAAATCGCAGGTAAATAGTTTTGCCATTTAACCCATGTACCTGCTGTTGCCTTTAAAAGTTTTTCCTTGATATTGCGATTCATTCTTTCTACAATCCCTGAGCTTTGTGGATGGTAGGGAATGTGAAAGTTCCAATTAATCTGTAACCATTCTACTAACTCATGTGTGATTTTACTAATGAATGCTGGACCGTTATCAGAATTAATCTGAAGCGGACAACCAAATCTGGGAATTATTTCAGTGGCTAAAATTTTAGCGACTGTTTTTGCATCTTCCCTCTGTGTAACAAAAGCTTCTGGCCACTTAGAAAATTGGTCAACTATTACAAGCAGATGTTTAGTGCCAGTTTTTGGAATATGTGTAAAATCAATTTGTAGATGTGTGAATGGGGCTGTAGGTGGGGGTAAGTGGTCATGCTGGGCTTTATTGGGAATGGTTGCATTGGTCTGTAAGCAATATACACATCTATTAATATATGCCTTGCAATGATCACCTATACCTCTAATGTAGAAAGATTGCTTCAACAAGTTAGTTGTTGGTTTTATACCTAGGTGTCCAACACCATGGGCTTGTGCTATAAAGAGTGGTGCACTGCTTTCCGGTATGCCCACCTTCCCCTCTTTAGAAAACAAACCATTCTCATCTAAAGTTAACCCATTAGTAGTCCAGAAAGATATGTCACTAGTAGTGGCATGTCCCTGGAGTTCAAGAAGCATATGGTCTGTAGGACATGAAGGTGGGGCTAAAACAGCATACATACGGATGGTGGATCCGGGTGTATGAGAAACATAAGCAGCCTCTTTAGCAATTTTATCTGCAAGTGCATTACCCAAGGAAATAGGGTCAGACTTGTATGTATGTGCACGGCAATGTATGATCGCTATGTCCTTTGGGAGTTGTATGGCATCTAAAAGGTCATTAATCAGGTCTGTATGAGAGATGGTCTTGCCATCTGCTGAAACAAAACCACGTTGTTTCCATATCATACCAAAATCGTGCACAACCCCAAAAGCATAGCGAGAGTCACTGTAAATGTTAACAGATTTATTTTCAAACAATTTACATGCTTTTGTAAGTGCTATTAATTCTGCAGCTTGTGCAGAAGGATAAGGAATGGGGCCTGCATCTAGAACAATGTCTGGTAGTTGCACAACGGCATAGCCTGTCTTATAAATACCATCACTAGGTCGGGAACAAGAACCATCAACAAACACATTATCAGCATGGTCAAAAGGTTTATCCATCAAGTCAGGTCTTGGTGTGGTAATGTGGTGTATTACCTCTATACAGTCATGGTCTGTTGGAAAGTCTGGTGATCCTGTAAGTAAGGCACTAAGTATTTGAGTTGGCCCTGAGGATACACTACTATATTTAATAGTCAGATTTGTATTATTCAGTAATATACATTCATAACCAGAAAGTCTTTGAGAAGTCATGTGTTGGGTAGTGACATTTTTTACAAGATTTAAAACTTGGTGACTAGTGTGTAGTACTATTGGATGGCCTAATGTGATTGTTTCAACCATCTCTACAGCCATGGTGCAAGCCGCCAATGCTCGGAGACACGCCGGCATCCCTTGTACCGGTATTGGAACTACTTTGGAAAAGAAAGCTACGGGACGCATATTGCCTCCACCATGCTCTTGGGCACAGACAGCAGCCATGGTTTTACAATTGTCCCTCGCATACAAGTGAAATGGTTTACAATAATCAGGTAGTCCTAAAGCAGGGGCACTAATAATGCTAGTCTTCAGAGCTATGTAGGATTTAGTCATGTCTGTGGTCCATTGTATATGTTCAGGGCTATCCCCTTTTGTGGCTTGCCTTAGAATGGAATCATGATGGGAGCACTCAGGAATCCATTGTCTGCAATAATTACTCATACCTAGAAAGGTGAGCATGTCCTTTCTAGTAACTGGCTTTGGGATCTGTTGAATCGCTTGGATTCGTTTGGGACTAATGGACCGGTGGCCTTGGGAAAGCACAAAACCAAGGTAATCCACTTTTGTCACTCCTACTTGTAGCTTATATTTTTCTATTTTATAACCTTCAGCAGCAAGGTGTTTTAACAGACTTATTGTATCTACTGTATTAGCCTCCTGGTTAGGACTACACAACAGTAGGTCATCAACGTACTGAAGGAGGACGGAACCTTGGCTTGGAGTCCATGACCGCAAGGTACGTTGGAGCACCAGTGAGTAGACCGCAGGTGAGGCCACATAGCCTTGAGGGAGGCGTGTCCAGGTAAGCTGACGCCCATCATAATAAAAAGCCATAAGTAGCTGTGTCTCAGGGTCCAATCGGACTGAAAAAAATGCGTTAGCTAAATCAATGACTGTAAATATACAGGCATCATGTGGAATGGCTGTGAGTAAGGTTGTAACATCTGGGACTATTGGGGCAATTGGGATTACTATTTCATTAATTGCCCTTAGGTCTTGTACTAACCTATATTCATTGTCTTTCTTTGGGATCGGATTTATGGGGGTATTATAGGGAGAAACTACTGGACGGAGGATTCCTTGTTTAAGGAATTCCTCTATCATGGGTCTTATCCCTTCTTTCTTTTCTCTAGACAATGGATATTGTTTAATAAACACTGGAGTAGTATTAGGTTTTAATCTGGCTTTATATGGGGTACACTGAACTAAACCAACGTCAAGTTTTGAAGATGCCCATACAGAGGATGGGACATCTGTCAATATGTCATTAAAAAAACACAGGTTAGTGGACCCTAGACTCACGTCTAACCCACCCTGTCTAGTGACAGCTACTTTCAAACCAAGGGGACCCATAAGATCACGACCCAAAAGGTTAAGGGGACACCCAGTTATAATACGAAATGGGTGCAAAAGTTGTTGGCCAGTACAGGGTACCCTAACTTCAAGTGGCGGTGTGATGTGAGTCTGAGTCAGCACTCCATTAATCCCTAGAGAAGGTTCAGATTTTTCAGTAATGCCATCATACATATCTGAGCATAAGGCAGAGCATGTAGCTCCTGTGTCTACTAGAAATGGTAGGGGTTCTCCCTCTACTTCTAGGACTAAGTACGGTTGCTCATGATAACTTGTTGACACCACTGGAAAAATTGGAGTGCTACCTTCTAGGCACCCCTATGGCCATTGTATGTTGTGTTTGGGTGCCTCCATGGGTGCAGGGGCTATGTAAGGCTGTCTGTTATACTGTCGGGGATTGTAAGGGGGGCCAGAATTATTAGGGGGTTTGGGGCATTCATTTTTCCAATGTCCCTGTTCCCCACAGTTAAAACAATGTTTTCTGTTTGAAGTATAATTCCCTCTAGCTCTTCCTCTAGCTCTCCCTCTACATCTCACATACATTCTATTACTCCCTGTATTATCCCTTTCCCTGGCCTGGAATGGATCACAATGTTGTAAACTCTGCTTTTGATAAAAAGCAGCGTTTTTTCCCTCTAATTTCCTGATGTCAAAACAACCTGCCCCTTCTTTTTCATGAATTCTTTTCAAGAATTCTGCTGGAGTCAACTCCGGCCAATCAGAGACAAGTTGTTTCACCAACAAAGAAAGCTGAGGTTGCATATTACTAATGCAAGTCTGGACCTTCAGAGAGCCCATTGCATCTCCTGATTCCATTCCAGCCTCTTCCTTCCAGCATTTATAAAAACGCTTAACAAATTCTACTACTGTTTCCTTTGTATTCTGTTTGCACGCTAGTGCAATTGACATACTTTGTTTATCCTTCCATATTCTATGCATTTCTATACTTAATTCTGTCCACATTTCATCAAGTCCTTCACATGTGTTTAGGGCATAGTTAATTTTTGGATCTCGACTCAATTTACTAATACTCTTTACATTACCCCACTCCCAACCTGATTCAGGGTCATAGTCTAGAAGTGCATCAATGATAATTCTTATATCTGTCTGGGTCATGTTTTGTCCTTGTAACATTCTTTTTAAATACATAATACAAGCTGATGGATGTTGACGGGGGTTTGGGGCTCCCTTGGTAATTTCCCTTAATTCACCCGGGGACAAAGGTTTAATAATTAATTGGTCTCCCACAGTAAGAAATGGCATACTAGCTTCTGGTACAGCTGCCTCCTCCCCCTCTACTTCTTCATTCCCTCTTTTATATTGTGGGGTTATTGTAGGGGGGTAGGAAGGTGTTACTGGTTCAACCTTAATCGGGGGTTTGGGCATAATTGGGGGTTTAGTGACCTGGTATCGGGGAGTTACAGAAGGTCCTGGCAAGGTCCATTCCTGGGGTACCTGAGCAGAGGCAATAGCAATAGTCTCTAGATCTATGTCCCTAGGGGATGGAAGGCTAGGATATAGTCTGTTATATGATGGCAAAGGTAGGTGAGGGGCATTATATGGGGCAGGGGGGGGTGAATATTCTGTCTGTCTTTGCTTCTCACTTTTACCCTTTTTTTTTTATTCCCATCTATATCAATATATTGCCAGTATGGAGCAACAGTCAGCCAATTTTCCCCACCCTTTTTCATATAATTCATATAACCACCCTGGATCACCTTTATACCATGGAAATGCCTCTTCATCACCTAGACACAACCCTTTTACCATATTCATATGAAATTTATCATTATCCCCCTCTCTGGGGAATGGATCAGAGCTTCTCATAACTTCTGTCCAATCTGCCATATTCTGAACCCAAGGAATAATATACATAAACCCATCGGGCGACACCCTTCCCACATAATCTTTACAATTTTCACCTGGTCTAGGTGATGGAAATTGTTTAGACTGGGATTTGCCCATTCTCAACTCCTAACTTATCTTTCTCCAACATAGGTGTGTCCGGTCCACGGCGTCATCCTTACTTGTGGGATATTCTCTTCCCCAACAGGAAATGGCAAAGAGCCCAGCAAAGCTGGTCACATGATCCCTCCTAGGCTCCGCCTACCCCAGTCATTCTCTTTGCCGTTGTACAGGCAACATCTCCACGGAGATGGCTTAGAGTTTTTTAGTGTTTAACTGTAGTTTTTATTATTCAATCAAGAGTTTGTTATTTTGAAATAGTGCTGGTATGTACTATTTACTCAGAAACAGAAAAGAGATGAAGATTTCTGTTTGTATGAGGAAAATGATTTTAGCAACCGTCACTAAAATCCATGGCTGTTCCACACAGGACTGTTGAGAGCAATTAACTTCAGTTGGGGGAACAGTGTGCAGTCTCTTGCTGCTTGAGGTATGACACATTCTAACAAGACGATGTAATGCTGGAAGCTGTCATTTTCCCTATGGGATCCGGTAAGCCATGTTTATTACGATCGTAAATAAGGGCTTCACAAGGGCTTATTAAAACTGTAGACTTTTTTTGGGCTAAATCGATTCATTATTAACACATATTTAGCCTTGAGGAATCATTTTATCTGGGTATTTTGATATAATAATATCGGCAGGCACTGGTTTAGACACCTTATTCTTTAGGGGCTTTCCCAAAGCATAAGCAGAGCCTCATTTTCGCGCTGGTGTTGCGCACTTGTTTTTGAGAGGCATGGCATGCAGTCGCATGTGAGAGGAGCTCTGATACTTAGAAAAGACTTTCTGAAGGCGTCATTTGGTATCGTATTCCCCTTTGGGCTTGGTTGGGTCTCAGCAAAGCAGATACCAGGGACTGTAAAGGGGTTAAAGTTCAAAACGGCTCCGGTTCCGTTATTTTAAGGGTTAAAGCTTCCAAATTTGGTGTGCAATACTTTTAAGGCTTTAAGACACTGTGGTGAAAATTTGGTGAATTTTGAACAATTCCTTCATGTTTTTCGCAATTGCAGTAATAAAGTGTGTTCAGTTTAAAATTTAAAGTGACAGTAACGGTTTTATTTTAAAACGTTTTTTGTACTTTGTTATCAAGTTTATGCCTGTTTAACATGTCTGAACTACCAGATAGACTGTGTTCTGAATGTGGGGAAGCCAGGATTCCTATTCATTTAAATAAATGTGATTTATGTGATAATGACAATGATGCCCAAGATGATTCCTCAAGTGAGGGGAGTAAGCATGGTACTGCATCATTCCCTCCTTCGTCTACACGAGTCTTGCCCACTCAGGAGGCCCCTAGTACATCTAGCGCGCCAATACTCCTTACTATGCAACAATTAACGGCTGTAATGGATAATTCTGTCAAAAACATTTTAGCCAAAATGAACACTTATCAGCGTAAGCGCGGCTGCTCTGTTTTAGATACTGAAGAGCATGACGACGCTGATAATAATATTTCTGAAGGGCCCCTAACCCAGTCTGATGGGGCCAGGGAGGTTTTGTCTGAGGGAGAAATTACTGATTCAGGGAACATTTCTCAACAGGCTGAACCTGATGTGATTGCATTTAAATTTAAGTTGGAACATCTCCGCATTCTGCTTAAGGAGGTATTATCCACTCTGGATGATTGTGACAAGTTGGTCATCCCAGAGAAACTTTGTAAAATGGACAAGTTCCTAGAGGTGCCGGGGCTCCCAGAAGCTTTTCCTATACCCAAGCGGGTGGCGGACATTGTTAATAAAGAATGGGAAAGGCCCGGTATTCCTTTCGTCCCTCCCCCCATATTTAAAAAATTGTTTCCTATGGTCGACCCCAGAAAGGACTTATGGCAGACAGTCCCCAAGGTCGAGGGAGCGGTTTCCACTTTAAACAAACGCACCACTATACCCATAGAGGATAGTTGTGCTTTCAAAGATCCTATGGATAAAAAATTAGAAGGTTTGCTTAAAAAAAAAAAATGTTTGTTCAGCAAGGTTACCTTCTACAACCAATTTCATGCATTGTCCCTGTCGCTACAGCCGCATGTTTCTGGTTCGATGATCTGATAAGAGCGGTCGATAGTGATTCTCCTCCTTTGGAGGAGATTATGGACAGAATCAATGCTCTCAAATTGGCTAATTCTTTCACCCTAGACGCCACTTTGCAATTGGCTAGGTTAGCGGCTAAGAATTCTGGGTTTGCTATTGTGGCGCGCAGAGCGCTTTGGTTGAAATCTTGGTCGGCTGATGCGTCTTCCAAGAACAAGCTACTTAACATTCCTTTCAAGGGGAAAACGCTGTTTGGCCCTGACTTGAAAGAGATTATCTCTGATATCACTGGGGGTAAGGGCCACGCCCTTCCTCAGGATCGGCCTTTCAAGGCAAAAAATAAACCTAATTTTCGTCCCTTTCGTAGAAACGGACCAGCCCAAGGTGCTACGTCCTCTAAGCAAGAGGGTAATACTTCTCAAGCCAAGCCAGCTTGGAGACCAATGCAAGGCTGGAACAAGGGAAAGCAGGCCAAGAAACCTGCCACTGCTACCAAGACAGCATGAAATGTTGGCCCCCGATCCGGGACCGGATCTGGTGGGGGGCAGACTCTCTCTCTTCGCTCAGGCTTGGGCAAGAGATGTTCTGGATCCTTGGGCGCTAGAAATAGTCTCCCAAGGTTATCTTCTGGAATTCAAGGGACTTCCCCCAAGGGGGAGGTTCCACAGGTCTCAGTTGTCTTCAGACCACATAAAAAGACAGGCATTCTTACATTGTGTAGAAGACCTGTTAAAAATGGGAGTGATTCATCCTGTTCCATTAAGAGAACAAGGGATGGGGTTCTACTCCAATCTGTTCATAGTTCCCAAAAAAGAGGGAACGTTCAGACCAATCTTAGATCTCAAGATCTTAAACAAGTTTCTCAAGGTTCCATCGTTCAAGATGGAAACCATTCGAACTATTCTTCCTTCCATCCAGGAAGGTCAATTCATGACCACGGTGGATTTAAAGGATGCGTATCTACATATTCCTATCCACAAGGAACATCATCGGTTCCTAAGGTTCGCATTCCTGGACAAACATTACCAGTTCGTGGCGCTTCCTTTCGGATTAGCCACTGCTCCAAGGATTTTCACAAAGGTACTAGGGTCCCTTCTAGCTGTGCTAAGACCAAGGGGCATTGCTGTAGTACCTTACTTGGACGACATTCTGATTCAAGCGTCGTCCCTTCCTCAAGCAAAGGCTCACACGGACATTGTCCTGGCCTTTCTCAGATCTCACGGATGGAAAGTGAACGTGGAAAAGAGTTCTCTATCCCCGTTAACAAGGGTTCCCTTCTTGGGAACAATAATAGACTCCTTAGAAATGAGGATTTTTCTGACAGAGGCCAGAAAAACAAAGCTTCTAGACTCTTGTCGGATACTTCATTCCGTTCCTCTTCCTTACATAGCTCAGTGCATGGAAGTGATCGGGTTGATGGTAGCGGCAATGGACATAGTTCCTTTTGCGCGCATTCATCTAAGACCATTACAACTGTGCATGCTCAGTCAGTGGAATGGGGACTATACAGACTTGTCTCCGAAGATACAAGTAAATCAGAGGACCAGAGACTCACTCCGTTGGTGGCTGTCCCTGGACAACCTGTCACAAGGGATGACATTCCGCAGACCAGAGTGGGTCATTGTCACGACCGACGCCAGTCTGATGGGCTGGGGCGCGGTCTGGGGATCCCTGAAAGCTCAGGGTCTTTGGTCTCGGGAAGAATCTCTTCTACCGATAAATATTCTGGAACTGAGAGCGATATTCAATGCTCTCAAGGCTTGGCCTCAGCTAGCGAGGGCCAAGTTCATACGGTTTCAATCAGACAACATGACAACTGTTGCGTACATCAACCATCAGGGGGGAACAAGGAGTTCCCTAGCGGTGGAAGAAGTGACCAAAATCATTCTATGGGCGGAGTCTCACTCCTGCCACCTGTCTGCTATCCACATCCCAGGAGTGGAAAATTGGGAAGCGGATTTTCTGAGTCGTCAGACATTGCATCCGGGGGAGTGGGAACTCCATCCGGAAATCTTTGCCCAAGTCACTCAGCTGTGGGGCATTCCAGACATGGATCTGATGGCCTCTCGTCAGAACTTCAAAGTTCCTTGCTACGGGTCCAGATCCAGGGATCCCAAGGCGGCTCTAGTGGATGCACTAGTAGCACCTTGGACCTTCAAACTAGCTTATGTGTTCCCGCCGTTTCCTCTCATCCCCAGGCTGGTAGCCAGGATCAATCAGGAGAGGGCGTCAGTGATCTTGATAGCTCCTGCGTGGCCACGCAGGACTTGGTATGCAGATCTGGTGAATATGTCATCGGCTCCACCTTGGAAGCTACCTTTGAGACGAGACCTTCTTGTTCAGGGTCCGTTCGAACGTCCGAATCTGGTTTCACTCCAGCTGACTGCTTGGAGATTGAACGCTTGATTTTATCGAAGCGAGGGTTCTCAGATTCTGTTATTGATACTCTTGTTCAGGCCAGAAAGCCTGTAACTAGAAAGATTTACCACAAAATTTGGAAAAAATATATCTGTTGGTGTGAATCTAAAGGATTCTCTTGGGACAAGGTTAAGATTCCTAGGATTCTATCCTTCCTTCAAGAAGGATTGGAAAAAGGATTATCTGCAAGTTCCCTGAAGGGACAGATTTCTGCCTTGTCGGTGTTACTTCACAAAAAACTGGCTGCTGTGCCAGATGTTCAAGCCTTTGTTCAGGCTCTGGTTAGAATTAAGCCTGTTTACAAACCTTTGACTCCTCCTTGGAGTCTCAATTTAGTTCTTTCAGTTCTTCAGGGGGTTCCGTTTGAACCCTTGCATTCCGTTGATATTAAGTTATTATCTTGGAAAGTTTTGTTTTTAGTTGCAATTTCTTCTGCTAGAAGAGTTTCAGAATTATCTGCTCTGCAGTGTTCTCCTCCTTATCTGGTGTTCCATGCAGATAAGGTGGTTTTACGTACTAAACCTGGTTTTCTTCCAAAAGTTGTTTCTAACAAAAACATTAACCAGGAGATTATCGTACCTTCTCTGTGTCCGAAACCAGTTTCAAAGAAGGAACGTTTGTTGCACAATTTGGATGTTGTTCGCGCTCTAAAATTCTATTTAGATGCTACAAAGGATTTTAGACAAACATCTTCCTTGTTTGTTGTTTATTCTGGTAAAAGGAGAGGTCAAAAAGCAACTTCTACCTCTCTCTCTTTTTGGATTAAAAGCATCATCAGATTGGCTTACGAGACTGCCGGACGGCAGCCTCCCGAAAGAATCACAGCTCATTCCACTAGGGCTGTGGCTTCCACATGGGCCTTCAAGAACGAGGCTTCTGTTGATCAGATATGTAGGGCAGCGACTTGGTCTTCACTGCACACTTTTACCAAATTTTACAAGTTTGATACTTTTGCTTCTTCTGAGGCTATTTTTGGGAGAAAGGTTTTGCAAGCCGTGGTGCCTTCCATTTAGGTGACCTGATTTGCTCCCTCCCTTCATCCGTGTCCTAAAGCTTTGGTATTGGTTCCCACAAGTAAGGATGACGCCGTGGACCGGACACACCTATGTTGGAGAAAACAGAATTTATGTTTACCTGATAAATTACTTTCTCCAACGGTGTGTCCGGTCCACGGCCCGCCCTGGTTTTTTTAATCAGGTCTGATAATTTATTTTCTTTAACTACAGTCACCACGGTACCATATGGTTTCTCCTATGCAAATATTCCTCCTTAACGTCGGTCGAATGACTGGGGTAGGCGGAGCCTAGGAGGGATCATGTGACCAGCTTTGCTGGGCTCTTTGCCATTTCCTGTTGGGGAAGAGAATATCCCACAAGTAAGGATGACGCCGTGGACCGGACACACCGTTGGAGAAAGTAATTTATCAGGTAAACATAAATTCTGTTTTTAAAACATTTACAACAAAATATAATACAACACAAAAAAAATAAAAAAATAAAAAATAATAAAAAATAATAAAAATAAAAAATACAATACCTTTACCTTTAAGAGCAATTAATTATTGAATCTTTTTGCAAAAACCACATTAACTAGAATGGCTGTACTCCGTTACCAGTTATTGTGCATAATGCTTAAGTTTACAACAAGAGAAAGAAAAAAAAAATATCACTATGCTGATCCTTTCAGTAGTTTCTGGCATTAATTATCTCTAGGTCAAAGGTCACCCTTCACCAGAAAAAAATGTAGCGTTTAGAAACAGGAATACATATTAGCAACAGTTTACATTCTTAATACTTTATACAATAAGCAGTATTTTACTTCCTTAACACTTTATACAAATAAACAGTATTTTGCCATACAGCATATTTAAAAGCAAGCAGCATAAGAATTCATATAAACAATGCAGTATTTATCTTATAACTTTAAAGCAATGTTAGCCATACAGCAATATTTCAAAAGCAAGCAGCAAGAAAATGTGTGGTTTAACCCTTCAGCCAGACTTAATATAACCTGATTTCTACCAAAGAAATCTATTATTCCCTTTTTATTTAGCCTACCAAAGACTTAATTATTATTAATTAATTTAACCTGATTTCTACCAAAGAAATCTATTATTCCTCTTTTTATTTTTAATCTATCAAAGATTTGATTAGAATCTACCAAAGATTCACATATATATTCCCAACTATTCCTATGTAAAATGAAACTTAAGGGGTCTCGTGGTAAGAGAAAAAAGGTCAGAATAAAAAGGACTCTTTGTTCAGCTTACCTTCCAAGAGTTCCCTGTTTCATCCCACTTCTGACGCCAGTTTTGTAGGGTTACTTCTTTTGTTCCTTAGCTCTGCTCTGGCTGATAAGGGTGCGGCACACGTTTTCTTCAGGGCCCTGGGGTGACCACTGAAATCACACACACATGCAACTGAGTGTTTTCACAAAAGTCCCCTTTATTTGAAGAACACACAAAGAATTTATAGTGATGTATACGTCATACATGAGGTCACAGGAAATATATAAAAAACGTAGTTAACTTCACATCTGCATAAGGGGCCCACAGGAAATAAGAATGTTGTTATAGCACATAACAGAATATGCCCATATAACCATTTGTAGAGAGGATCATATATTGGAACCATATGTTACAACTTATACAAAAAGAAACTTGTGGAATGCTGCTTTATAAACATTTGATACAAGATTTAAAGTTACCCTCAATATGCTTAATATGTGAGATTCAAATTACCCATATAACATAATATATATAATATATATATACACATATACATACCCATCACACCCGTCTTTTTTTTTTATATAAGGGGCGTCTTTGCTTTTTATTCTTCTGGCACCTTTTCACCTAGATATTTCTTCTACTGTTCCTTGTTCCTCATCAGAATGACTGGGGGGTGAGGGAAGTGGGAGGAGTATTTAAGCATTTGGCTTGGGTGTCTTTGCCTCCTCCTGGTGGCCAGGTTCTTATTTCCCAAAAGTAATTAATGCAGCTGTGGACTCTTTCCGTCGGAAGAAAAGAATATTATCAGGTAAGCATAATTTTATGTTTTTTGTGTACTCTGCTGCCACAGTTATTAAAAACTCACAAACATAATATTCTTTTATTATAACAATCTGTATTGCATAATATGGGTAGGGAACCAAAATAAATCCCATAAGAAATTTGTGTATATTCTGTCAACATATGGCAAATAGGTCAATTATGCTTAATTCCTCAAGACACTTCTTTCTAAATCCTGTCTAAAATAATTTCCATTGCTGTAAATTATTACTTAAAGCAAAAATTCATGAATACCACACCGTGCATTCTAAAGTATATATTATATTGTGTGTATTGCCCATGAATTGTTTGAAAATGGATTCCTTGCCACATCATTTTCTTGATTGTGTTTCTCACATGAAAAGAGATATATTGCAAAAATAGTAAAGTATAGTAATTAAAAGGGGAATTTCCATTTAATGGGAGTAATACTCGCAAAGTTTTTGCTGCAACTCAGCTCTACGTATCACAGCTTGTTAAAGATCCAGTGGCATCCAGACATCTGGCACTTAAGCAGTTAAAATAATTTAATTTGAAAACATATTTTATAAATAATGTTACAAATAATTTTATTTTAACTGCAAACGTGTATGGATGCCACAAGATTGTTAACAAGCTGTAATACTTTTTAAGTTCACTTATTAAGGGGCACAAGTCAAAATTAAATATTTGTGCTTTAAATAGATTATGCAATGTCAACATATTTCAGTTTTCTTCAGTTATCAAATCCACTTCATTCTTTTGGTATCTTTTGTTGAAAAGCATACATAGGTAGGGTCAGGTGCTGATTGGTGGCTGAAAGCTAGCTGCTGATTGGTGGCTGCACATATATAGGCCTCTTGTCATTGGCTGACCTGATGTTTTCAGTTAGGTTCCAATAGTGCACAGCTGCTCTGGATCTAACATTATCTATATATTTAATTACTTTGCAGGGGGTTAAACGCATAGATATATGCAAGCAGTAGTGAGTGCAACAATAAAATACTTTTATACCCCTGTAATAATGTTGTGACAAATTAGAATACTTTATTATTTTAATAGAATGTTCCTTTAATTATGAGTTATTACCACAGGAAAGGTACTGATGTTAATTAAAGCTATATATTACAATATATAATGTCCCTGTAAGTCCAATTTAGCATAAAGTGATACTTCAGCATGTTTAAAATTGTAAAACCAGTGACAAATATGCAGACTAGATGTTTAAATTACCTGTGAATATATATAATTAGGCAAGTGTTCTGCCCTACTGGTAATACTAGTATTGCTGATAAAACTATATATGATATTGTATGTATGTGTGTGTGTGTCTGTATGTATGTATGTATGTATATATATATATATATATATATATATATATATATATATATATATATATATATATATATATATATAATGTGTGTCTATTTGTATAGAGTGGCACCTACACCTAGAAGCCAGAACACTTTACTATCACAATAGTCAGCAAGATACTTATTCTTAAAAAAACACAGTTAAATGCTAAAGGTGTGTTTAGATAAATTATTTATGAAATAACATTGTGTTGATTGTATCACATTCTTTAACTACAAATGAAAAATGTCAGCTCTACATTGACATGACATCTGCTAAAGTATCCTGATCACCGAACCTAATTAACTGATTGATATTGTAGCAGAAGAGCTATAGTATATTAGAGTGCAGGTTTATTTTTGACTGCACTTTAAAACTCATGGAACAGGCTGATTTGCTATAGACCTGCTGCTGTGCTCTAAGATCATCCCAATTAGAATACAAAAGGTTTTACAGAACTCCATAAAATCAATTCTACTGGAATAATGCCTCTCAGCTAAGCAGGTGTCATGGTATCACACGGCTTAATTTTATTTCTAAACATCTGGTAAAATTTAAATAATGTCACTGGATTGGAAACTTGAGAAGGACAATAGCCACCTGCCTTGAAAATAAACGTTCCTTTCTTTCAATGCCTTTTAATTCCATTTAAAAATCCAGTTTTATAATCCAGCAGGGAACCATTTCCCCTGCCATAATCTTCCTTTTCAGCTCTCTTTTTCAATAACTAATTTGTTCATTCTGCTTGAATAATAGAAATGTGTATTTAAAGGATAAGGCTACAGGAATATGTATCAAAGCTATTTCTAGAAATGTGAAGACTGTGAAATATTGCAGCCATTTTTATGGAGACTGAAAAGTGAGTTATTAATGTTTTCTCACCCATTGATTTAATTTTAACCGTATATAATAGTTATTTTTTGGCTTGGCAAAATAAAAGTACAGATAAACGTTTTGAAAATTGATTTTAGGGATCAATTTGGCTTCAGTCTTTTTTTCTTTTCTTCAAAACTCCATACCATGTAAAATGTTGGATTTTTCTCTGTATTTCAAAGTGGTAATTTTAGTCTTTTCATAATTTTTGCCTCCAGACTTTTGTTTTTTTGTTTTTCTATTGGCTGATTTGAATTTGAACATTCAAATCAGCCAATAGGAATGCTAGGGTACCCCTATATATATATATATATATATATATATATATATATATATATATAGGGTTACATCAGATTCAAAACTCTTTTTAGTTTGAAGATCACCTTAAAGGGACATAAAACAAGTTGGGATAGAGACAAAATAATATAATATGTACTTTAATTAGTGTACTTTACCTGCAAATTTATACTGCAGTACCTCGCCATTAACCCTTTTTAGTTTATGAATTGTAAAGTTCTAACTCCCCCCACGCAATTCCTTTTATGGCTGTATCTATGTTTATTGTTCTTTTGGTAGAATGCAAAAGTGAATAGGGATTATCTGCTGGAGCATGCCTAGAAGCTGTGAACTCAGTTGAATACAATGCCTGTGTCTAAACACTGATAAGAGGGATGGAGTTAGCTGCTCCAGGCAGCTTAGCTATGTAATTCATTTTGCTTATTTTTGAAAATTATTTTAAAATACTTGCCAGCAATTTTTAAACAATTTATTTATGCAGCCCTTTTAAGATATGAACAGATCTCAACCTGTTTTATGGCACTTTAAAAAAATATTTACACACACACACACTATATGGTCAAAACAAGTATGTAGACACCTGACAAAACACCTATATGAGCTTGTTGAATATCCTATTCCAAAACCATGGGCATTAATATGGATTCTCCACCTCTGCTCCGCCTTGTGGTTATAACAAATGCTTCTCTTCTGGGATGACTTTCCACAAGGTTTTCTTGTGTGGGAGTTTTTTCCCATTCACCTAAACTTTCATGAGTCAGATAGGGCATGCAATTTTAAACAACTTTCCAATTTACTTTTATTATCATCAATCAAACTGATTTATAAACCGTTGAAAAACACCTATTTTCTCAGAGCATTTTGAAAGTTTTTCACAGTTAGACTGTACTAGTTCATCTGTGTCATATAGATAACACTGTGCTCACTCCCATGGAGTTATTTAGGAGTCTGCACTGATTGGCTAAACAGCATGTCTGTCAAAAGCACTGAGATAAGGGTCAGTCTGCAGAAGCTTAGAAACAAGATAATCAAAGAGGTAAAAAGTATATTAATATAACTGTGTTGGTTATGCAAAACTGGGGAATGGGTAATAAAGGGATTATCTATCTCTTTAAACAATAACAATTCTGGTGTAGACTGTCCCTTTAAAATAAGTGCTTTGTTAGGTTTAGGGAGTTGGCAGTAACTGCTACAACAAACTACACACTACATGGATAGAGTATTGAAACGTAGTTAAAGGGACAAACACAATGCTATCTATATGACACACATGAAACTAGTACTGTCTAACTGTGAAAAATGCTCTGAGTGGAGAGGCGGTTTTTCAACGGTTTAGAAATCAGTTTGAGCCTACCAAGTTTTAGCTTTTCAAAAATACCACCAAGCAAATTTAATGATAAAAGTCAATTGGAAAGTTGTTAAAATTTCATGCCCTATCTGAATCATGAAAGTTTAATTTTGACTAGACTGTCCCTTTAATTTGTATGTAAAATAGTTGCCATGAGATGCGAGACACAGCATAAAAGGTACAACACTATTTTATTGCAGAGCATAGAAATATACAGCTTGCACAACACATCTAACTTAGTAACTGCGACATAGACAATAACAGCTATAAGCCCACGCTCCCATCCGGTGACGTTACCTCCCACTATCATCACAAATCTTCCCCTTTTTCAAAGGACAAAACATACATTTTTTTTAAAGAGTACATCAAATAACAAGGTATAAAAGAAGCATACAAAAATAGTTTTTAGTGTATAACAAATAAGCTAATGAGAATATATATGAACAACAAGAAATACAATCCTGACTTGAACATCGGGGTAGACTACCCTAGTCCACAGTGACCATGGGATTATTCTGCCCATTCTTTGGGTCACTGCTCTAACTAGTGCTAATCCCGATATCGGGCTGGAAGTTTCACCACTCTTCCACTTGATGTCATTTTACATGAACTGTCCTCTGATACAGAAGAAGGTGATTGAGAGTCTGCCGGAAGCAAAGAAGTATCCCTGCTGTGATCTTGCTGAGGGGAAGGCACCCCTCTTAAAACAGGGGATCCCACCGGCGGTGGCTCTGAGGCATCCAGTCCAAAACTCTCAGTTACTGGCTGAAGATGTCTTCTATTTCGACGTGTGACTGTCCCTCCATCAGTAAGGACTACATAACACCTTGGTTCTGGAGAGCATCCAATTACCTTAGCAGCATCTTCCATTTCTTCTCATCATCCAGTTTAACTCTGACATTTTGCCCCACATTCAGCTCCTATAAGGGCCTCACAGAGTGTTTTCTGTCATAGAAGAATCGATAATCCCTTTTAGCCTCTTCATCCCTCCTAAGGACCTCGTCCAGAGAAACAGAGCTGGTTGGCTGGAAGACACCCACAGAGGGTAAAGTGGTGCGAATCTGACGTCCTAGCATCAGCTGAGCCGGGCTAAAACCTGTAGCTTGGATGGGGGTCGCCCTATAGGCCAAGAGAGCTAGGTACGGCTCAGATTGCTTCAAAATGAACTTTGTTGTTTGAACTGCCCTTTCAGCCATTCCATTGACCTGCAGGTAATGTGGACTTGACGTAAAATGGACAAAATCATATTTACTGCTGAAAGAACTGAACTCCATGGAAGCAAACTGCATTCAGTTATCACTCACTAACTCCATTGGTATGCCCCACCGGGCAAACAAGCTCTTGAAATGAGTGATAACGGCTTGACTGGTGATCTCATTCAAGGGTGCAATCTCCAAATACCTGGAATAGTAGTCAATCACGACTAGGTACTTTTTCCTGTGCAGTTCGCACAAATCAGCAGCTATTTTCTGCCATGGGCCTGCAGGTAGCGTAGTAGAAATCAAGGGCTTCCTTCTCTGAGTAGGCTGGCATTTCCAGCAAAAGGCACATTTTGACACGTGGCTTGCAATGTCAGAACTGATCCCAGGCCACCATACTGCAGTAGCTGCCCTCTCTCTGCACTTTCTAATGCCCAAGTGGCCATCATGAATCCTGCCAACCTTCTTTTATGTACTTAATAACTTCTTGAAAGTCTGTATCTAAATGTGTCTCCACTCTTATTTGCTCTAGCTTCCCTGATGAAATGGATTTGGATGCCAGAACTGAATCCACATACACTTTCACATCTGATTCCGTTGAAGATTCTTCAGCAGCAGCCAGCGGGGGCCTGGAAAGTGTATCTGCCACTACCAGTTTTTTCCCTGGTACATGCACTGCCTGAACGTTGAACCTGAGCAACCTCATCAGAAGTCTCTGGCATCTTAGGGGTGTTTTTTTTTAATATCATAGTGAGTTTAGAGAAATTTAGTCTGGAGACTGTCCATAAACCGCTAGTCCCTCTAATAAACTCCTAAGTAACGCTGGAAACACTCAAAGGCCCAAACTGCAGCCAGGCACTCTCTTTCAATTTGGGCGTATTTTGACTCGGCAGCCGTCAGTGTACGGGAACAGTAGGCAATGGGCTGTAGTTTGTTCTCATTCAGCTGCAGGAGGACGGCCCCTAGCCCATAACTGCTCGCATCAGCACTAACCACAGTCTTTTTAGATGGCTCGTAGAACCCTAATACTGGGGCAGACCCCAGCAAGGACTTGACCTGTACAAAAGCTTCTTCCTGTGAAGGACCCCAGACTCAGGCAACATCCTTCTTCAACAACTCTGTGATAGGGTGTAGTACTGTGTATAAATCTGGAAGGAACCTGCCCACATAATTCACAAGGCCCAATATTTGTCTCAGCTCGAGTACATCAGAAGGACTTTTCATCTGTTCAATAGCAAGGATTTTACCAGGGTTTGGTTTGATGCCATCTCCATTGATGATATGCAGCACACAGCTCAATCATTGATCATGTTTTTCCAATGTAAACCCATACACTAAAATGTCATCCATGATGACTGCCGTGCCCTTGTGGTCCCTTAGGAGGGAACTCATCTCTCTTTGAAAGATTTCAGGAGCAGAGGATATACTGAAGGGGAGTCTGCAGAAGCAAAACTGACCAACCGGTGTAATGAAGGTAGTCCGTTTGCGGCACTGTGGATCTAGAGGTATCTGCCAGAAGCCTCTGGAAGCATCTAGTGTAGAGAATAACTTCGCCCAGCCAGTTTCGGAGCTATGTCTTCAAGCGTCGGCAGCACATATCTCTCTCTCTTCACCGCCTCATTCAGCCTTTTCAAGTCTACGCAGATGCATAACTTCCCATTTTTCTTTGCAACAGGCACAATGGGGGCACACCAGTCAGTTGCTTCAACAACCTCTTCAATAACTCCCATATTCTTCATGCGCAGAAGTTCCTTCTACACTTAAGGCATGAGCGGGAACAGAATTCTACAATGAGTGGTAATGCTGTATGGGACTGCATCACTTTTAAGTGATATACAGATTGGGTTGCAATTCAGTAGGCCCAATTCACCATACATTTCTTCCGAAATCTCATTCACTCTGGCGACAAGGCCCAAACCACAGGCTGCTTTCCTACTCAATAGGTTGTTAACACACTGACCTCTAATTACATGTACCCACATGGTAAATTTCCTCTGCTTGTACTCACAGCTGGCAAGAAATTTCCCCGCGCAATCGATGCGGCCACCAGGACTATGAACTTTCGATGTAACTTTCGACAGCTGAGGCTGTCAAATCAGTTTTATGAATGCTGCAAGGAACATAACAATGATGTCTGCTCCCGTGTCAATCTTGAAGGCAACCTTGGCTCCCATTACAGTAAGGGTAACCCGCCAATCTTCGTCTGAACCAGACCGTTCAACAACAGACCCTACAAAGGACACTTCTTGACCCTCCTGGTCTCTATCCACCTGCATCTCCTTAATGTATTAAGTTTTATACACCACTTCAAAATGACCCATTCAGTTACACTTTCTACATCTCTTATCTTTAGCGGGGAATACGACATTCTGATCATTACACCGCATGCAGCGAGCCTGCTGGCCCTATCTGTTGTCCTTGGTCTACCACTCACACTGTGCCTTTCACCTGCAGCTCTCCTGAACTGCTGCACTTCATCCACAATAATCTTAGACCTCAGATCAGCACTTTACTTTTTCACCAGTTCACTCTGACGGGCCATCCTAATAGCCCCATCTAATGTTAATTCAGCCTCCAACTGTAGCTTCAGTGAGACCTCAGCATCTGCAATTCCTATGACTATTCTGTCTCTGATTTGCTCTTCTTTAGCAACACGAAAATCACAGAATTCAGCTAGTTCATACAGGCTGCGCACAAATGACTCCCCAGATTCTCCCACACGCTAAGTACGTTTGTGAAAACAAGCCCTCTCATGAATCACATCTCTTTTGGGCACAAAGTGAGCACTGAGTTTGTTCATAACTATTTCAAAATCAAATTCTTTCCCGTCTTGGAAAGTAAAGGCAGTGAACACTGGCTCCACATCTTTCCCCATAGAGTATAAAAGAGAATTAACTTGTACTTCACCACTCTCCTTGCCCAGCTTGGAAGCAATCCTGAAGTGTTGAAACCGCTGACGCCATGTGGGCCAAGCTGCAGGCTGAGAGAAATTAAAAGTCTCTGGTGTGGTAAACTTCGACATTGTCATTAATCAGGAAACAGAAGCGCAGGCAAGTACTTCGGACACCATGTCATGAGATGCAGGACACAGCATAGAAGGTGCAACGCTATTTTATTGCAGAGCATAGAAGTATACAGCTTGCACAACACATCTAACTTGGTAACTGTGACATAGACAATAACGGCTATAAGCCACGCCCTCATCCGGTGATATCACCTCCCACTCATCACAATAGTGATAGCGTAACTTTATTAAATCTGTGAGTAAATTAAAGGGACATTTGGTATGTTTGATTGTGAGATGCACCTTGTAATTATAAACTATTTGTTAATAATAGTGCCTTTGAACATAAAAAAGGCCAATCCCTATAAGGTCTAGGTTTACTTATTTATTTGGTCCACTAACATGAATAAATAAAACACATGTTTTTAAGTATGGTATTATTCACAATGGGTATTGGTTCATATATTAACACGTGTCTAAGCGGTTGGTAATTGCACTGTACATGAAGTAGCTGATATTATCCACATAGGTGGTGTGGGTTTGTTCTTTTGGATTGTATTTTAGCATAGTATATTTATGTGTGTTTAACAGAATCTGATATATTGAAAAAGGCTTATGTTTAAGCCGAAATGTCGACACTGAATTTTATAGGATAATAAACAAAAAAGTTTTATTACAAGACCCTTTAATAATTGATCCTTTTTACTATGTTCCACTCTTATTTTGCTTTTGGGCCAGGTTTTGGATAACTCCAGTGGTAAAGTCCTTCAGCAGCTGAAGAGTCACACATCTACAGTGCAACATTGTCAGTTCACGGAAGATGGAACAAATCTGATTTCATGCTCTGATGATTCCACAATACGGGTAAGTGTTTTACTGCTGCTGTCTTTATTGCATGTTCTAGCCCAGATTTTTTTAACTTTCTGCAACAGAGTGGTATCTAATAAGGTTTACGAATATCTTCATGGAACTATTAAATTATACAGAACTACACAGATTTTTATTTGTTTTCTTCCACTTTCTAATATTATAGCAGCTGAAAGTAAATCATTATTAACAAAGTATTTATTTCATGGTTAGTTTAGAGGTAAATTGTTTCTTTCCAAAGGCAGTGAGAGTCCACGACTTCATTCATTACTGTTGGGAATATCAACACCTGGCCACCAGTAGGAGGCAAAGACACACCAGCCAAAGGCTATAAATAAACTTTCTAATGACACGGTGAGTCCACGGATCATCTTAATTACTGTTGGGAATAACTCTCCTGACTAGCAGGAGGAGCCAAAGAGCTCCACAGCAAAAGTTGTTAAATACCACTCCCCCTACCCACAATCCCCAGTCATTCTCTTTGCTTGTATCAGTTGCAAGGAGGGGTATAGTTAGGTGTCTGATTCTTCAATCAAGAGTTTATTTTTTTAGCAGAGCAAGTATGCTCTGGTTTTCTTTGGGGTTTAGCCGTAGTCCATGTCAGTCTCTTCAGTAGAGCAAGTGGTGGCTTTTAAGCATTTGGGAACTTGTGGGGTATAATCCCCACTGGGCCTCCCAAGTAATTTCATGCTGCCCTTGGTTGAAAGTTTGAGTAAGTTTACTCATCCTTTTCTTTTTTCCACAGGTCCATGTGAGGTAGGAAGCCCCTCTCACACCAAGTGAGCTGTCCTGCTGCCGGACAGATTTTTGAGGTAAGTGCGCTGTCCTGCTGCTGGATAGATTTTTGAGGTAAGTGCCTATTTCTTTCCCTGTTTTGATATAGGAGAATTTGGCACTTTGACAGTTAATTCTGTCTAAATATACAATCAGCCTTCTAGGTTAACTGTTTATTGTATGACAGTTTTGCAGGCACTGGGGATGTTTGTCTCAGTTTATTATGTTTTAACTTTGGTGTACATGTTTTTTGTTTGTGTATTAATGGCTACCGGGAGGTTTGTTAGGCCATGCCCACAATAGGCGGGCTTATCTGAGATAGCAAGGGCGTTTTTGGCGCCCTTTTAGCTGTTTCCTGTTGTTCCTGGATGTTGCAGCTCTGTTGCATAGCTCCTCAGAGGTGGTTCAGTGCTCTTTCCAGTCCGGCAGCAAGGAGGTCAGGTAGACATCTCAGCAGAGCTTGCTGAGGTGTGGAGGTTGCCTGTTGTTTTTTTGTGGGGCTGCTGCTCTGTTTATATTTAAGTTTCTGTCTGAATTTCAGAGACTAACGTTTGTGTCTCTTTTTGCATTCATTTTGTGAAAAATTGTTGCTGCAAGATTTATTGTGCAGTTTATTTTAGGATTTTCTAGTTAAAAAAAAAAAAAAAAAGTATTTTTAAAATTTAAAGGGACAGTAATGTTTTTTTGTTTCATTAAAATTCTGATTTGAACTTAGAATTTTTTATTGATTAAAAGTTTTTTTCCTTTGGAATAAGATGGACCAAGAGGCCCTGCAAGCTGTTGCTTGTTCTCTATGTATAAAAACTAATGTTGAGCCTCCTATTCCTTTTTGTTCCTCTTGTATTGAGAGAACATTACATTACAAGGATAGACTTTTTGATTCTGAGCCTTCATTGTCTAGGGCGGATATTGTTCAGGAGTCTCCTGTTCAGGCTAATCCGCAGCTTTTTCCTCATACGTCCCAATCTTCTGCAGTGCCCTGTGTTTCATCTCAGGTAGTTTTTTCCTTGCAGGATATGGCTACCCATATATCCTCGGCAGTATCTGAGGCTTTGTCTGCTTTTCCTATGTTACAGGAGAAGCGCAAGAGGAAGTATAAGGTTTCTGATTCTGTTGCAATTGTGTCTAGTGTTTCTTCTCATAATTCTGAGGAGGAAGATACTTCAGTAGCATCTGAGGGTGAGATCTCGGATTCTGATAGTGTAAATCCTTCTTCTGAACCTGAGGTTGTTTCCTTTAGGTTTAAGCTGGAGCAAACCTCCGTTTGTTACTCGAGGAGGTTTTGGCTACCTTGGATGACTCTGAGGCGTCAGTCATGGTTATTCCTAAGAAATCTAGTTAACTTAATAGGTTTTTTGATGTCCCTTCCTCGGTGGAAGTTTTTCCTATACCAGATCGTGTTTCAAATATTATTGCACGAGAATGGGAGAAGCCTGGGATTCCTTTTTCCCTTCTCCAATTTTTAGGATGATGTTTCCTATTGCTGATTCTATTAAGGAATCTTGGTAGATGGTTCCTAAGGTGGAGGGAGCAGTTTCCACTCTGACCAAGAGGACCACTATTCCTATTGAGGACAGCTGTTCTTTAAAGATCCTATGGGTAAAAAGTTGGAAGCTTTCCTTAAAAAGATTTATGTACACCAGGGGTATCAATGGCAACTGGCTGCATGTATTGCTACAGTTACTAGTGTGGCGGCATATTGGTTTGATGCATTGTCTGATTCTATTCAGCAAGATACTCCTCTTGAAGAAATTCAAGATAGAATCAAGGCTTTGAGGTTGGCTAATTCCTTTATTGCAGATGCTTCTCTACAGGTCATCAAGTTGGGAGCTAAAATTTCTGGTTTCGCCATTTTAGCTTGCAGAGCTTTAAGGTTAAAATCCTGGTCTGCGGATGTGTCCTCTAAGTCTAAGCTTTTGTCTACTGTATTCCTTACAAGGGTAAGACCTTGTTTGGGCCAGGTTTGGCTGAGATTATTTCTGATATTACGGGAGGGAAAGGGCATTCTCTTCCTCAGGATAAAAGAAATAAACAGAAGGGTCGGCAGAGTAATTGTCGTTCATTTCGTAACTTCTCTGGTAAATCTTCCTCTTCTTCCTCCAAGCAGGAACAGTCCAAGCCATCTTGGAAGTCAAATCAGTCATGGAATAAGGGGAAGCAGTCTAGGAAGTCTGTTGCTGACTCATAATCAGCATGAAGGGTCTGCCCTCGATCTGGGAATGGATCTTGTGGGGGCTAGACTCTCTCTTTCTTCGCTCAAGTTTGGGTTCGAGATGTTCAGGATCCCTGGGTGGTAGATATTGTGTCCCAGGGTTACAAACTTGAGTTCAAGAATTTTCCTCCCAGTGGTAGGTTTCTTCTCTCCAGGTTATCTGTAAACCAGATAAAAGGAGAGGCATTCTTACGTTGTGTTCAGAATCTTTCCGACATGGGAGTGATCGTTCCTGTTCTGGTTCAGGAACAGGGTCTGGGTTTTTATTCCAATCTCTTCGTCGTTCCCAAAAAGGAGGGAACTTTCAGACCTATTTTAGATCTCAAGAGTGTTAACAAGTTTCTCTTGTTAAGTGTATCCAGTCCACGGATCATCCATTACTTATGGGATATTCTCCTTCCCAACAGGAAGTTGCAAGAGGATCACCCACAGCAGAGCTGCTATATAGCTCCTCCCCTAACTGCCATATCCAGTCATTCTCTTGCAACCCTCAACAAAGATGGAGGTCGTAAGAGGAGAGTGGTGTTTTATACTTAGTTTATTTCTTCAATCAAAAGTTTGTTATTTTTAAATGGTACCGGAGTGTGCTGTTTATCTCAGGCAGTATTTAGAAGAAGAATCTGCCTGCATTTTCTATGATCTTAGCAGAAGTAACTAAGATCCATGGCTGTTTTCACATATTCTGTGGAGTGAGGTAACTTCAGAGAGGGAATGGCGTGCAGGTTTTCCTGCAATAAGGTATGTGCAGTTAATATTTTTCTAGGGATGGAATTTGCTAGAAAATGCTGCTTATACCGGATTAATGTAAGTAAAGCCTTAAATGCAGTGATAGCTACTGGTATCAGGCTTATTAATAGAGATGCATACTCTTATAAAAATGTAATATAAAACGTTTGCATGTTAATCGTTTTTATATATGTTTGGTGACAAAACTTATTGGGGCCTAGTTTTTTTCCACATGGCTGGTTTGATTTCTGCCTAGATACAGTTTCCTGAAGCTTTCCACTGTTGCAATATGAGTGGGAAGGGCCTATTTTAGTGCTTTTCTGTGCAGATTAAAATACTGACAGAGACATTCAGCTTCCCTCTGCATGATACAGGACATCTCTGAAGGGCTCAAAAGGCTTCAAAGTCGTGTTTGAGGAGGGTAACAATCACAGTAGACTGTGGCAGTTGTTGTGACTGTGTTTAAAAAACGTTTTTGTCATTTATTATTCTGTTTTTGTTATTAAGGGGTTAATCATCCATTTGCAAGTGGGTGCAATGCTCTGCTGACTTGTTACATACACTGTAAAAATTTTGTTAGTGTAACTGCCTTTTTTCACTGTTATTTCAAATTTTGTCAAAATTTGTTTCTCTTAAAGGCACAGTAACGTTTTTTATATTGCTTGTTAACTTGCTTTAAAGTGTTTTCCAAGCTTGCTAGTCTCATTGCTAGTCTGTACAAACATGTCTGAAACAGAGGATACTTGTTCATTATGTTTAAAAGCCATGGTGGAGCCCCATAGGAGAATGTGTACTAAATGTATTGATTTCACCTTAAACAGTAAAGATCAGTCTTTATCTATAAAAGAATTGTCACCAGAGGGGTCTGTCGAGGGGGAAGTTATGCCGACTAACTCTCCCCACGTGTCGGACCCTTCGCCTCCCGCTCAAGGGACGCACGCTAATATGGCGCCAAGTACATAAGGGATGCCCATAGCGATTACTTTGCAGGACATGGCTGCAATCATGAATAATACCCTGTCAGAGGTATTATCCAGATTGCCTGAATTGAGAGGCAAGCGTGATAGCTCTGGGGTTAGACGAGATACAGAGCGCGTAGATGGTGTAAGAGCCATGTCTGATACTGCGTCACAATATGCAGAACCTGAGGACGGAGAGCTTCAGTCTGTGGGTGACGTCTCTGATTCGGGGAGACCTGATTCAGAGATTTCTAATTTTAAATTTAAGCTTGAGAACCTCCGTGTATTGCTTGGGGAGGTATTAGCTGCTCTGAATGACTGTGACACAATTGCAGTGCCAGAGAAATTGTGTAGGCTGGATAAATACTATGCAGTGCCGGTGAGTACTGATGTTTTCCAATACCTAAAAGGCTTACAGAAATTATTAGTAAGTAGTGGGATAGGCCCGGTGTGCCCTTTTCCCCACCTCCTATATTTAGAGAAATGTTTCCAATAGATGCCACTACACGGGACTTATGGCAGACTGTGTCCCTAAGGTGGAGGGAGCAGTTTCTACTTTAGCAAAGCGTACCACTATCCCGGTTGAGGACAGTTGTGCTTTTTCAGATCCAATGGATAAAAAATTAGAGGGTTACCTTAAGAAAATGTTTATTCAACAAGGTTTTATTTTACAGCCCCTTGCATGCATTGCGCATGTCACTGCTGCGGCGGCATTCTGGTTTGAGGCCCTGGAAGAGGCCATCCATACAGCTCCATTGACTGAAATTGTTGACAAGCTTAGAACTCTTAAGCTAGCTAACTCATTTGTTTCTGATGCCATTGTTCATTTGACTAAATTAACGGCTAAGAATTCCGGATTCGCCATCCAGGCGCGTAGGGGGCTATGGCTCAAATCCTGGTCAGCTGATGTGACTTCAAAGTCTAAATTACTCAACATTCCTTTCAAGGGGCAGACCTTATTAGGGCCTGGTTTGAAAGAAATTATTGCTGACATTACTGGAGGTAAGGGTCATACCCTTCCTGAGGACAGGGCCAAATCAAAGGCCAAACAGTCTAATTTCCGTGCCTTTCGAAATTCCAAGGTAGGTGCAGCATCAACTTCCTCCGCTTCAAGACAAGAGGGAACTTTTGCTCAATCTAAGCAGGCCTGGAAACCTAACCAGTCCTGGAACAAAGGCAAGCAGGCCAGAGAGCCTGCTGCTGCCTCTAAGACAGCATGAAGGAACGGCCCCCTATCTGGCGACGAATCTAGTAGGGGGCAGACTTTTTCTCTTCGCCAAGGTGTGGGCAAGAGATGTTCAGGATCCCTGGGCGTTGGAGATCATATCTCAGGGATATCTTCTGGACTTCAAAGCTTCCCCTCCACAAGGGAGATTTCATCTTTCAAGGTTATCTGCAAATCAGATAAAGAAAGAGGCATTCCTACGCTGTGTGCAAGACCTCCTAGTAATGGGAGTGATCCATCCAGTTCCGTGGACGGAACAAGGACAGGGTTTTTATTCAAATCTGTTTGTGGTTCCCAAAAAAGAGGGAACCTTCAGACCAATTTTGGATCTAAAGATCTTAAACAAATTCCTCAGAGCTCCATCTTTCAAAATGGAAACTATTCGGACCATCCTACCCATGATCCAAGAGGGTCAGTACATGACCACAGTGGACTTAAAGGATGCCTACCTTCACATACCGATTCACTAAGATCATCATCGGTTCCTAAGGTTTGCCTTTCTAGACAGGCATTACCAATTTGTAGCTCTTCCCTTCGGGTTGGCTACAGCCCCGAGAATCTTTACGAAGGTTCTGGGCTCACTTCTGGCGGTTCTAAGACTGCGAGGCATAGCGGTGGCTCCGTATCTAGACGACATCCTGATACAGGCGTCAAGCTTTCAAATTGCCAAGTCTCATACAGAGATAGTTCTGGCATTTCTGAGATCGCACGGGTGGAAAGTGAACGAGGAAAAGGTAAATTGTTTCTTTCCAAAGGCAGTGAGAGTCCACGACTTCATTCATTACTGTTGGGAATATCAACACCTGGCCACCAGTAGGAGGCAAAGACACACCAGCCAAAGGCTATAAATAAACTTTCTAATGACACGGTGAGTCCACGGATCATCTTAATTACTGTTGGGAATAACACTCCTGACTAGCAGGAGGAGCCAAAGAGCTCCACAGCAAAAGTTGTTAAATACCACTCCCCCTACCCACAATCCCCAGTCATTCTCTTTGCTTGTATCAGTTGCAAGGAGGGGTATAGTTAGGTGTCTGATTCTTCAATCAAGAGTTTATTTTTTTAGCAGAGCAAGTATGCTCTGGTTTTCTTTGGGGTTTAGCCGTAGTCCATGTCAGTCTCTTCAGTAGAGCAAGTGGTGGCTTTTAAGCATTTGGGAACTTGTGGGGTATAATCCCCACTGGGCCTCCCAAGTAATTTCATGCTGCCCTTGGTTGAAAGTTTGAGTAAGTTTACTCATCCTTTTCTTTTTTCCACAGGTCCATGTGAGGTAGGAAGCCCCTCTCACACCAAGTGAGCTGTCCTGCTGCCGGACAGATTTTTGAGGTAAGTGCGCTGTCCTGCTGCTGGATAGATTTTTGAGGTAAGTGCCTATTTCTTTCCCTGTTTTGATATAGGAGAATTTGGCACTTTGACAGTTAATTCTGTCTAAATATACAATCAGCCTTCTAGGTTAACTGTTTATTGTATGACAGTTTTGCAGGCACTGGGGATGTTTGTCTCAGTTTATTATGTTTTAACTTTGGTGTACATGTTTTTTGTTTGTGTATTAATGGCTACCGGGAGGTTTGTTAGGCCATGCCCACAATAAGCGGGCTTATCTGAGATAGCAAGGGCGTTTTTGGCGCCCTTTTAGCTGTTTCCTGTTGTTCCTGGATGTTGCAGCTCTGTTGCATAGCTCCTCAGAGGTGGTTCAGTGCTCTTTCCAGTCCGGCAGCAAGGAGGTCAGGTAGACATCTCAGCAGAGCTTGCTGAGGTGTGGAGGTTGCCTGTTGTTTTTTTGTGGGGCTGCTGCTCTGTTTATATTTAAGTTTCTGTCTGAATTTCAGAGACTATAACGTTTGTGTCTCTTTTTGCATTCATTTTGTTAAAAATTGTTGCTGCAAGATTTATTGTGCAGTTTATTTTAGGATTTTCTAGTTAAAAAAAAAAAAAAAAAGTATTTTTAAAATTTAAAGGGACAGTAATGTTTTTTTGTTTCATTAAAATTCTGATTTGAACTTAGAATTTTTTATTGATTAAAAGTTTTTTTCCTTTGGAATAAGATGGACCAAGAGGCCCTGCAAGCTGTTGCTTGTTCTCTATGTATAAAAACTAATGTTGAGCCTCCTATTCCTTTTTGTTCCTCTTGTATTGAGAGAACATTACATTACAAGGATAGACTTTTTGATTCTGAGCCTTCATTGTCTAGGGCGGATATTGTTCAGGAGTCTCCTGTTCAGGCTAATCCGCAGCTTTTTCCTCATACGTCCCAATCTTCTGCAGTGCCCTGTGTTTCATCTCAGGTAGTTTTTTTCCTTGCAGGATATGGCTACCCATATATCCTCGGCAGTATCTGAGGCTTTGTCTGCTTTTCCTATGTTACAGGAGAAGCGCAAGAGGAAGTATAAGGTTTCTGATTCTGTTGCAATTGTGTCTAGTGTTTCTTCTCATAATTCTGAGGAGGAAGATACTTCAGTAGCATCTGAGGGTGAGATCTCGGATTCTGATAGTGTAAATCCTTCTTCTGAACCTGAGGTTGTTTCCTTTAGGTTTAAGCTGGAGCAAACCTCCGTTTGTTACTCGAGGAGGTTTTGGCTACCTTGGATGACTCTGAGGCGTCAGTCATGGTTATTCCTAAGAAATCTAGTTAACTTAATAGGTTTTTTGATGTCCCTTCCTCGGTGGAAGTTTTTCCTATACCAGATCGTGTTTCAAATATTATTGCACGAGAATGGGAGAAGCCTGGGATTCCTTTTTCCCTTCTCCAATTTTTAGGATGATGTTTCCTATTGCTGATTCTATTAAGGAATCTTGGTAGATGGTTCCTAAGGTGGAGGGAGCAGTTTCCACTCTGACCAAGAGGACCACTATTCCTATTGAGGACAGCTGTTCTTTAAAGATCCTATGGGTAAAAAGTTGGAAGCTTTCCTTAAAAAGATTTATGTACACCAGGGGTATCAATGGCAACTGGCTGCATGTATTGCTACAGTTGCTAGTGTGGCGGCATATTGGTTTGATGCATTGTCTGATTCTATTCAGCAAGATACTCCTCTTGAAGAAATTCAAGATAGAATCAAGGCTTTGAGGTTGGCTAATTCCTTTATTGCAGATGCTTCTCTACAGGTCATCAAGTTGGGAGCTAAAATTTCTGGTTTCGCCATTTTAGCTTGCAGAGCTTTAAGGTTAAAATCCTGGTCTGCGGATGTGTCCTCTAAGTCTAAGCTTTTGTCTACTGTATTCCTTACAAGGGTAAGACCTTGTTTGGGCCAGGTTTGGCTGAGATTATTTCTGATATTACGGGAGGGAAAGGGCATTCTCTTCCTCAGGATAAAAGAAATAAACAGAAGGGTCGGCAGAGTAATTGTCGTTCATTTCGTAACTTCTCTGGTAAATCTTCCTCTTCTTCCTCCAAGCAGGAACAGTCCAAGCCATCTTGGAAGTCAAATCAGTCTTGGAATAAGGGGAAGCAGTCTAGGAAGTCTGTTGCTGACTCATAATCAGCATGAAGGGTCTGCCCTCGATCTGGGAATGGATCTTGTGGGGGCTAGACTCTCTCTTTCTTCGCTCAAGTTTGGGTTCGAGATGTTCAGGATCCCTGGGTGGTAGATATTGTGTCCCAGGGTTACAAACTTGAGTTCAAGAATTTTCCTCCCAGTGGTAGGTTTCTTCTCTCCAGGTTATCTGTAAACCAGAAAAAAGGAGAGGCATTCTTACGTTGTGTTCAGAATCTTTCCGACATGGGAGTGATCGTTCCTGTTCCGGTTCAGGAACAGGGTCTGGGTTTTTATTCCAATCTCTTCGTCGTTCCCAAAAAGGAGGGAACTTTCAGACCTATTTTAGATCTCAAGAGTGTTAACAAGTTTCTCTTGTTAAGTGTATCCAGTCCACGGATCATCCATTACTTATGGGATATTCTCCTTCCCAACAGGAAGTTGCAAGAGGATCACCCACAGCAGAGCTGCTATATAGCCCCTCCCCTAACTGCCATATCCAGTCATTCTCTTGCAACCCTCAACAAAGATGGAGGTCGTAAGAGGAGAGTGGTGTTTTATACTTAGTTTATTTCTTCAATCAAAAGTTTGTTATTTTTAAATGGTACCGGAGTGTGCTGTTTATCTCAGGCAGTATTTAGAAGAAGAATCTGCCTGCATTTTCTATGATCTTAGCAGAAGTAACTAAGATCCATGGCTGTTTTCACATATTCTGAGGAGTGAGGTAACTTCAGAGAGGGAATGGCGTGCAGGTTTTCCTGCAATAAGGTATGTGCAGTTAATATTTTTCTAGGGATGGAATTTGCTAGAAAATGCTGCTTATACCGGATTAATGTAAGTAAAGCCTTAAATGCAGTGATAGCTACTGGTATCAGGCTTATTAATAGAGATGCATACTCTTATAAAAATGTAATATAAAACGTTTGCATGTTAATCGTTTTTATATATGTTTGGTGACAAAACTTATTGGGGCCTAGTTTTTTTCCACATGGCTGGTTTGATTTCTGCCTAGATACAGTTTCCTGAAGCTTTCCACTGTTGCAATATGAGTGGGAAGGGCCTATTTTAGTGCTTTTCTGTGCAGATTAAAATACTGACAGAGACATTCAGCTTCTTCCTGCATGATACAGGACATCTCTGAAGGGCTCAAAAGGCTTCAAAGTCGTGTTTGAGGAGGGTAACAATCACAGTAGACTGTGGCAGTTGTTGTGACTGTGTTTAAAAAACGTTTTTGTCATTTATTATTCTGTTTTTGTTATTAAGGGGTTAATCATCCATTTGCAAGTGGGTGCAATGCTCTGCTGACTTGTTACATACACTGTAAAAATTTTGTTAGTGTAACTGCCTTTTTTCACTGTTATTTCAAATTTTGTCAAAATTTGTTTCTCTTAAAGGCACAGTAACGTTTTTTATATTGCTTGTTAACTTGCTTTAAAGTGTTTTCCAAGCTTGCTAGTCTCATTGCTAGTCTGTACAAACATGTCTGAAACAGAAGATACTTGTTTATTATGTTTAAAAGCCATGGTGGAGCCCCATAGGAGAATGTGTACTAAATGTATTGATTTCACCTTAAACATTAAAGATCAGTCTTTATCTATAAAAGAATTGTCACCAGAGGGGTCTGTCGAGGGGGAAGTTATGCCGACTAACTCTCCCCACGTGTCGGACCCTTCGCCTCCCGCTCAAGGGACGCACGCTAATATGGCGCCAAGTACATAAGGGATGCCCATAGCGATTACTTTGCAGGACATGGCTGCAATCATGAATAATACCCTGTCAGAGGTATTATCCAGATTGCCTGAATTGAGAGGCAAGCGTGATAGCTCTGGGGTTAGACGAGATACAGAGCGCGTAGATGGTGTAAGAGCCATGTCTGATACTGCGTCACAATATGCAGAACCTGAGGACGGAGAGCTTCAGTCTGTGGGTGACGTCTCTGATTCGGGGAGACCTGATTCAGAGATTTCTAATTTTAAATTCAAGCTTGAGAACCTCCGTGTATTGCTTGGGGAGGTATTAGCTGCTCTGAATGACTGTGACACAATTGCAGTGCCAGAGAAATTGTGTAGGCTGGATAAATACTATGCAGTGCCGGTGAGTACTGATGTTTTTCCAATACCTAAAAGGCTTACAGAAATTATTAGTAAGTAGTGGGATAGGCCCGGTGTGCCCTTTTCCCCACCTCCTATATTTAGAGAAATGTTTCCAATAGATGCCACTACACGGGACTTATGGCAGACTGTGTCCCTAAGGTGGAGGGAGCAGTTTCTACTTTAGCAAAGCGTACCACTATCCCGGTTGAGGACAGTTGTGCTTTTTCAGATCCAATGGATAAAAAATTAGAGGGTTACCTTAAGAAAATGTTTATTCAACAAGGTTTTATTTTACAGCCCCTTGCATGCATTGCGCATGTCACTGCTGCGGCGGCATTCTGGTTTGAGGCCCTGGAAGAGGCCATCCATACAGCTCCATTGACTGAAATTGTTGACAAGCTTAGAACTCTTAAGCTAGCTAACTCATTTGTTTCTGATGCCATTGTTCATTTGACTAAATTAACGGCTAAGAATTCCGGATTCGCCATCCAGGCGCGTAGGGGGCTATGGCTCAAATCCTGGTCAGCTGATGTGACTTCAAAGTCTAAATTACTCAACATTCCTTTCAAGGGGCAGACCTTATTAGGGCCTGGTTTGAAAGAAATTATTGCTGACATTACTGGAGGTAAGGGTCATACCCTTCCTCAGGACAGGGCCAAATCAAAGGCCAAACAGTCTAATTTCCGTGCCTTTTCGAAATTCCAAGGTAGGTGCAGCATCAACTTCCTCCGCTTCAAGACAAGAGGGAACTTTTGCTCAATCTAAGCAGGCCTGGAAACCTAACCAGTCCTGGAACAAAGGCAAGCAGGCCAGAGAGCCTGCTGCTGCCTCTAAGACAGCATGAAGGAACGGCCCCCTATCCGGCGACGAATCTAGTAGGGGGCAGACTTTTTCTCTTCGCCAAGGTGTGGGCAAGAGATGTTCAGGATCCCTGGGCGTTGGAGATCATATCTCAGGGATATCTTCTGGACTTCAAAGCTTCCCCTCCACAAGGGAGATTTCATCTTTCAAGGTTATCTGCAAATCAGATAAAGAAAGAGGCATTCCTACGCTGTGTGCAAGACCTCCTAGTAATGGGAGTGATCCATCCAGTTCCGTGGACGGAACAAGGACAGGGTTTTTATTCAAATCTGTTTGTGGTTCCCAAAAAAGAGGGAACCTTCAGACCAATTTTGGATCTAAAGATCTTAAACAAATTCCTCAGAGCTCCATCTTTCAAAATGGAAACTATTCGGACCATCCTACCCATGATCCAAGAGGGTCAGTACATGACCACAGTGGACTTAAAGGATGCCTACCTTCACATACCGATTCACTAAGATCATCATCGGTTCCTAAGGTTTGCCTTTCTAGACAGGCATTACCAATTTGTAGCTCTTCCCTTCGGGTTGGCTACAGCCCCGAGAATCTTTACGAAGGTTCTGGGCTCACTTCTGGCGGTTCTAAGACTGCGAGGCATAGCGGTGGCTCCGTATCTAGACGACATCCTGATACAGGCGTCAAGCTTTCAAATTGCCAAGTCTCATACAGAGATAGTTCTGGCATTTCTGAGATCGCACGGGTGGAAAGTGAACGAGGAAAAGAGTTCTCTACCCCAACTCACAAGAGTCTCCTTCTTAGGGACTCTTATAGATTCTGTAGAGATGAAAATTTACCTGACGGAGTCCAGGTTATCAAAGCTTCTAAATGCTTGCCGTATTCTTCATTCCATTCCGCACCCTTCGGTGGCTCAGTGTATGGAGGTGATCGGCTTAATGGTAGCGGCAATGGACATAGTGCCATTTGCGCGCCTACATCTCAGACCGCTGTAATTATGCATGCTAAGTCAGTGGAATGGGGATTACACAGATTTGTCCCCTCTGCTAAATCTGGATCAAGAGACCAGAGATTCTCTTCTCTGGTGGTTGTCTCGGGTCCACCTGTCCGAGGGTATGACCTTTCGCAGGCCAGATTGGACAATTGTAGCAACAGATGCCAGCCTTCTAGGTTGGGGTGCAGTCTGGAACTCCCTGAAGGCACAGGGATCGTGGACTCAGGAGAAGAAACTCCTTCCGATAAATATTCTGGAGTTAAGAGCAATATTCAATGCTCTTCTGGCTTGGCCTCAGTTAGCAACACTGAGGTTCATCAGATTTCATTCGGACAATATCACGACTGTGGCTTACATCAACCATCAATGGGGAACCAGGAGTTCCCTAGCGATGTTAGAAGTCTCAAAAATAATTCGCTGGGCAGAGACTCACTCTTGCCACCTGTCAGCAATCCATATCCCAGGCGTGGAGAACTGGGAGGCGGATTTTCTAAGTCGTCAGACTTTTCACTCGGGGGAGTGGGAACTCCATCCGGAGGTGTTTGCTCAATTGATTCATCGTTGGGGCAAACCAGAGTTGGATCTCATGGCGTCTCGCCAGAATGCCAAGCTTCCTTGTTACGGATCCAGGTCCAGGGACCCAGAAGCGACGCTGATAGATGCTCTAGCAGCGCCTTGGTTCTTCAACCTGGCTTATGTGTTTCCACCGTTTCCTCTGCTCCCTCGACTGATTGCCAAAATCAAACAGGAGAGAGCATCGGTGATTCTAATAGCGCCTGCGTGGCCACGCAGGACCTGGTATGCAGACCTAGTGGACATGGAGAGAATTGGACCGAGCGCTACAGTGGGGCCTTAAGCTTACTAACAGTTAGCCTCCTAGTAGGCTGATAATAGTACTAATACGAAAAGGTGAGAGTAAGCGCTAAAAGAGCTTAAAAGGCTAACGAACTTGTGGCTAAATCTTACAATTTATTACCTTCGATAAAGGCTAAACATAAATAAATATCACAATAAAACCACAATAACACAATAAAATTAGAAACATGGATCCATGTCTAACTACTAAAAACATAAGTACATAATAAAATCTCCTGGGAGATGCGAATTAAGGGGGAGTGTTGACACTCCTTGATAGTGATACACAAGTGTGGGAAGTTGAATAAAAATACAAATATTAATACTTATAAGCAAAGTTACACCATAAAACGATACCAAACTCACAATGTCAATCAAAAATGGTGAAAAAAATGGTGGAAAAAGTAAAATGTGAATGTTCGTATTAAACCGTGGGTGTGTCCTCCAACGTTGCTGATGGGTAGTGAGAGATCTATAGTCAAATATAGATGTTAGATGAAGTTGTAGATAAAATGAGTGAAAAATAAGTAAAAAATAAGTAAAAAATATATATAATTCAACCTTTAGGCAAAGGTCATTAGAACCAAAAGGCAAAAAACAAAAAGCAAAAGAAAAAATAATAATAAAATCCACTTTGGTGAAATCAAATATGAAATGTAGCAATCCAAAAAAGATAGCGTTCGTGTTAGTTGTGTGCAAAAAATGGGGGATTAAAACAAATTTTGTGCCCAGTGAGTTCAATGTCCCATCCGATGTTAAAAGTAAAATCACAATAAATAGCGACAAAAAAACCTGTAGGAAAACAAAGAAAAACAAAATAGTGCAACAC
Source organism: Bombina bombina (assembly GCF_027579735.1). Lineage (NCBI taxonomy): Eukaryota > Metazoa > Chordata > Amphibia > Anura > Bombinatoridae > Bombina > Bombina bombina. Next base: position 350,462,107 of record NC_069504.1, read on the forward strand.
TGTATACAATAGATAATAATGGTAATTAAAATCAAGCTCACCAGTATGCCAACGCGTTTCGGCCTAGATTAGGCCTTTCTCAAGACTATACTGTGTAGTGATCTCTGGGAGCTTTAAATAGAGAGTGTGAGAAAACAATTGGTGCCGTTTTGGCGCCAAAATCGGAAAGACTTCCCTTTCCTGTTTGCCCCATTGTATCTCTGGGATGTTTCCTGTAGTTTCTATCCTATTCCCATCCAACCTGTATTAGTTGTAAATTAGAGAGCCTTTATTCTATATACCGGTCTAGAAATGGCCTTATTGTTCCTAAGGGTTATTTGGCAATCATTCCGGTACTCTTCTACAGTGGCTATATACATCCTTTATGTATAGTAATAAATTGTTTTCTGTCTGCGGACTGATTTCCCTTTTTTCTGTGTCGATGTTATTATTAGGGAATGGATGCTTACTTTAGATCAACCTAATCCTTATATAGTCAGAAGCGCTCAAATCGGAAGACACCGGATGTTTACACAGCCGACTTCCGCCTTAGCTCCTTGGATGCGCTCAGATCGGGAGATACCGGATGCTTTCACAGCCGACTTCCGCCCTGATTGATTTGCTCCATTACGTTATGGAGTGTGACCGGAAGTGAAGTCATGTCTTCCGGTTTGGCTTCTGGTTGTTGTGGTAGATTACCACATTTGTCAGTATTATTGTCAATGCCGGTTTTGGTTAGAACCTGATATGTCCATATTTAGGCTTTAGCTTCATATGTATGTGCATTTTAAAAGTAAATCAGAGTGAAATTGTCAAATTAATATATTTAGTAAATTGGTGGGATATATATTCAGAGTCTTCATGATATTATGAAACTTCTTAATCTGTCACTACTTTGTGGAACGGCTATAATTATCTAGCTTTTCTCAATATTTGTAACGATCTCTATTCTGATCTGTTAGTCTGTATTTGAAAAAAGGCTAATAAAACAGATTAAACCCTGTGTTTATGTATTTCTCACTACCTACTGTTATGATCAACAGAGGTGAGGTGGATCTGTTATATATATCCTAAAATGGAGTTTTAGAGTTCACCGGAGTTGTTATCTTTCTGTTAAGTGAACCCGTTAGTTATGGATACACTGAGAGTTTGGACCTTACTGTTCTTTCAGATGAAGTTATAAACTCAAGGTACTTGAGTGGTACATTGGATAAATACGTGGGTGTCTTACTAAGGGTGGCTATTTTTCAAATATAAGCTGGGGTCAGATAATGATCAAGGGGATCTATTCTTATAGATGACTTATGTTGGATATTCTAACATACATAGTGTAACTATATTTGGATCCTTAGTTTGCTTGTTGTGCTTTAGGATTTACCATTTTATTCTTCATTGGGCTATAATTTATGGGTCAGATTGTGAACGAGGGATCTACTAATGAGGGATTCATGTTCCATTCGAAAGTTCTATCCTAAGTGAATGTCTAGGTGTTGTTGAATTAGATATTACTGAATGATTTCTTAAAAACTGTTTTCTAAATAGTTATTTTTGGTGTATGGATCTGTTGTCAGACATAATGTACTATTGTTTATATCATTCTTTGTGTCCATTATATTTATACTGGTATATTTCTATACTACAGTAAATTTCTAACTGATACTTGGTTCTTGTCTTTATTATAGAGTTTTGTAAGCACCCTGATTAGATAGTGCAGGACAGGTATTCTATTCTTTCTTAGTTCATCCTTGGTCTATTTCAAAAGGTAGATGTTTAGCAGTTATAGCTTTTAGTTAAATTGCTGACTGGGATGTATTCATTTCGAGGTCCACCTGGTGTGTATTTAACCAGGATGCTTCCTTATTCTAGACCTGGGAGATCAAAGTTATGGTAACCATCTCAGTGGGCTTATATTATGGTCAAGGTACCAATTATGTCTTATATGGGAACTGTTATTTAATAGAAAGCAAGTGTGTTAGGTCTTCCTTATGATTTAGACCTTTGGGATAAAGACAGTCCATCAAAAAGATCCATCTTGACTCATTAAATAATAGTCTCTGTTCGTGGTTCCCTCCTCGCCAGTCTGCTTTTACCTTTTGGATTCCCAAAAAACTGAAGTCTTTTAGATTTCCCTTATGGGTTGTCGCAAAATGTTTATAAAGTGGGGTATCCGTTCTGCCTTTCTCGATGCATAGGATGTGTTCCCTAATCCTATCCTTAAGGGCTCTTGATGTTTGCCCTACGTATTGCAACCCACAGGTGCAGGAGACTAGATAGATGATATTTTTATCGTTACATCTGATCAACTCTTTGATCCTATATTTCTCGTTCTTTTGAAAGGATGAAAAGGTGTCAGTCTTTCGACCATTCTTGCAAGCTTTAGAGCTTGGACATGGATAGAATCCTTTGATGCTTTTCTTTTGGCAGTTTGTGACGTAGTTGGTATTCCCTTTTCTTGGAATGCTAGGGGCTAGCATAGTTTTCAAATTCCTAGTTTTCCTGTAAATGAATTTTGGTTGTGAGATCAGCTTTTCCCCAATCACGTCGTCCTCTTTGAGTATAGCCCAATGTTTCTTGATAATCCTTTCCAGGATGTATCTGTTCTCACAATATTCCGAAATCATGGGGACATCTATTATTATGTCATTCCAGATCTTTTTTGGTTTATTTTTGTAGAGCAGGAGGTTCTCTCTATTGATCTTGCCAACTTCTTTGATTTTTTCATCCAGGGATTCTTTATCATACCCCCTTTCTAAGAAGCGCTGTTTCAATAAGTTCACCTGTGTGGTCCATTTTTCGGTTGTTGAACAGTTCTTCCTCACCCTCAAAAATTGGCCCTTCGGTATGTTTGATTTCCAGGTAGGATGATGGCAGCTTGTGTTGTGTATATAGTTATTACAGTCAACCTCCTTAAAGAAGGTTGACGTCTCAAGCTTGCCGTTCTTCACCTCAATCCTCAGATCCAAGAAGTCCAATTTCTCTTGGCTGTATTGGTGTGTGAACTTCAGATTTTTCTCGTTGTTGTTCATTATATCAATAGTATAGAGCAGATCTTCCAATGAGCCACTCCAAATTATAAAAATGTCATCTATATATCTTGAATACTGGACCAGGTCCGCGCCAGCTGGGCATGAGTCCCAGAAGATGTTTTCCCATGCGCCCATATAAAGATTGGCATAGCTTGGCGCGAACCTGGTCCCCATTGCTGTTCCGCACAGTTGTTTATAAAACAACTGTGCGGCACAGCAATGGGGACCAGGTTCGCGCCAAGCTATGCCAATCTTTATATGGGCGCATGGGAAAACATCTTCTGGGACTCATGCCCAGCTGGCGCGGACCTGGTCCAGTATTCAAGATATATAGATGACATTTTTATAATTTGGAGTGGCTCATTGGAAGATCTGCTGTATACTATTGATATAATGAACAACAACGAGAAAAATCTGAAGTTCACACACCAATACAGCCAAGAGAAATTGGACTTCTTGGATCTGAGGATTGAGGTGAAGAACGGCAAGCTTGAGACGTCAACCTTCTTTAAGGAGGTTGACTGTAATAACTATATACACAACACAAGCTGCCATCATCCTACCTGGAAATCAAACATACCGAAGGGCCAATTTTTGAGGGTGAGGAAGAACTGTTCAACAACCGAAAAATGGACCACACAGGTGAACTTATTGAAACAGCGCTTCTTAGAAAGGGGGTATGATAAAGAATCCCTGGATGAAAAAATCAAAGAAGTTGGCAAGATCAATAGAGAGAACCTCCTGCGCTACAAAAATAAACCAAAAAAGATCTGGAATGACATAATAATAGATGTCCCCATGATTTCGGAATATTGTGAGAACAGATACATCCTGGAAAGGATTATCAAGAAACATTGGGCTATACTCAAAGAGGACGACGTGATTGGGGAAAAGCTGATCTCACAACCAAAATTCATTTACAGGAAAACTAGGAATTTGAAAACTATGCTAGCCCCTAGCATTCCAAGAAAAGGGAATACCAACTACGTCACAAACTGCCAAAAGAAAAGCATCAAAGGATTCTATCCATGTCCAAGCTGTAAAGCTTGCAAGAATGGTCGAAAGACTGACACCTTTTCATCCTTTCAAAAGAACGAGAAATATAGGATCAAAGAGTTGATCAGATGTAATGATAAAAATATCATCTATCTAGTCTCCTGCACCTGTGGGTTGCAATACGTAGGGCAAACATCAAGAGCCCTTAAGGATAGGATTAGGGAACACATCCTATGCATCGAGAAAGGCAGAACGGATACCCCACTTTATAAACATTTTGCGACAACCCATAAGGGAAATCTAAAAGACTTCAGTTTTTTGGGAATCCAAAAGGTAAAAGCAGACTGGCGAGGAGGGAACCACGAACAGAGACTATTATTTAATGAGTCAAGATGGATCTTTTTGATGGACTGTCTTTATCCCAAAGGTCTAAATCATAAGGAAGACCTAACACACTTGCTTTCTATTAAATAACAGTTCCCATATAAGACATAATTGGTACCTTGACCATAATATAAGCCCACTGAGATGGTTACCATAACTTTGATCTCCCAGGTCTAGAATAAGGAAGCATCCTGGTTAAATACACACCAGGTGGACCTCGAAATGAATATATCCCAGTCAGCAATTTAACTAAAAGCTATAACTGCTAAACATCTACCTTTTGAAATAGACCAAGGATGAACTAAGAAAGAATAGAATACCTGTCCTGCACTATCTAATCAGGGTGCTTACAAAACTCTATAATAAAGACAAGAACCAAGTATCAGTTAGAAATTTACTGTAGTATAGAAATATACCAGTATAAATATAATGGACACAAAGAATGATATAAACAATAGTACATTATGTCTGACAACAGATCCATACACCAAAAATAACTATTTAGAAAACAGTTTTTAAGAAATCATTCAGTAATATCTAATTCAACAACACCTAGACATTCACTTAGGATAGAACTTTCGAATGGAACATGAATCCCTCATTAGTAGATCCCTCGTTCACAATCTGACCCATAAATTATAGCCCAATGAAGAATAAAATGGTAAATCCTAAAGCACAACAAGCAAACTAAGGATCCAAATATAGTTACACTATGTATGTTAGAATATCCAACATAAGTCATCTATAAGAATAGATCCCCTTGATCATTATCTGACCCCAGCTTATATTTGAAAAATAGCCACCCTTAGTAAGACACCCACGTATTTATCCAATGTACCACTCAAGTACCTTGAGTTTATAACTTCATCTGAAAGAACAGTAAGGTCCAAACTCTCAGTGTATCCATAACTAACGGGTTCACTTAACAGAAAGATAACAACTCCGGTGAACTCTAAAACTCCATTTTAGGATATATATAACAGATCCACCTCACCTCTGTTGATCATAACAGTAGGTAGTGAGAAATACATAAACACAGGGTTTAATCTGTTTTATTAGCCTTTTTTCAAATACAGACTAACAGATCAGAATAGAGATCGTTTCAAATATTGAGAAAAGCTAGATAATTATAGCCGTTCCACAAAGTAGTGACAGATTAAGAAGTTTCATAATATCATGAAGACTCTGAATATATATCCCACCAATTTACTAAATATATTAATTTGACAATTTCACTCTGATTTACTTTTAAAATGCACATACATATGAAGCTAAAGCCTAAATATGGACATATCAGGTTCTAACCAAAACCGGCATTGACAATAATACTGACAAATGTGGTAATCTACCACAACAACCAGAAGCCAAACCGGAAGACATGACTTCACTTCCGGTCACACTCCATAACGTAATGGAGCAAATCAATCAGGGCGGAAGTCGGCTGTGAAAGCATCCGGTATCTCCCGATCTGAGCGCATCCAAGGAGCTAAGGCGGAAGTCGGCTGTGTAAACATCCGGTGTCTTCCGATTTGAGCGCTTCTGACTATATAAGGATTAGGTTGATCTAAAGTAAGCATCCATTCCCTAATAATAACATCGACACAGAAAAAAGGGAAATCAGTCCGCAGACAGAAAACAATTTATTACTATACATAAAGGATGTATATAGCCACTGTAGAAGAGTACCGGAATGATTGCCAAATAACCCTTAGGAACAATAAGGCCATTTCTAGACCGGTATATAGAATAAAGGCTCTCTAATTTACAACTAATACAGGTTGGATGGGAATAGGATAGAAACTACAGGAAACATCCCAGAGATACAATGGGGCAAACAGGAAAGGGAAGTCTTTCCGATTTTGGCACCAAAACGGCACCAATTGTTTTCTCACACTCTCTATTTAAAGCTCCCAGAGATCACTACACAGTATAGTCTTGAGAAAGGCCTAATCTAGGCCGAAACGCGTTGGCATACTGGTGAGCTTGATTTTAATTACCATTATTATCTATTGTATACAGTGTTGCACTATTTTGATTTTCTTTGTTTTCCTACAGGTTTTTTTGTCGCTATTTATTGTGATTTTACTTTTAACATCGGATGGGACATTGAACTCACTGGGCACAAAATTTGTTTTAATCCCCCATTTTTTGCACACAACTAACACGAACGCTATCTTTTTTGGATTGCTACATTTCATATTTGATTTCACCAAAGTGGATTTTATTATTATTTTTTCTATCTTTTGCTTTTTGTTTTTTGCCTTTTGGTTCTAATGACCTTTGCCTAAAGGTTGAATTATATATATTTTTTACTTATTTTTTACTTATTTTTCACTCATTTTATCTACAACTTCATCTAACATCTATATTTGACTATAGATCTCTCACTACCCATCAGCAACGTTGGAGGACACACCCACGGTTTAATACGAACATTCACATTTTACTTTATCCACCATTTTTTTCACCATTTTTGATTGACTTTACATTTGATTGACATTGTGAGTTTGGTATCGTTTTATGGTTTAACTTTGCTTATAAGTATTAATATTTGTATTTTTATTCAACTTCCCACACTTGTGTATCACTATCAAGGAGTGTCAACACTCCCCCTTAATTCGCATCTCCCAGGAGATTTTATTATGTACTTATGTTTTTAGTAGTTAGACATGGATCCATGTTTCTAATTTTATTGTGTTATTGTGGTTTTATTGTGATATTTATTTATGTTTAGCCTTTATCTAAGGTAATAAATTGTAAGATTTAGCCACAAGTTCGTCAGCCTTTTAAGCTCTTTTAGCACTTACTCTCACCTTTTCGTATTAGACCTAGTGGACATGTCATCCTTTCCACCATGGACTCTGCCTCTAAGACAGGACCTTCTAATACAAGGTCCTTTCAATCATCCAAATCTAATTTCTCTGAGACTGACTGCATGGAGATTGAACGCTTGATTCTATCAAAGCGTGGCTTCTCCGAGTCAGTCATTGATACCTTAATACAGGCACGAAAGCCTGTTACCAGGAAAATCTATCACAAGATATGGCGTACATATCTTTACTGGTGTGAATCCAAGAATTACTCATGGAGTAAGGTTAGGATTCCTAGGATATTGTCCTTTCTCCAAGAGGGTTTGAACAAAGGATTATCAGATAGTTCCTTAAAGGGACAGATTTCTGCTCTGTCTATTCTTTTGCACAAGCGTCTGGCAGAAGTTCCAGACGTCCAGGCATTTTGTCAGGCTTTGGTTAGAATTGAGCCTGTGTTTAAACCTGTTGCTCCCCCATGGAGCTTAAACTTGGTTCTTAAAGTTCTTCAAGGAGTTCCGTTTGAACCCCTTCATTCCATGGATATTAAGCTTTTATCTTGGAAAGTTCTGTTTTTGATGGCTATTTCCTTGGCTCTGAGAGTCTCTGAGCTATCTGCCTTACAATGTGATTCTCCTTATCTGATTTTTCATGCAGATAAGGTAGTTCTGCGTAACAAACCTGGGTTTTTACCTAAGGTGGTTTCTAACAAGAATATCAATCAAGAGATTGTTGTTCCATCATTGTGTCCTAATCCTTCTTCAAAGAAGGAACGTCTTTTACATAATCTGGACGTAGTCCGTGCCTTGAAGTTTTACTTACAAGCTACTAAAGATTTTCGTCAAACATCTTCCCTGTTTGTCGTTTATTCTGGACAGAGGAGAGGTCAAAAAGCTTCGGCAACCTCTCTTTCCTTTTGGCTTCGGAGTATTATACGCCTAGCCTATGAGACTGCTGGACAGCAGCCCCCTGAAAGAATTACAGCTCATTCTACTAGAGCTGTGGCTTCCACCTGGGCCTTTAAAAATGAGGCCTCTGTTGAACAGATTTGCAAGGCCGCGACTTGGTCTTCGCTTCACACTTTTTCAAAATTTTCAAAATTTGATACTTTTGCTTCTTCGGAGGCTGTTTTTGGGAGAAAGGTTCTTCAGGCAGTGGTTCCTTCCGCTTAATCCCTGCCTTGTCCCTCCCATCATCCGTGTACTTTAGCTTTGGTATTGGTATCCCATAAGTAATGAATGATCCGTGGACTGGATACACTTAACAAGAGAAAACATAATTTATGCTTACCTGATAAATTTATTTCTCTTGTAGTGTATCCAGTCCACGGCCCGCCCTGTCATTTTAAGGCAGGTCTAAAATTTAATTAAACTACAGTCACCACTGCACCCTATGGTTTCTCCTTTCTCTGTTTGTTTCGGTCGAATGACTGGATATGGCAGTTAGGGGAGGAGCTATATAGCAGCTCTGCTGTGGGTGATCCTCTTGAAACTTCCTGTTGGGAAGGAGAATATCCCATAAGTAATGGATGATCCGTGGACTGGATACACTACAAGAGAAATAAATTTATCAGGTAAGCATAAATTATGTTTTCTCAGGGTTCTGTCTTTCAAGATGGAAACTATTCGTTCCATTCTTCTTTTGCTTCAGGAAGGTCAGTTCATGACCACAGTGGATCTAAAGGATGTGTATCTGCATATTTCCATTCACAGGGATCATCACAGGTTCCTAAGATTTGCATTTCTAGACAAACATTTTCAGTTTGTAGCTCTTCCTTTTGGTCTGGCAAAAGCTCCCAGAATTTTTCAAAGGTCCTGGGAGCATTGTTGGCGGTGCTTCGATTGAAGGGTGTTGCAGTGGCTCTCTGGACAACATTCTAGTTCAGGCTTCATCTTTTCAACTAGCAAACTCCCACACAGAGTTGTTGTTGTCTTTTCTGCGCTCCCACAGTAGGAAGGTGAATTTAGAAAAAAGTTCCTTAATTCTGGTTACAAGAGTGGTATTTTTGAGGACCATTATAGATTCTCTAGAGATGAAAATTTTTCTGACAGAAGCAAGAAAGTCAAAGATTATCAATATGTGTCTTGTTCTTCAGTCCCTTCCTCGGCCGTCAGTGGCTCAGTGCATGGAGGTTATTGGTCTGATGGTTTCAGTCATGGACATCATTCCGTTTGCTCGGTTCCATCTCAGACCTCTGCAGTTATGCTTGCTCAGGCAGTGGAACAGGGATTATGCGGATCTATCTCCAAAGATTGTTCTAGATCAGATGTCCATAGATTCTCTTCGATGGTGGTTTTCTCAGGATCTTCTCACTCAGGGAACTTGCTTTCGTAGACCTGCCTGGGTGATTGTAACCATGGATGCCAGTTTGCTGGGCTGGGGTGCTGTCTGGGGTTCATTAAGGGCTCAGGGTCTATGGACTTGGGATGAGTCGGTTCTTCCAATAAATGTTTTGGAACTGAGAGCAATTTTCAATGCTCTTCTAGCCTGGCCTCAGCTAGCTTCAACCCATTTTATCAGGTTTCAGTCGGACAACATAACGTCAGTGGCTTACATCAATCATCAGGGAGGAATTCGGAGTTCCTTGGCCAAGACAGACAAGATTATTCAGTGGGCAGAGATTCACAACTGTTGTCTGTCTGCTATCCATATTCCATGGGTGGACAACTGGGAAGCATATTTTCTGAGCAGAAAGACTTTTCATCCAGGGGAGTGGGAACTTCATCCAGAGGTATTTTCCAGCTTGATTCTCAGTTGGGGGCAGCCGGAGTTGGATCTCATGGCATCTCGTCAGAATGCCAAGCTCCCATGGTACGGGTCGAGGTCAAAGGATTCTCAGGCTGTTCTGATAGATGCTCTGGCAGTTCCTTGGACTTTCAGTCTGGCATATGTGTTCCCTCCGTTTGCTCTTCTTCCTCGGGTCATTGCTCGGGTCAAACAAGAGAGGGCATCGGTGATTCTCATTGCTCCAGCATGGCCTCACAGAATCTGGTTTGCAGATCTGGTGGAGATGTCTTCCCTTCCACCTTGGCGTCTTCCATTAGGGAAGGACCTACTGCTGCAGGGTCCCTTCCTTCATCCAAATCGCGTTTCTCTGAAGCTGACTGCTTGGAGATTGAACGCTTGATTCTTTCTAAGCGTGGTTTTTCTGAGTCAGTCATTGAGACTATGATTCAGGCTCGTAAGCCTGTGACTAGGAAGATTTATAATAAGATTTGGCATAAATATTTGTATTGGTGTGAATCCAAAGGCTACTCATGGAGTAGAGTTAGGATTCCTAGGATTTTGTCTTTTCTCCAGGAGGGTTTGGGGAAAGGTTTATCTGCTAGTACCCTGAAGGGTCAAATTTCTGCTTTATCTATTTTATTGCACAAGCACCTGGCGGATGTGCCAGATTTTCATTCTTTTTGTCAGACCTTGGTTACAATTCGGCCTGTGTTTAAGTCTACTACTCCACCTTGAAATCTTAATTTGGTTCTTAGAGTCCTTCAACAGGCTCCATTTGAACCTATGCATTCTTTGGATATTAAGATGTTATCTTGGAAGGTTTTGTTTCTGATGGCTATTTCTTCGGCTCGAAGAGTTTCTGAGCTTTCAGCCTTACAGTATGAATCGCCTTTTCTTATTTTTCACTCTGATAAGGTAGTTCTGCGTACTGCCTTAAGTTTTCTTCCCAAGGTTGTTTCTGATAAGAATATTAATCAAGAGATTGTTGTTCCTTCTTTGTGTCCTAATCCTCCTTCTCATAAGGAGTGTTTGTTGCACAACCTGGATGTGGTTTGTGCATTGAAATATTATTTGCAGGCGACTAAGGATTTTCGCAAGTCTTCTTCTTTATTTGTTGTCTTTTCTGGGAAACGTAAAGGGTAAGAAAGCTACGGCTACTTCTCTTTGTTGTTGGTTGAGGAGTGTTATTCGCTTGGCATATGAGACTGCTGGTCAGCAGCCTCCTGAGAGAATCACGGCTCATTCCAAAAGGGCTGTTTCATCTTTTTGGGTTTTCAAAAATGGAGCTTCTTTAGATCAGCTTTGCAAGGCTGCGACTTGGTCATCTTTGCATACTTTTTCTAAATTTGACAAATTTGATACTTTTGCTTCAGCAAAGGCTTCTTTTGAGAGAAAGGTTCTTCAAGCAGTGGTGCCTTCTGTTTAGGTTAACTGTCTTGTCCCTCCCTTATCATCCGTGTCCTCTAGCTTGGGTATTGGTTCCCAACAGTAATTAAGATGATCCATGGACTCACTGTGTCATTAGAAAGAAAACATAATTTATTCTTACCTGATAAATTTATTTATTTCTTGATACGGTGAGTCCACGGCCCGCCCTGTTTCTCAGACAGTTTGCTTTCTATAACTTCAGGCACCTCTGCGCCTTAGATTACTTCCTTTCTCCTTTCCCTTTGGTCGAATGACTGGGGATTGTGGGTAGGGGGAGTGGTATTTAACAGCTTTTGCTGTGGTGCTCTTTGCCTCCTCCTGCTGGTCAGGAGTGATATTCCCAACAGTAATTAAGATGAGCCGTGGACTCACCGTGTCAAGAAATAAATTTATCAGGCAAGAATAAATTATGGGTTTTTTTAGGCTCATTAAGAAGATTGAAAAAAGTGAATCTGTATAAGCCCAATACGCACTCCTGGTGCTAGAAAATATATGATTAAGTAATGGGTTAAACCCACCCCTTAGTTCATCAAGGAAAGTAAAGGATGTACCTCGATCCTCAATACTCACAGAGATATACTCCTTCCTCCCTGCAATGACACGGAGCTAGATAAGGTTGCCGTTAAGATCGCCACCGGACTGCAGCGTCCTCACCTCTCGCTGCGTCCACCTCCGGCGTTTCCCTCTGCTCTTGATCAGTCCTCCTATGAGTGACATTATCAGGGGTAGACAGGAGTGAACAGGGGTAAACTGGTCGTAGTAGAGTCTCCAAACATGGAAAGCAAACCGCTGTCAGGCAACCTGGCTGGTCCAAATATGAGCAAGCAAACAGTGAAGAGTCCGGTTCCTAAAACTTCAAAACTTTATTGGACACATTAAAAACCCAAAAGGAAAACACAGCCACAATATAGCATCACAGAGAAGCGTATACCAGATGGCGTACACTACTCTGTGATGCTATATTGTGGCTGTGTTTTCCTTTTGGATTTTTAATGTGTCCAATAAAGTTTTGAAGTTTTAGGAACCGGACTCTTCACTGTTTGCTTGCTCATTAAGAACATTGACGGATAATGCAGGACAGTTTGGAAAAATTTCCCACTGGGGCCTTTTTTACTGCTACGCAGCTGATATTTAGCTTTGCGTGGTTTCTCTTCTAGTTGGTGGCGGTCTTTTTCTGAAGCTGGTCGGAAGTGTGTTCCTGAGTAGCGATTAGCATATTGAGTTCACTGCAGGCATTGGGAGAGGTCCTGACTTCATTCCGGTCATGTTTGTCTAGCTAGGAGGTGGGGAGTCCCTCAGCCAAGGCTGAGGGTAGAGGTGCTATGGAGGGTAGAGGTGCTATGCTAAGTGTTAAAAACTTTTTATTTTTTGGTTGCTATAATATTGAGACCTTATACCCACTATGGAGGACTCTGATATTAACCACTCAGAGGGTTCTGTTTCAGCAATCACTGTGACAAATGCATGTTTATATTGTGAGGAGACTATGGTTTGCCCACCTGCACAATTCTGTTCTGTCTGCTTATGTTCTGTGTTAGACCAAGAAGGGATCTAAATCTGGTACTTTTATGCGCTCTGAGCCTTCTACCTCTCAGAACTCCGTTGTCCATGAGATGCCTATTCTGCAGTCGCAGTCCCCTTTTAGCCCTTGACACAGGCAGTGCCCCACGGCGCACATTTGCCTCCGGCTGGAGGTGATTTTTTGCAAGCAGACTTCACAGTATTAGATGCATTAAACGCTTTGCCTATCTCTGGAAAACTTAAGAGAAAGGTTAAGCATAGTTCCACTGACTTGGGGGTTGACACCTCTTTTCAGTCTGAGTTGGCTAGTTTGTCTCACCTTTCTGAGGATGATCTAACATCGGTTGCATCTGAAGGTGAGCTTTCGGAGTCAGAGGTATCTCAAATTAAATCTCCTACTCCTGAGGAACCAAATTTTGGTTTAAGGTTGAACAACTCCGCTTTCTCTTGAAGGAGGTATTGTCTACCCTAGAGGTTCCAGAGGCTAAGCTTCCTGAAGAACCTATTATCCCTAAATTAGATAGGGTTTATCAGGAGAAGAAGGATCCTGAAACCTTCCCGGTACCCGTATGAATGGGGAAAACTACCTCTAGAGAATGGGAAAAGATTGAAATTCCTTTTTCTACATTTTAAGAAGCTGTTTCTGATCCCTGAATCAGATTTAGAGTTATGGAACTGTATCCCTAAGGTTTATGGTGCCATTTCTACTCTTTCCAAGCGTACTACTATCCCTCTAGAGCAGAGCTTAACAAACTTTTCATGTTTGTGACACTTTTTAAACCTACATAATTTCGCGACACAGTAATTCAGTTGTACTAGCAAACAGGAGGTTAAACTAACTTGTTTTAAGAGATACGGACACATACATAAATGATATATTAACGAAATGTATTTACAAGTAACAGTATGTATGTGCAAGAATAAAAAAAAAAATGTAATACCATCAATAGCTACTTACAATTTCTCCAACATAGGTGTGTCCGGTCCACGGCGTCATCCTTACTTGTGGGATATTCTCCTCCCCAACAGGAAATGGCAAAGAGCCCAGCAAAGCTGGTCACATGATCCCTCCTAGGCTCCGCCTTCCCCAGTCATTCTCTTTGCCGTTGTACAGGCAACATCTCCACGGAGATGGCTTAGAGTTTTTTTTTTTTTTTTTTTATATTCCCGCCGTTTCCTCTCATCCCCAGGCTGGTAGCCAGGATCAATCAGGAGAGGGCATCGGTGATCTTGATAGCTCCTGCGTGGCCACGCAGGACTTGGTATGCAGACCTGGTGAATATGTCATCGGCTCCACCATGGAAGCTACCTTTGAGACGAGACCTTCTTGTTCAAGGTCCGTTCGAACATCCGAATCTGGTCTCACTCCAACTGACTGCTTGGAGATTGAACGCTTGATCTTATCAAAGCGAGGGTTCTCAGATTCTGTCATTGATACTCTTGTTCAGGCCAGAAAGCCTGTAACTAGAAAAATCTACCACAAAATATGGAAAAAATATATCTGTTGGTGTGAATCTAAAGGATTCCCTTGGGACAAGATAAAAATTCCTAAGATTCTATCCTTTCTTCAAGAAGGTTTGGAGAAAGGATTATCTGCAAGTTCTTTGAAGGGACAGATTTCTGCCTTGTCTGTGTTACTTCACAAAAAGCTGGCAGCTGTGCCAGATGTTCAAGCCTTTGTTCAGGCTCTGGTTAGAATCAAGCCTGTTTACAAACCTTTGACTCCTCCTTGGAGTCTCAATTTAGTTCTTTCAGTTCTTCAGGGGGTTCCGTTTGAACCCTTACATTCCGTTGATATTAAGTTATTATCTTGGAAAGTTTTGTTTTTGGTTGCAATTTCTTCTGCTAGAAGAGTTTCAGAATTATCTGCTCTGCAGTGTTCTCCCCCTTATCTGGTGTTCCATGCAGATAAGGTGGTTTTGCGTACTAAACCTGGTTTTCTTCCGAAAGTTGTTTCTAACAAAAACATTAACCAGGAGATAGTCGTGCCTTCTTTGTGTCCGAATCCAGTTTCAAAGAAGGAACGTTTGTTGCACAATTTGGATGTAGTTCGTGCTCTAAAATTCTATTTAGATGCTACAAAGGATTTTAGACAAACATCTTCCTTGTTTGTTGTTTATTCTGGTAAAAGGAGAGGTCAAAAAGCAACTTCTACCTCTCTCTCTTTTTGGCTTAAAAGCATCATCAGATTGGCTTACGAGACTGCCGGACGGCAGCCTCCTGAAAGAATCACAGCTCATTCCACTAGGGCTGTGGCTTCCACATGGGCCTTCAAGAACGAGGCTTCTGTTGATCAGATATGTAAGGCAGCGACTTGGTCTTCACTGCACACTTTTACTAAATTTTACAAATTTGATACTTTTGCTTCTTCTGAGGCTATTTTTGGGAGAAAGGTTTTGCAAGCCGTGGTGCCTTCCATCTAGGTGACCTGATTTGCTCCCTCCCTTCATCCGTGTCCTAAAGCTTTGGTATTGGTTCCCACAAGTAAGGATGACGCCGTGGACCGGACACACCTATGTTGGAGAAAACAGAATTTATGTTTACCTGATAAATTACTTTCTCCAACGGTGTGTCCGGTCCACGGCCCGCCCTGGTTTTTTTAATCAGGTCTGATAATTTATTTTCTTTAACTACAGTCACCACGGTATCATATGATTTCTCCTATGCAAATATTCCTCCTTTACGTCGGTCGAATGACTGGGGAAGGCGGAGCCTAGGAGGGATCATGTGACCAGCTTTGCTGGGCTCTTTGCCATTTCCTGTTGGGGAGGAGAATATCCCACAAGTAAGGATGACGCCGTGGACCGGACACACCGTTGGAGAAAGTAATTTATCAGGTAAACATAAATTCTGTTTTTAATGGGATGTATGAGGTTGATGGGATTAACACAGTTTATGAATATTTAGTGGAATATTAGATAAAGACACTCGCATTTCATCATCAAGCATTTTTAAGCTTCCACTTCCTATCCATATATCAAGAGCAGGAGTAGCAATGCACTACTGGGAGCTAGCTACAGAAAATAAACACTTTGACTTCTGCTCAGCGTTTAAGTTGCCACCCTCAGAGCTCTGCGAGTTGCACTGACTACTGCCCGCACTGCAAACACACTGCTATCCCACTCACTGACTACACATGCAGTTACTAGCCGATTGAGGAGACAACACGTGCAGTCAGGACCCAATGTGCTGCCAAAGCCGCCAATGGGAATAGTTTCAGTTCCCACTGAGCTGCGCCAATAGGTTAAGATAATCTGTGACCCACTAGGTATCAATCGCGAGTCAACCATGTGATATGCGTAGCAAGCAGGCAGAAAGTCGGAAACCAAAAAAAAAAAAAAATGTAAATAAAAAAAAAATTGTGCTGAAGCAGGGACACACCTACACACTGCTGTTGACACACTGTGTCACGACACACAGTTTGGAAAGCACTGCTCTAGAGGATAGCTCCTCTTTTAGAGGTCCCATGGACAGGACGTTGGAAGGCTATCTGTGAAAGATGTTTCAACACATGGGCCTCCTATTTCAGCCTACTTGTATGAGTCATTGTCAGAACTAATTGAAGTTGAATCCCCCATGAAGGATATACAGGACAGGATTACGGCTCTCAAGATACCCAACTCCTTTATTTGTGATGCTAATATGCAAATTGTCTGTCTGAATGCCAAGGCTTCAAGTTTTGCAGTTTTGTCACATAGAGCTCTTTGGTTGAAGTCTTGGTCCGCAGATATGGTTTCTAAGGCCAGACTTCTTTCCTTACCATTCAAGGGGAAGATTGTGTTCGGGCCAGGCCTGGGCTCCATCATCTCCACAGTAACAGGAGGGAAGGTTGCTTTCCTTCCCCAGGATACGAAGGCAAGAACGAAGGGTCGCCAATCCTCTAATTTTTGTCTTTCATTCAGACAAAACTCAGCGGACTTAGTCCTTCTCCAAACCTGAACAGCCCAAGAGTACTTGGAAGCCCAACTAGTCATGGAACAAATCTAAACAGGCCAAGAAGACTACAGATAACAAATCTACATGAAGAGCCGGCCCCCGATCCGGGACCGGATCGAGTAGGGGGAGACTGTCCTTTTTCCTAGAGGCTTGGGTCCAAGACGTTCAGGATCCCTAGGTATTAGACATTGTTTCCCAGGGTTACAAGATAAGGTTCAAATCTCGTCCCCAAGGGGCAGATTTCTTCTCTCAAGATTATCTACAAGACCAGGGAAAAGAGAATCCTTTTTGAACTGCGTTCATGACCTTTTCTCCTTGGGAGTAATAGTTCTGGTGCCCTCATCAGAAAGGGACCAGGGGTTTTACTCAAACCTCGTTGTAGTTCCCAAAAAGGAGGGAATTTATCCCCCTATTCTAGACTTAAAATGTCTTGACAAGTTTCTCAGGGTCCCCTCCTTCAAAATGGAGACTATCAGGTCCATCCTTCCTTTGATCCAGGAAGGACAGTTCATGACCACTATCGAATTAAAGGATGCATACCTTCATGTTCCGATCCACAAGGATAATTTTCAGTTTCTGAGGTTTGCATTCCTGGACCAACATTTCCAGTTCATAGCCTTGCTATTTGGATTAGCTACTGCTCCAAGAATTTTCACAAAGGTTTTGGGAGCTCTCCTAGCTGTGGCCAGGTCTCAGGGTATCGCTGTAGCCCCATACCTGGACGATATCTTGGTTCAAGCTCCATCTTTTCCTTCAGCAGGATATCAGACGTAGTCTCTTCTGTGTCTTTTCCAAAATCTGGGATAGAAGATAAATATAGAAAAGAGTTCACTGGTTCCCAGTACCAAGGTTGTTTTTCTCAGAACTATCATAGACTCATTATCCATGAAGATCTTTCTGACAGATCAGAGACGCTCAAAGCTATTCACAGCATGTCTGTCTCTTCAGACCACTTTAAATACTTTGGTGGCTCAGTGCATGGAGGTAATTGGTCTCATGGTGTCCTCCATGGACATTATTCCTTTTTGCTCGATTCCATCTCAGACCTCTACAACTATGCATGTTGAGGCAGTGGAACGGAGATCACCTAAACCTGTCTCAACAAATTGTTCTGGACAATCTGACGAGAGACTCTCTCTTGGTGGCACCTGCTTCTTGAGACCATCCTGGGAGATCATGACTACTGATGCCAGCCTCTTAGGCTGGGGAGCAGTCTGGGGTCCCCAATATCTTGGAGCTTTGGGCGATTTACAATGCTCTAAAGGCATGGCGCCTGCTCTGTTCTGCCTGGTATATCAGATTCCAAGCAAAGCTTACTAGCATTAATGAAGTTGGCTAAACAACTGCCGCAAGTATCACTGACAACCCTGCAACATGGAAGTATGGGGACTCAGCTCCAGATGGTCAGAAAGCGTGCTCCAAGTGAGGGGGAAGCATCTACTGGCCAAAACCCCTCTGGGGCCGTAAGTGAGCCTCTCCACACTACGCTCTCAGACACCGGAACATTGTCTGATAGCTGGTCGGGCAATATCCTACCCACAGCTGTACCTAACGTTGGGCCGCATACTCCCCTCCCTCTGGGGCTCTTCAGCCGTGCTACAATGAAAATACCCAGGCAGGACTTCACTGTGTTTGATGACCTATACATGTTGCATCGCTACTTCAAGGGGGACTTTCCTGCCATGCAGTCAGCCCTGAGATGGGTTATGAGACCACCATTGAACTGCACACTTACAAACTTGTTCGATTTGGTCTAATTCCCACAAAATCTGGCGTGGGTTAAGAGTTTATATACCATATTTGCATTTAGGTGCTGAATTAGACATTAGTGCCTATCTAGTTTGAATGATCTTTTTTCTTTTTTTTTTTTTTTAGGCAACGGCATGGTTAAGTTGCACTATGTGATTATATCTTGTCTAGCAGGTTGTTATTCTGACAGAATGCTTTATGATTATCTACTGTTTTTGTTCTCTGTTATTAATGAAGAAGACTATTTAAGCTTTATTGAAGTTTGCTAGATTAACTCCGTAGAGCCCTTCGGGCACTAAAACATAACATATGTTTATCTTAAGAACTAACACTAAAAGAAGAGAACCTGAATTGAAATAATAGAGATGGTTAAAGTAACTATTTCCCTCTAGAGAAGATTCCTATACGGTTGCGACTTTACTCATTATAAACTATATCTACCTACACATGCAACTTTATTGATATATATTTCTGATCGCCAACCAGCACTCCACTACTCCAGGAGACCAGTTTATTTAGAGGTAGTCAAAGCACATTTTTGCCAGAGATAGATAGTCCATATAGGAGTATACCTCATATACAGCGTTAGATAGCCTATCTCAGTCCTCTGCCTCACTCCCAATCCCCCACTTATCTGCCCCTCTAATTTTATCTCCTTCTAACCCTAGATACCAGACATTTTCACTCGAGCGGCTCTTGCTCGCTGTACTTTCCCCATCTTCCCACCTTATTTATGTAACTAAAATTTAGCATTTATGTCTACATTCCACTGGTCTAAAGAGGACCTGCATAGTAGTTACCCTAATGCAATAAAAAAAAAAATGAGGTCCTTTATATCCAGGCTCAACATTACTGTGAATTGTTACTCACTGTTGTACCCCAGAGTCCACTTTATATATCTCATTCATTTAATTGAAATTATTTTATTCTATTTCTAAGAAGGACCTAGATTATTTCAAGTGCATACCGAACTGTTAATGGGTTGTCAGCTCGAGTAGACCTGAAAATGTTATTCCTTTCAGTTACCAAAGAGTAACATCTGTATAGCTGTTTTATGCCTTTGGTGTTTACTTTTGTATTTGTCGCACACCTCAATAAAAATCTTTTAAAAAAAATAAATATATATATTGTACTGCAACAATGCTATCATGCCTATTAAAAAGCAGCATGTGCGCATATTTGAAGTAGCAAAAAAAAAAATTAAAAAAAAAAATATTTATCAGCGTGTTGTGGTCCAGCCACTTCCAAATCAAAATAAACTGATCACAATATAAATAAACAGTATGAGTGTGATCATAAGGTAGCTGCTAATTGATAATTTGATGCAGGATAATAAGTTATGCTGTAACAACATGTGTCTGATACTTTTATGAAATAAACAAATGGATTGTGATCATCCAATAATATTAATATATGCGAAGACCAATGCTTTGGATTGGTAAAACATACCCCATGTATAACTCACACTATTGGTTCATGTTTTGGTTGTCATTGGTTTTAGCCATTAAAGAGGAAGTAAAACTAACAACGTAACTCTAATAGAAAAAGGAAGAGGAAGGATTTTGAAAATAAATATTCGGGCTATGTTAACTTGCGGATCCCCTCTGAAGAACCATTAAGTTAAGTTAAGCGAGCATCAGGAGAACGTTCTTTCGTAAAATAATGATGGATCCATAGTCCTCCATAACATATGGACAATATATTTCTTGCCACGAGAAGGAGGTCAAGAGCTTAAAATCCCTCCCACCTCGCATCTCTATTCAGTTCTGTTCTTGGCCTCTTAGGAGTTGATTGAGAATAGAGGTGTTTCCAGCTACTTGCTTATGGATTTAAATTTGGAAGTTCAGACCAATGCGAGTCCATTAATCCCTGGGAATTATCATTCACAAAGAAGACAGAAAAGAGACTTCACAGCAGCTGAATAATAAAGGGACATAGGAATACCCTCTTATGTGTGCAGTATTTCCCAAGGGACTTCAGCCATAACTACCCTCAGGGGTCGCGGGACTTGTCCTTAGCCTCCCTCTGTGGGATACAGGTATTTCCTACAGATATCGTTTGCGGTACCTGTGCCTGCACTGGATGGACTCTCTACTGGATACTGCATGCCTGGTAAGCCGTTGGAGGAGTGTTACTTCAGGTAAGTGACTTACTACAGCACACACACAGCCCAGAGGCTACTTGAAGGTACTCTGACACAGGTAAAGCATAGCCAGGGGACTTAGCCGGCTCTCCTCATGACACATGCCCTATTCTTAGCAGGGACACAGCCAGGTAAGACTGATGCTGTTCACAGCCCTCTGGCAGCTCTGGGGAACCATGATGAACCATGAGAACATATTTCCCCACCAACTATTATATATCAAGTGAAGTACCCTAGAATTTGTTTAACTACTTTAACTACAACATATGTGGAAACACTGGATACAGGGTCAGGATTATTATCCTTGATATTTATTATCAGTTGGGTCGGACTATTGGGCACCTCAAATAGGCATATATAACGCATTACAATAGGATATGATAGTCCATAGTTACAGCAGACCGCAAAGTAGTACTCATCCCTGCCACGCCTACCCTATATTATACCGTATGACTGCATGTTAATTGGGCCAGAAACGAGTATCCACACTTACAACCCACTCTTGTATACCGCTTCTAAGGTATTAGACACATTTTTTGATACTACATTGTGATACTTGGAACTCTAAATAACAGAGGCTTCAATTACTTATATAGTATCACAATCTTACCTATATTGGATCTAATCTCACCTTGTTGGTTTTAATGTAACAGTGTGTTTTGATTTTGTGTGTTAATTTTAATAAACAAACATTTAAAAGTTATATTTTAACTAATTTCCGTCAAGTATCGCCTCCAGAGTCTGGGCAGAGAGTGCTAGACGTGCACACTGTCCTGTGGAAAGGTTTTTACATTTCCACAGTTTTCCAATGTAAACTGTTGTTTAAACACGGGGGTTTAAACAACAGGGGCAAGTTTGTTTTATGTCAATCTGCATTCTCTATACTGTTGTACATTTTATGCTCTTTGGAATGTTATTTGCAGTAATGTACTTCATATATTTTTATGTACACTATTATTATATGCCAATCTATATAAACTGTTATGTTTATTGCATGTGCAGCAGCGCACATAATGCGTTTTACATATGCAGTACTTTATTTCTAGATGGATTACAAGTGGAGCGCTAATTTACAGTGGGTATTGAAAAGAATCACCCCCCTTGAAAATAATCACATTTTTATTGCTTTGCAGCCTGAAATAAAGACAGACATAGCTTTTGTTTATCCAGTTGTAATTACTCAGTGCAACTTATAACATCCACGTGAAAGATATAACACCAACATGTCAGGCAGAAATAAAGACAATTCAAACACAGAATCACTAAGTTGCAAAAAGGATCACCCCCTCCTAAAATTACTTGTAAACTGAATCAGGTGTAGCTAATCACCTTCTCAATGGTACACACAAATCCATTTGACATTCAACTGTGAGCAGCTGTGGATATATTGATTATCTCAGCATGAAAAGAGCTTTCCTTGAGCATCTCAGTCCCTGGTAGTTCAATTGAGGCAAACAATCAACTATGGGTGGCAATGCACTGTCAAAAGATCTCCAGGATAATGTTGTGGACAGGCACTCGTCAGGAGATGGATACAAGAAAATAGCAAAGGCTTTATCAATGCCTAGAAGCACAGTGAAGTCTATTATTAAGAAGTGGAAGGTATTTGGTACAACACTGACCCTCTCTGGATCAGGACGTCGCTCCATACTGGATGAAAGCGCCAGGAGGAAACTGGTCAGAAAGGCTACCAAGAGACCCACAGCAACTCTTTAAACAGTTTCAGGAATTTATGAAAGAGTGGTCATTGTGTGCATGTGACAACAATATCACAAATTCTCCACAAATGTGGCTTGTATGGGAGGGTTGCAAGAAAAAAGCCGCTCCTCAAGAAAGACCACATGCAGTCACGACTGAGATTTGTCATAACACACCTAGGAGGTTCTAAAGCCACATGGAAAAAGGTGTTATGGTCAGATGAGACTAACATTGAATTATTTGGCCTCAACACCATACGATATGTCTGGAGGAAATCAAATTACAGCTCACTATTCAAATAACAACATACCTATAGTAAAGCATGGAGGTGGTAATATCCTGTTATGGGGTTGTTTCTCTGCAGCAGGCACTGGAGCACTTGTCAAGATAGAAGGGATAATCAATGGGGCAAAATACCGTCAAATTCTTGAGGAAAATCTGCTGCCCTCTGCCAGGACGTTGTCAATGGGAAGAAGGTTTACCTTCCAACATGACATAGACCCAAAGCACACAACAAAAATGGTAGCCTTTCTGACCAGTTTCCTCCTGGCTCTTTCATCCAGTTTGGAGCAATGTCCTGATCTAGAGAGGGTCTGTGTTGTACCAAATACCTTCCACTTCTTAATAATAGACTTTACTTTGCTTCTAGGCATTGATAAAGTCTTTGATATTTTCTTGTATCCATCTCCTGACCTGTGCCTGTCCACAACATCCCAGAGATCTTTAGACAGTACCTTGCCAGTGCCCCCCATAGTTGTTTGCTTCAGTTGCACTTCCAGGGTCTGAGATGCTCCAGGAAAGCTCTGTTCATGCTGAGCTAATTAACATGCCCACAGCTGATCACAGCTGAAGGTCAAATGTCTTTGTGTGTGCCGTTGAGAAGGTGATTAGCTACACCTGATTCAGTTTACAAGTAATTTTAGGAGGGGGTGATATTTTTTGCAACTCAGTGATTCTGTTTTTGAATTGTCTTTATTTTTGCCTGACATGTTGGTGTTGTATCTTTCACTTGGATGGTAAAAGTTGCACTGAGTAATTACAACTGGATAAACAAAAACCGTTTCTGTCTTTATTTCAGGCTGGCTGCAAAGCAACTAAATGTGATTATTTTCAAGGGGGGTGATTCTTTTCAATACCCACTGTAGTTCTCATGCTGTGTCTCCCATTGGAGCCTACAGAAGCGCCCAGATCTTTCATGCAATGCAAACACGCTTGCATTTGCAGTGCGGGCCTCTTAAAAATACCAGCCCACAATTGCGTGCGCTGGTATTACAAGTTTCTATACTACTTTTTAGTGTTTGCAATATTATAATATCTGCTTATTTATGTTTTTACCTTTCATACATATTACTCTG
Source organism: Bombina bombina (assembly GCF_027579735.1). Lineage (NCBI taxonomy): Eukaryota > Metazoa > Chordata > Amphibia > Anura > Bombinatoridae > Bombina > Bombina bombina. The sequence continues at coordinate 350,485,856 of NC_069504.1, forward strand.
CATGATTAATTGCAAATGCAGGCATACAGGAATTCTCCAATTCTTAGTACAACAGTGGAGATCCTCTAGAGAAAATATCTATTAGTATCCCTTTTATACCTATTATATGTGTGGTTTTCAGCAATGTACATAGTGTATTCACTTTGTAAAAGTTTAAAGGGATGTGAAAGCCAAATTTGCTTTGTTTCCATTATATTCTGTATTAAAGAGATACCTAGGTAGGCACCTGGAGCACTACATGGCAGGAAATAGTGCTGTCGTCTAGTGCTCTTGCAAATGGATAACATTCTTTTAAAATTGCTGCCACATAGTGCTCCAGAAATGGGCTGGCTCCTAAGCTTACGCCCCTGCTTTTTAACAAAAGATACCAAATGAATAAAGAAAAATTGATAATAGAAGTAAATTCCAAACAAAAAAAGACGAAATCCAGCGAGCTCCAGAAAAACAGGATTTATTTATGACCAACACACTGTAACCAGGTAAAAAATAAAGATAAGAGCTTAAATACAAAAAGTACTATGACCCACAGCTCCCTGCTGGTCTTACGCGTTTCGGCTGAAAGCAAGCCTTAATTATAGACCATACTAGGATATCCGGTAATCTCTCATAGCCTCATATTGGCTAATCAAAATCAAAGGAAAATAGCTGTAGGTACTAATGGATCACAAAACCATCTGTAATAAAGTACGTGGACAAAAATAGAAATTTAAACAACATGTCATCAAAGTATCATTATAAAGTAAATTATTAAAAAGATATGACACTTTGAGCTGAGGCAGTACAAAAGGTGACAAATTAAGATGTTCCTATGGAGCATTGTGAATGGCTTAATATTAGCCACCATACATAAACATAAATGTAAAAAATGCTCTATACTATGTATAGTCCAATATTAACTTTGGAACAATAGGGAGATCTAATTGATCTTGTCAGTGCACCAATTTCAAAATGATATTTTTTTTTGGGGGGGGGGGGGGTTTAGAACCAGAATGTACTGGATGGCAGGGAAAGATCCCCATAATCTGTCATATCATACTTGAGCTCCCAAAAGAAAAGTTTCCCATTCAATAATGGATCTAATATTTATTATGGGAGTGATCATTCGCTGCCACTCAGACACCTCATCTCCAAACCAATTACTGGTGATAAAAGGGGAACAACTTAAAATCTCTATCTGTATCGCCAGTGATTGATAATATCACCAACCGCATTAAAGCCACTTGGGCGTCTAGTTTGTAGTTTAAATGTCCAGAAGGCCTCCCTATGTAAAAGTTTAGAGGTTTTGTCTCCCCCCTAGGGGTATTGATTATACACCCAATAACCTGTCATTTAAAGGTATTGACCATTTTATTGTGATCTATTATTAAATGGTGTACCAGGTCTGAGACATCTATCCCTTTATCAATATTTTTAAGATGTTCCCTAATACTTGATCGTGCCTCATGTGTGGAACACCCTACGTACTGTATATTACAGTCAATACATTCTACTAAATAGATCACATGCCTGAAGAAGTAAATTATCAAGTTTAAAATTGCATGCTCTATCTGAATCATGAGACAATTTTTGGGTTTCTTATCCCTTTAAGTGTATGCAGTCTCTGCTTATTCTGGACATGGATTTATCTATATTTAGTGCTTGTCTAGTCAGTCAGGCCAAATTACATGCTAGCTATATACGTATTGTTTAGTATAGGCATGTGTATATTACATATTATACAGATTTATAAACTTTGTATTATTTTATGCATACGTTTATGTATTTCATCAGGAGAAATAGTCAGAAAAGGTGGATTTATTTTTTTTGTCCTTCAAGAGATCTGGAGTTTTCCTTCTCTTAGAAGCAGAGTTCTCTTAATTGACAAGCTGACATGGATCCCCTTTGGGAAACTTCCCATGATGAAGTTAGCTAAGTTGGCTTAAAAGCTGAAGGTTGAGAGTTCAGATCCCAGCTATGGCTACTTGCTTTATCCAGAAAGGTGGCTGCATTTTTCCAAATGTGTTCAAGACCTGGAGGGCATGTCCGTGTTTGTTCCTGTACCTGTCTCAGAACTAGGTCAAGGTATTTACTCCTAAGAAGAAAAGGACTTTCAGACCATTTTAGACTTGAAAACCCTAAACAAAATCCTAAGGGTACCTACCTTCAAAATGGAAGCAATTAGCACACTTTTACCCTTAATCTAGCTGGGTCAATTCATGCCTATTACAGAACTCAAGGATGCATATCTGCACACCCCTACCCACAAGGATCACTATCAGTTCCTGACAAACAGCTCCACGTACCTTCACAAAGGTGCTGGGTGCATTTTTGGTGGTGATCAGAGCTCAGGGCATTTTAATTGCACCATATTTGGACGACATTCTAGTGCAAGCCTCTTCCCTGTTACTAGCTATTACTCATACTGACAAGATTCTGTATTTCTCCAACATAGGTGTGTCCGGTCCACGGCGTCATCCTTACTTGTGGGATATTCTCTTCCCCAACAGGAAATGGCAAAGAGCCCAGCAAAGCTGGTCACATGATCCCTCCTAGGCTCCGCCTACCCCAGTCATTCTCTTTGCCGTTGTACAGGCAACATCTCCACGGAGATGGCTTAGAGTTTTTTAGTGTTTAACTGTAGTTTTTATTATTCAATCAAGAGTTTGTTATTTTGAAATAGTGCTGGTATGTACTATTTACTCAGAAACAGAAAAGAGATGAAGATTTCTGTTTGTATGAGGAAAATGATTTTAGCAACCGTCACTAAAATCCATGGCTGTTCCACACAGGACTGTTGAGAGCAATTAACTTCAGTTGGGGGAACAGTGAGCAGTCTCTTGCTGCTTGAGGTATGACACATTCTAACAAGACGATGTAATGCTGGAAGCTGTCATTTTCCCTATGGGATCCGGTAAGCCATGTTTATTAAGATCGTAAATAAGGGCTTCACAAGGGCTTATTAAGACTGTAGACTTTTTCTGGGCTAAATCGATTCATTATTAACACATATTTAGCCTTGAGGAATCATTTATTCTGGGTATTTTGATATAATATCGGCAGGCACTGTTTTAGAATTCTTTAGGGGCTTTCCCAAATCATAGGCAGAGCCTCATTTTCGCGCCGGTGTTGCGTACTTGTTTTTGAGAAGCATGACATGCAGTCGCATGTGAGAGGAGCTCTGATACTTAGAAAAGACTTTCTGAAGGCGTCATTTGGTATCGTATTCCCCTTTGGGCTTGGTTGGGTCTCAGCAAAGCAGATACCAGGGACTGTAAAGGGGTTAAAGTTAAAAACGGCTCCGGTTCCGTTATTTTAAGGGTTAAAGCTTCCAAATTTGGTGTGCAATACTTTTAAGGCTTTAAGACACTGTGGTGAAAATTTGGTGAATTTTGAACAATTCCTTCATGTTTTTTCGCAATTGCAGTAATAAAGTGTGTTCAGTTTAAAATTTAAAGTGACAGTAACGGTTTTATTTTAAAACGTTTTTTGTACTTTGTTATCAAGTTTATGCCTGTTTAACATGTCTGAACTACCAGATAGACTGTGTTCTGAATGTGGGGAAGCCAGAATTCCTATTCATTTAAATAAATGTGATTTATGTGACAATGACAATGATGCCCAAGATGATTCCTCAAGTGAGGGGAGTAAGCATGGTACTGCATCATTCCCTCCTTCGTCTACACGAGTCTTGCCCACTCAGGAGGCCCCTAGTACATCTAGCGCGCCAATACTCCTTACTATGCAACAATTAACGGCTGTAATGGATAATTCTGTCAAAAACATTTTAGCCAAAATGAACACTTATCAGCGTAAGCGCAACTGCTCTGTTTTAGATACTGAAGAGCATGACGACGCTGATAATAATGGTTCTGAAGGGCCCCTAACCCAGTCTGATGGGGCCAGGGAGGTTTTGTCTGAGGGAGAAATTACTGATTCAGGGAACATTTCTCAACAAGCTGAACTGATGTGATTACGTTTAAATTTAAGTTGGAACATCTCCGCATTCTGCTTAAGGAGGTATTATCCACTCTGGATGATTGTGACAAGTTGGTCATCCCAGAGAAACTATGTAAAATGGACAAGTTCCTAGAGGTCCCGGGGCTCCCAGAAGCTTTTCCTATACCCAAGCGGGTGGCGGACATTGTTAATAAAGAATGGGAAAGGCCCGGTATTCCTTTCGTCCCTCCCCCCATATTTAAAAAATTGTTTCCTATGGTCGACCCCAGAAAGGACTTATGGCAGACAGTCCCCAAGGTCGAGGGAGCGGTTTCCACTTTAAACAAACGCACCACTATACCCATAGAGGATAGTTGTGCTTTCAAAGATCCTATGGATAAAAAATTAGAAGGTTTACTTAAAAAGATGTTTGTTCAGCAGGGTTACCTTCTACAACCAATTTCATGCATTGTCCCTGTAGCTACAGCCGCATGTTTCTGGTTCGATGAGCTGATAAAGGCGGTCGATAGTGATTCTCCTCCTTATGAGGAGATTATGGACAGAATCAATGCTCTCAAATTGGCTAATTCTTTCACCCTAGACGCCACTTTGCAATTGGCTAGGTTAGCGGCTAAGAATTCTGGGTTTGCTATTGTGGCGCGCAGAGCGCTTTGGTTGAAATCTTGGTCAGCTGATGCGTCTTCCAAGAACAAGCTACTTAACATTCCTTTCAAGGGGAAAACGCTGTTTGGCCCTGACTTGAAAGAGATTATCTCTGATATCACTGGGGGTAAGGGCCACGCCCTTCCTCAGGATCGGCCTTTCAAGGCAAAAAATAAACCTAATTTTCGTCCCTTTCGTAGAAATGGACCAGCCCAAAGTGCTACGTCCTCTAAGCAAGAGGGTAATACTTCTCAAGCCAAGCCAGCTTGGAGACCAATGCAAGGCTGGAACAAGGGAAAGCAGGCCAAGAAACCTGCCACTGCTACCAAGACAGCATGAAATGTTGGCCCCCGATCCGGGACCGGATCTGGTGGGGGGCAGACTCTCTCTCTTCGCTCAGGCTTGGGCAAGAGATGTTCTGGATCCTTGGGCGCTAGAAATAGTCTCCCAAGGTTATCTTCTGGAATTCAAGGGGCTTCCCCCAAGGGGGAGGTTCCACAGGTCTCAGTTGTCTTCAGACCACATAAAAAGACAGGCATTCTTACATTGTGTAGAAGACCTGTTAAAAATGGGAGTGATTCATCCTGTTCCATTAAGAGAACAAGGGATGGGGTTCTACTCCAATCTGTTCATAGTTCCCAAAAAAGAGGGAACGTTCAGACCAATCTTAGATCTCAAGATCTTAAACAAGTTTCTCAAGGTTCCATCGTTCAAGATGGAAACCATTCGAACTATTCTTCCTTCCATCCAGGAAGGTCAATTCATGACCACAGTGGATTTAAAGGATGCGTATCTACATATTCCTATCCACAAGGAACATCATCGGTTCCTAAGGTTCGCATTCCTGGACAAGCATTACCAGTTCGTGGCGCTTCCTTTCGGATTAGCCACTGCTCCAAGGATTTTCACAAAGGTACTAGGGTCCCTTCTAGCTGTGCTAAGACCAAGGGGCATTGCTGTAGTACCTTACTTGGGCGACATTCTGATTCAAGCGTCGTCCCTTCCTCAAGCAAAGGCTCACACGGACATTGTCCTGGCCTTTCTCAGATCTCACGGATGGAAAGTGAACGTGGAAAAGAGTTCTCTATCTCCGTCAACAAGGGTTCCCTTCTTGGGAACAATAATAGACTCCTTAGAAATGAGGATTTTTCTGACAGAGGCCAGAAAAACAAAACTTCTAGACTCTTGTCGGATACTTCATTCCGTTCCTCTTCCTTCCATAGCGCAGTGCATGGAAGTGATCGGTTTGATGGTAGCGGCAATGGACATAGTTCCTTTTGCGCGCATTCATCTAAGACCATTACAACTGTGCATGCTCAGTCAGTGGAATGGGGACTATACAGACTTGTCTCCGAAGATACAAGTAAATCAGAGGACCAGAGACTCACTCCGTTGGTGGCTGTCCCTGGACAACCTGTCACAAGGGATGACATTCCGCAGACCGGAGTGGGTCATCGTCACGACCGACGCCAGTCTGATGGGCTGGGGCGCGGTCTGGGGATCCCTGAAAGCTCAGGGTCTTTGGTCTCGGGAAGAATCTCTTCTACCGATAAATATTCTGGAACTGAGAGCGATATTCAATGCTCTCAAGGCTTGGCCTCAGCTAGCGAGGGCCAAGTTCATACGGTTTCAATCAGACAACATGACAACTGTTGCGTACATCAACCATCAGGGGGGAACAAGGAGTTCCCTAGCGATGGAAGAAGTGACCAAAATCATTCTATGGGTGGAGTCTCACTCCTGCCACCTGTCTGCTATCCACATCCCAGGAGTGGAAAATTGGGAAGCGGATTTTCTGAGTCGTCAGACATTGCATCCGGGGGAGTGGGAACTCCATCCGGAAATCTTTGCCCAAGTCACTCAGCTGTGGGGCATTCCAGACATGGATCTGATGGCCTCTCATCAGAACTTCAAAGTTCCTTGCTACGGGTCCAGATCCAGGGATCCCAAGGCGGCTCTAGTGGATGCACTAGTAGCACCTTGGACCTTCAAACTAGCTTATGTGTTCCCGCCGTTTCCTCTCATCCCCAGGCTGGTAGCCAGGATCAATCAGGAGAGGGCGTCGGTGATCTTGATAGCTCCTGCGTGGCCACGCAGGACTTGGTATGCAGATCTGGTGAATATGTCATCGGCTCCACCTTGGAAGCTACCTTTGAGACGAGACCTTCTTGTTCAGGGTCCGTTCGAACATCCGAATCTGGTTTCACTCCAGCTGACTGCTTGGAGATTGAACGCTTGATCTTATCGAAGCGAGGGTTCTCAGATTCTGTTATCGATACTCTTGTTCAGGCCAGAAAGCCTGTAACTAGAAAGATTTACCACAAAATTTGGAAAAAATATATCTGTTGGTGTGAATCTAAAGGATTCCCTTGGGACAAGGTTAAGATTCCTAAGATTCTATCCTTCCTTCAAGAAGGATTGGAAAAAGGATTATCTGCTAGTTCCCTGAAGGGACAGATTTCTGCCTTGTCTGTGTTACTTCACAAAAAGCTGGCAGCTGTGCCAGATGTTCAAGCCTTTGTTCAGGCTCTGGTTAGAATTAAGCCTGTTTACAAACCTTTGACTCCTCCTTGGAGTCTCAACTTAGTTCTTTCAGTTCTTCAGGGGGTTCCGTTTGAACCCTTACATTCCGTTGATATTAAGTTATTATCTTGGAAAGTTTTGTTTTTAGTTGCAATTCCTTCTGCTAGAAGAGTTTCAGAATTATCTGCTCTGCAGTGTTCTCCTCCTTATCTGGTGTTCCATGCAGATAAGGTGGTTTTACGTACTAAACCTGGTTTTCTTCCAAAAGTTGTTTCTAACAAAAACATTAACCAGGAGATTATCGTACCTTCTCTGTGTCCGAAACCAGTTTCAAAGAAGGAACGTTTGTTGCACAATTTGGATGTTGTTCGCGCTCTAAAATTCTATTTAGATGCTACAAAGGATTTTAGACAAACATCTTCCTTGTTTGTTGTTTATTCCGGTAAAAGGAGAGGTCAAAAAGCAACTTCTACCTCTCTCTCTTTTTGGATTAAAAGCATCATCAGATTGGCTTACGAGACTGCCGGACGGCAGCCTCCCGAAAGAATCACGGCTCATTCCACTAGGGCTGTGGCTTCCACATGGGCCTTCAAGAACGAGGCTTCTGTTGATCAGATATGTAGGGCAGCGACTTGGTCTTCACTGCACACTTTTACCAAATTTTACAAGTTTGATACTTTTGCTTCTTCTGAGGCTGTTTTTGGGAGAAAGGTTTTGCAAGCCGTGGTGCCTTCCATTTAGGTGACCTGATTTGCTCCCTCCCTTCATCCGTGTCCTAAAGCTTTGGTATTGGTTCCCACAAGTAAGGATGACGCCGTGGACCGGACACACCTATGTTGGAGAAAACAGAATTTATGTTTACCTGATAAATTACTTTCTCCAACGGTGTGTCCGGTCCACGGCCCGCCCTGGTTTTTTTTTAATCAGGTCTGATAATTTATTTTCTTTAACTACAGTCACCACGGTACCATATGGTTTCTCCTATGCAAATATTCCTCCTTAACGTCGGTCGAATGACTGGGGTAGGCGGAGCCTAGGAGGGATCATGTGACCAGCTTTGCTGGGCTCTTTGCCATTTCCTGTTGGGGAAGAGAATATCCCACAAGTAAGGATGACGCCGTGGACCGGACACACCGTTGGAGAAAGTAATTTATCAGGTAAACATAAATTCTGTTTTTCTCCAAGACCATGGCTGGAGAAGCATTGTTTTTAAAAGCTCATTATATCCTGCTACAATTGTAGCATTTCTAGGAGTCATAGTAAATTCCGTCCTTATGCGTCAGTTTCTGACAGAAGCTTGCATAATAAAGAGTCAGAGGGCGTGTTCCTACCTGCAGAGGACTCCATTTCCATCAGTAGCTCAGTGCATGTAGGTGGTGGGTCTTATTGAATCTGCTTCAGATGCAGCTCCTTTTTCCCGTCTCCGCTTGAGTCCCTTTTACTTATCTATGCTAAATCAGTGGTCAAGGAATTATCTACACTTGGAGCTACAGATTGCTCTGAATTTCTCCGTCAGACAATCTCTCTCTTGCTGGACACAAAGACCTTCTTTATTCCTTGGAGCATCTTTCTTTCGTCCGTCATGGGCTATTGTGACGACGGACACCAGTCTTTCAGGCTGGGGGGCAGTCTGGGATTCTCCAAGAGCGCAAGGAGTCTAGTCTCCTCTAGATGCAAGGTTACCAATCAGCATTCTGCAAGTTTGAGTGATTCTCAAAGTTTCAGTGATTCTTTAGTCCTGGCCCCTTTTGAACGAGAAAAAGTTCATACGTTTCCAGTCGGACAATATCACATCGGTGGCCTAGCCTACATAAATCAAGGAGGTACCTGCAGTCCACTGGCCATGCAGGAGGTGTCTCAGATTCTGTCTTGGGCCGAGAGAAATCACTGCTCCCTATCAGCAATTCACATACCAGGTGTGAACATCTGGAGGTGTGTTACATCAGCCATCAATCGGTCCATCCAGGAGAGTGATCTCTACATCAGGACATTTTCCATCGCTTAGTTATCAAATGGGGTCTACCGGACATTGATCTGATGGCCTCTCACTTGAATCAAATGCTTCCAAGGTTTTGTACAAGATCAAGAGATCCAAAGGCTCACATGATAGATGCCTTGGTATGTCCATGGGAATTTCATCTAGCATACCTGTTTCCTCCCTTTGTTCTTCTTCCAAGAGTCATTGCTCAGATCAAACAGTAGTCAGCCTCAGTAATATAAATTGCTCCAGCATGGCCCTGCAGAACATGGTATGTGGATCTAGTGCAGATGTTCTCATCTCCCCCATAGCTTCTTCCTTTGAGACAAGACCTGTTGTCTCAAGGGCCTCATTTGCATCAGGATCTCAATTTTCTAAGTTTAACGGCGTGGAAGTTAAACGTCTACAGGTTTCTTGGAATCCGTCATTGAAACTTTGATTCAAGCCAGAAAGCCTTTGACACAAAAGATTATCACAAAATTTGGAAGGCATATTTTGAGTTGTCAGTATATACCAGGGTTATAATGCAATGTATTTGTTATTATTCTTTAAAACAACCTCCAATTAAAATGAATATACGAAACAATTGAAATTAATATTTATTCATAAATTCTTGAGATTAGTTTTTAATTTATAAACACATTGAAATATATTAAGTAGAGGCCAGAAAAGATTATGAATCAACTATGCACGCTTATTCCGTTACAAAATTCTATACAACAGATCATAAAAAAATATACCTTTAAAATTAACTTTACTCACAATGAATCGCATTAAAATACCACAATAAAATACCAGAGTATGGACTATTAGCTTAACAGTGTTTAGTTGAACAGTATAACAAAAATACTTTAACATCCAATTGATATGCCAATTTATCTGAGCTGAAATAACCTCTTATTTAGCCACCATAAAATAAGTTTTAAAATATATCACAATATCTACAAATAACTTAATACACCAGAGAAATTTAACTGCAGTAATAAGCCTGACTTAAAGATGTAAAATACAAAAAACCTTTATCTAGCAAACAAGATTATCTAGCATTGAATATAACTGGTTCTAATTTACACAGGACTATGGCTATAACTTAAAATACAAAGTGCCCTTATTAAATCACTAGCTTTAATTAAACTATAGCTATAGAATACCTTTGATTTAAAATAAAAGTATGAAACAACCCTTTATACGTTACAAGTTACCAAATTGAAGTTTCAGGGTTTTTTTCAGATAAGTTCTGTTCACCTCATAAATTAAGAGAGGTATTTTGCAATATGGATAAGGAAGTTAGCCCAATTTTTGCTTATAGAGACTGTGTTTCCAACAGGCCAGCAAGGTTATCAGTCAAAATGTTAGCAAGCAAAGACCCCTTCTATCCCTTTGCATGAGGTTATATCACGTGATACACCCCACCCCTTTTTATTCTAATCATTGGTGAACCTTTTTGGATATGTCCCATGGAGCTTGTCTGATAGGCCCTTAACGGAGCTTGTCCCTGTTTAGCTACTGGGAAATGCCATTTTAACAAATATTTTTTGGTTGTAATACTGGATTTAGACCATCGGGGCAGCAGACAAAGACAAACATTTACATTTTTAACACTGCTAACAGCTTACTAGATCTTTTAATTGTATATGTAATATACTCACTATTTCCTGATATTAATAAACCTACCTGGTCACATATATGTCCCATCTAATTTAATCTAGCATGCATTCATAGATACCAAACAGGAGTATACTTCAATCCTATAATATTTTAGAAAATGCCTTTAAAGTTGCATTTTTATGAGGGACTAGTAGTATCAATCAGTAAAATATATATGTCTATCTGACTTATTCTTTATATCAGCTCATTTGATATGCTGGTATATATTTCATTTCCTAGTCACATCTAATATCATAGATATGAGTATTATAGTTATTTATTAATACAGGTCTCAACAGTGCCCAAGACATGGGCTCAAATTCTATGATGCATCTATATGTCAACTCATATCATCTTATTTAGAACCCTCATCTTCACATAAGTTCTTCCCTGTAATGTTCATTAGATCTCTTGAAAACAAAGAAAATATATTTATCTTGAAATAAACTGGTTAAACATTTTTTTTTTTTATAGTAACTTTTTATTTGGTTTTACAAACATAAGTAACAATTGGGGACACGCAGGTCCCTTGCTCTAATAGGTACAAACAAGGTTTTTGGACACGCAGGTCCGAAATAGATGAGCACACATACTGAAAGGGTGCAATTAATAGGGCCTATGAGTACCCTGGAAAGGGAAAACATGAGATAAATGTTCCCATAAGCACATATATGAATAGTATTATATGGAACCATAATTCCCCATCCAAGGAACACACAAGTTAGGTCTAGTCAATGAGGAAGCTTATACTTCCGTGATATCAAAGGGTTTGCGGCGAAAATAGTTCGCCTAATTTGAGCCCTGGAGCGGGCTCTGTATGTAGGGGGGGGGGGGGAGGTGAACGTACACATAATATCTACTGTAAGTAAACATAGAGGCGATTAGCCATTGCACAATATAATAAATAAAATGAAGTGTTGCGTGGTCTGGGCTTAATATAAATCTCATAACTTTCTTTATGGTATAATATGATATAATATAACGGGCCCTAGACTCCTATGGGTTACATGAAACTAGTCACCTGCAGGATTGAAAACCCTCCTATCATGCTATGGGGTCTTGTTGCACATCCTCACCAGATTGAGTAGTTAAGGCTTGCATATATCCTGTGGGAGTAAGTTATCTCATAGACAATACATCAAAACAGGATACCTGTGTTAGTGAAATTCAATTCCCCTCATAACACTTCATCTCGCTATATAAGAAGAATTTATATCAATTGATCTTAGGTTGCCACCTTCAAGGTTTAAGCTTCCTTTATGTGTACTCCCTCAAGGCCCTGGCCACTGGTCAAGAATTAGAAACACAGATTATGAAAGGATAGTCTTGAACAATAATGAGATAATAATGATACATATAAGCACAGTAGTAAATTGTAATTGTCCTTATCAGGGGCCCCCTCTAACCCCCAGATAGGACAGAGACAAAAAATGGCTTGTCATTATCATTAGAGGGCTCATATCAGTGACCCAAGATCAATACAATTGTAAGGTAGCTACTAGGACATCTGTTTCCCGGACACTTATGTAGATGTCTCTCCTGAGGCTCCCGACTAACCCACAGGTGAGGTATTAAGTCAAGATGTCCGCAGCCACTATTATATTAACACTCAGCAAGCTATATGGTAAAAGCAAACAGTAAGCTAAATTAACATTGAAGTCCCACAGTATAACTATCATACATTAAGGTAGTGGGACGACCCAGGCTATAGAGTTGAGTATGAGATAAACCTAGTGTTAGACCCTTGGTATAGGAGAGCCATAACATGCAATATATATTATTGATGTATATACATTGTGAAATAGAGCCAAAATAAAACACTCACTGTGGATATAAGAAATACTATGCCCTACCCATAACTTCTAAGCAAATGATGAAGCCTTGATGGCCGCTGAACACTAGCAGGAGAACTGTAAGCCCTGTGATATATGTTAAGGTGGAGGCTACAAATAGATATTACTATAAAATTATAGGACAATTTTTAAACTTAAGTTAAATGACTTTCATAAGATATATATATATAGCAAGATCTCAGTATCAAATGTTAGAACCAACACTCACAAATATATGGGGGAATGTTGCTATGAGAATAAAGAGGTCACTGTGATCTTTCAGTGAACAGCATATATATAATCAGTAAGTATGGTTACCAGTAACACAAAAACAGGATCTCCCTGGAAATATTACTGTAACTACCAGTACATGAAAATTACAAGAACAGTAGGCCAGTTATCAAGTTATATGAGAGCAGTAGACTTTGAGATAGCATTGGTAGGTCCATCTTATAATGCTTATGTAGGGTGACCATAAATAATGCAAGTGACTGCTATCGGCAAAATAAAGATTTCTGTGCTTCACATAAACCAGTCCAATTTCAAGCTCACATAGCAGTAGCTAAAAGTGTAAAGCAGTGTCTCAAATTGTAGTCTTAAGTTCTATTTACCAGCAAGTCAATGTCCAAAACCATTTTCAGGGTCAAGCCGGCTAGTAAAGTCAGTATACATCAGGTCAGTGTTCATCCGATTCCCAGCCTATCTACTGCTGGCCAGAATTCTCTTTGTCGCAACATATGGATTACAATGCCAACATCATCTCCCTGCATAGGGGCCCTGGCAGAACAACAGACTGTTAGAGTGAAGCTGTCCAGGATCGCAGCTAAGTCAAGAGATCCCCTGCCTTTCAGCAGTGACACAGGAGCTGAGTTTCCAGCTTGTCGATCCACGTGTCAGGCAGCAAAAGACATGGACCTGGTAGGCAAGACTTCATCCACCTCCTGAGTGACCAAGGTGTGGCTCTCTCGACTAGCCCGTAGATCAGACCCTCCGGTCCCAGGATCCCCACCATCAGCAGTCAAAGGCTGCAATGTGATTTGATTCTGGTTGGGAGGCGGCATATCGTGCTTTGGCTCTACCATCTGTTCCACAGGAGGTTGCTTAGCGGTCGGGCTCGTAGAGTGTTTCGCGCACTTCACTGTTGAAATAGTTGGATGAGCTGGGATTGCAAACAACACGGTTCTGATATCGTTGTAAAGTTGTTCAAAATGCTGCGATACCGCGGTTTGCATTGTGCGCTCCCACTTCTTTACGGCCTCCATGTTGTATCTCTTTGGCCTGGATGTTTGTATTCCGGTTCGTCTCCAACTGCTTCACCTTATGCACAGAATAAAGCCCAATGAGGCCGGGTATAGTTGGGAACTAGTTAAAGATCCAAGCTTTAGGTCATAATTCCCCAAAAGAATGTTTATAATATTTCTCCTCACGGAGCTCACAGAAAACACGTCTTTCCTTACTGGTTGCTGGCTCCGCCCCCCCTCTGGTTAAACATTTTTAATTGACTACATAGCTACTTATTAAGTTCAGCAAATAATTATCTAATATGTTATTGTCCGGCATCTCTCCTCATATCCACAAATATACATTTTTATTCAATACTGAGGTATACCTTAACTGAAAATTATACATGTTGTACTTTAAAATGAATTTCAAGTTACAATGCAGCACGTGTTTCTGCTAGCCAGCATGATGTGTATCTGAGGTTCAGGGTCAATTAACAGGCCTGTGCTAATTACTATATCCTCAGAAATCTTATGTAGAAAATCTTGTCTCCAACACCCCAGGATGTATCCTGGCTTGGGTAATTACCAGGCCCATGTTTACCCTTCCTGTGATCTTCAAAGAATTAAATAGTGACCTATCTTCACTAATTGAACAATTGTATCCTCTCTCTTTTGTTCTCAGCTTGTTTTAAGCAGTGAGGGGGCAGGGGCTATAGTGAGACCAATTCATATCAATTTAGATATTAGCCAAAAATGAAATATTAGATTGTGCTACATCTGTAGTTTATTTAATGTTATTTCACAGGTTCCCTGACAGAGTGGTATTCTTCCAAATGGTTTTCTTGTTATTCCTTTAGGATTCCTAGAATTCTTCAGTTTTTACAGGATGACCTTGGCAATGGTTTGTCTGCTAGCTCCCTAAAAGGTCACATTTCTGCCTTATCTGTTATTTTTCATAAGAAGTGAGCTAAATAAATCACTTAGGGTATAAGTGTACAGGTAAGCAGCAACACATTAGCATGTGTGAGTCTGTATACACAGAACTACTTTCTACCCACTATGAGACAGATTACGAGTACAGCGCAAATGTTTGTACACAAGATGTTTGGGTTTTCATGATTGTTTTGCGTGTAGGTTAAATTGTGCTGGTATTACAAGTTGAAAGTAAACGTGATTGCTTGAGCACAATCCTGATTTACTCTAGAATGATTACTGCGTCCTCAGAGCTGTGGTTAACTGTTTCGCAAAACAAAAAGTGTCACAAAACACATACAAAATACATTACAGAGTATAGTTACACTCATAATAACACTATCTAAAAACATTATTTAAAAAAAATATTGCACAAAAAAGTTGTAGGGGCTCAAAGTTATGAGATGTTAGAAGTTTTAGAATAAAAAAGGAAGGCAAAAGGCGTTACCATTGAGATACCTACATATACATATCTAAAGATGTATGTATTTAAAAATGTTTCTATATGTGTACATATATATTTATAAGTGTGGACTTGAAATCCATTCATCCAAAACAGAACACTGCACTCAACGGTGCAGAATAAAATATCATTTTATTAGTACAAAATTAAAACATGAACTTCCCCAGACGTTTCAGCACCCACTGGCACCTTGTTCACTGGGAGCTAAAGTGCAAAAAATGTATTTATATATGTTTACAGATGTATATACACATATAAACACACAAATACATATGTACACATATATAGAAGTGCATTAGAGCCCTTTGCAGTTAGGTAGATGAAAACATGTAAAAGCTTATTTATGCAATATTCATATTTATTAAAGTTTTATACTGTGTATTTACTATAAATATTTCATATTCCATTGTTCTGCACATAGCAGAATATGTTCTAAGTATTTATAAATAGATATTCCTACATATTTCTGTATATATCTATACCTATATATAATCATTTATAGATATGGGTATAGATATATATTGTTCCAAAATACCATCAGATATATATACAAATATGTATTTATGAATCAATAGAACATATTCTGCTATATGCAGAACATTGTAATGTGAAATATTCATATTTTAATGTCGGGTTAGCGCACATAAGAATATGCGATTGGGATTGCGCAAAAGTGGGGTGTTATGGTTTTTTGCCACTTGTTTTTCTCCATTGACTTCTATGGGGGGAATAGGTTATTGCACAAGTGATATTGTAAGTTCTGATTTTTGCATGTGTTGGGTTAGCCTGAGCGCGATCACTTTTTTTTACTTTCTATGAAAAAGTGAACTGCCCTTTTTTTAGAGTTGTCACATCAATTCCTAAAAGTCACTTTGTAGAAAGGTGATTGCAATTTCTGTGGTAATGGTTTGCTTTCTGAAAGGACATCCCCTCTTTCAAAGAAATGGTTTTGTGCGGTTTTTTTGTTGTTGCTGTATTTAAGATGGAGACACTCGTCCCAGAGTAAAAAAAAATCGGTATGTAACTGCCAGTTTTATGGTAATCGCCTGCTAATAATAGAGTAAAATGCATCTTATTGGAAAGACCCCTCATTTGAAAGGGCAGCCTCTTTTCCTTTTTAATAAGGGATCCGATGCAAATGTAAATGGTGTGGACACTGAGATATAGGCTCTATACGTGCTTTGTACCACTAACAGCACAAAGTCATGACTTCAGTTGGCTCTGAGCATAATGAGGACTCTTCTAGACAACAAGCAATTCCTAACTGTGCAGGAGGACTGCATAGGGGAAGAAATGGGGAGGACAACATGTTATCCGTCACATTCAATGGGTTAATTAAAGGGAAAATATCACTTGAATATGTAAAAAGGAAAAATATTTTAACTCAAAATGTCATCAGCTCACCAGAGCAAGTGCTCTGGTAACAGTTATAATTCAGATTGCTGTCCAGCTGCAAGATTTAAAAAATAAAAATCAATAAAAAGCCTTTAATGACTGATTCTGTATTCCTCAATGTTTAATGGTTTTTCTCAGGTAACTATGCAGGGGACTATGACTTAGGATAGCATAGTGAATATCCCATTGTGGCCATATGCTACTTAACTGCTATCTTGACCAGCTTCATGTTCCATTTATGATGTTGGAGTATACTGCGTCTACTCTTTCTTATTTTGAAGGTGATGAGTTTTATCTTTTCCAGCTTTAAGTTAATGACACTTGGAGACATATTACTTATTTCTCCAACATAGGTGTGTCCGGTCCACGGCGTCATCCTTACTTGTGGGATATTCTCTTCCCCAACAGGAAATGGCAAAGAGCCCAGCAAAGCTGGTCACATGATCCCTCCTAGGCTCCGCCTACCCCAGTCATTCTCTTTGCCGTTGTACAGGCAACATCTCCACGGAGATGGCTTAGAGTTTTTTAGTGTTTAACTGTAGTTTTTATTATTCAATCAAGAGTTTGTTATTTTAAAATAGTGCTGGTATGTACTATTTACTCAGAAACAGAAAAGAGATGAAGATTTCTGTTTGTATGAGGAAAATGATTTTAGCAACCGTTACTAAAATCCATGGCTGTTCCACACAGGACTGTTGAGAGGAATTAACTTCAGTTGGGGGAACAGTGAGCAGTCTCTTGCTGCTTGAGGTATGACACATTCTAACAAGACGATGTAATGCTGGAAGCTGTCATTTTCCCTATGGGATCCGGTAAGCCATGTTTATTAAGATAGTAAATAAGGGCTTCACAAGGGCTTATTAAGACTGTAGACTTTTTCTGGGCTAAATCGATTCATTATTAACACATATTTAGCCTTGAGGAATCATTTAATCTGGGTATTTTGATAAGATTATATCGGCAGGCACTGTTTTAGACACCTTATTCTTTAGGGGCTTTCCCAAATCATAGGCAGAGCCTCATTTTCGCGCCGGTGTTGCGCACTTGTTTTTGAGAGGCATGACATGCAGTCGCATGTGTGAGGAGCTCTGATACATAGAAAAGACTTTCTGAAGGCGTCATTTGGTATCGTATTCCCCTTTGGGCTTGGTTGGGTCTCAGCAAAGCAGATACCAGGGACTGTAAAGGGGTTAAAGTTAAAAATGGCTCCGGTTCCGTTATTTTAAGAGTTAAAGCTTCCAAATTTGGTGTGCAATACTTTTAAGGCTTTAAGACACTGTGGTGAAATTTTGGTGAATTTTGAACAATTCCTTCATATTTTTTCGCAATTGCAGTAATAAAGTGTGTTCAGTTTAAAATTTAAAGTGACAGTAACAGTTTTATTTTAAAACGTTTTTTGTACTTTGTTATCAAGTTTATGCCTGTTTAACATGTCTGAACTACCAGATAGACTGTGTTCTGAATGTGGGGAAGCCAGAGTTCCTTCTCATTTAAATAAATGTGATTTATGTGACAATGACAATGATGCCCAAGATGATTCCTCAAGTGAGGGGAGTAAGCATGGTACTGCATCATTCCCTCCTTCGTCTACACGAGTCTTGCCCACTCAGGAGGCCCCTAGTACATCTAGCGCGCCAATACTCCTTACTATGCAACAATTAACGGCTGTAATGGATAATTCTGTCAAAAACATTTTAGCCAAAATGCACACTTATCAGCGTAAGCGCGACTGCTCTGTTTTAGATACTGAAGAGCATGACGACGCTGATAATAATGGTTCTGAAGGGCCCCTAAACCAGTCTGATGGGGCCAGGGAGGTTTTGTCTGAGGGAGAAATTACTGATTCAGGGAACATTTCTCAACAAGCTGAACCTGATGTGATTACGTTTAAATTTAAGTTGGAACATCTCCGCATTCTGCTTAAGGAGGTATTATCCACTCTGGATGATTGTGACAAGTTGGTCATCCCAGAGAAACTATGTAAAATGGACAAGTTCCTAGAGGTCCCGGGGCTCCCAGAAGCTTTTCCTATACCCAAGCGGGTGGCGGACATTGTAAATAAAGAATGGGAAAGGCCCGGTATTCCTTTCGTCCCTCCCCCCATATTTAAAAAATTGTTTCCTATGGTCGACCCCAGAAAGGACTTATGGCAGACAGTCCCCAAGGTCGAGGGAGCGGTTTCCACTTTAAACAAACGCACCACTATACCCATAGAAGATAGTTGTGCTTTCAAAGATCCTATGGATAAAAAATTAGAAGGTTTACTTAAAAAGATGTTTGTTCAGCAGGGTTACCTTCTACAACCAATTTCATGCATTGTCCCTGTCGCTACAGCCGCGTGTTTCTGGTTCGATGAGCTGGTAAAGGCGGTCGATAGTGATTCTCCTCCTTATGAGGAGATTATGGACAGAATCAATGCTCTCAAATTGGCTAATTCTTTCACCCTAGACGCCACTTTGCAATTGGCTAGGTTAGCGGCTAAGAATTCTGGATTTGCTATTGTGGCGCGCAGAGCGCTTTGGTTGAAATCTTGGTCAGCTGATGCGTCTTCCAAGAACAAGCTACTTAACATTCCTTTCAAGGGGAAAACGCTGTTTGGCCCTGACTTGAAAGAGATTATCTCTGATATCACTGGGGGTAAGGGCCACGCCCTTCCTCAGGATCGGCCTTTCAAGGCCAAAAATAAACCTAATTTTCGTCCCTTTCGTAGAAACGGGCCAGCCCAAAGTGCTACGTCCTCTAAGCAAGAGGGTAATACTTCTCAAGCCAAGCCAGCTTGGAGACCAATGCAAGGCTGGAACAAGGGAAAGCAGGCCAAAAAACCTGCCACTGCTACCAAGACAGCATGAAATGTTGGCCCCCGATCCGGGACCGGATCTGGTTGGGGGCAGACTCTCTCTCTTCGCTCAGGCTTGGGCAAGAGATGTTCTGGATCCTTGGGCGCTAGAAATAGTCTCCCAAGGTTATCTTCTGGAATTCAAGGGGCTTCCCCCAAGGGGGAGGTTCCACAGGTCTCAGTTGTCTTCAGACCACATAAAAAGACAGGCATTCTTACGTTGTGTAGAAGACCTGTTAAAAATGGGAGTGATTCATCCTGTTCCATTAGGAGAACAAGGGATGGGGTTCTACTCCAATCTGTTCATAGTTCCCAAAAAAGAGGGAACGTTCAGACCAATCTTAGATCTCAAGATCTTAAACAAGTTTCTCAAGGTTCCATCGTTCAAAATGGAAACCATTCGAACAATTCTTCCTTCCATCCAGGAAGGTCAATTCATGACCACGGTGGATTTAAAGGATGCGTATCTACATATCCCTATCCACAAGGAACATCATCGGTTCCTAAGGTTCGCATTCCTGGACAAGCATTACCAGTTCGTGGCGCTTCCTTTCGGATTAGCCACTGCTCCAAGGATTTTCACAAAGGTACTAGGGTCCCTTCTAGCTGTGCTAAGACCAAGGGGCATTGCTGTAGTACCTTACTTGGACGACATTCTGATTCAAGCGTCGTCCCTTCCTCAAGCAAAGGCTCACACGGACATCGTCCTGGCCTTTCTCAGATCTCACGGATGGAAAGTGAACGTGGAAAAGAGTTCTCTATCTCCGTCAACAAGGGTTCCCTTCTTGGGAACAATAATAGACTCTTTAGAAATGAGGATTTTTCTGACAGAGGCCAGAAAAACTTCTAGACTCTTGTCGGATACTTCATTCCGTTCCTCTTCCTTCCATAGCGCAGTGCATGGAAGTGATAGGTTTGATGGTAGCGGCAATGGACATAGTTCCTTTTGCGCGCATTCATCTAAGACCATTACAACTGTGCATGCTCAGTCAGTGGAATGGGGACTATACAAACTTGTCTCCGAGGATACAAGTAAATCAGAGGACCAGAGACTCACTCCGTTGGTGGCTGTCCCTGGACAACCTGTCACAAGGGATGACCTTCCGCAGACCAGAGTGGGTCATTGTCACGACCGACGCCAGTCTGATGGGCTGGGGCGCGGTCTGGGGATCCCTGAAAGCTCAGGGTCTTTGGTCTCGGGAAGAATCTCTTCTACCGATAAATATTCTGGAACTGAGAGCGATATTCAATGCTCTCAAGGCTTGGCCTCAGCTAGCGAGGGCCAAGTTCATACGGTTTCAATCAGACAACATGACAACTGTTGCGTACATCAACCATCAGGGGGGAACAAGGAGTTCCCTGGCGATGGAAGAAGTGACCAAAATCATTCTATGGGCGGAGTCTCACTCCTGCCACCTGTCTGCTATCCACATCCCAGGAGTGGAAAATTGGGAAGCGGATTTTCTGAGTCGTCAGACATTGCATCCGGGGGAGTGGGAACTCCATCCGGAAATCTTTGCCCAAGTCACTCAACTGTGGGGCATTCCAGACATGGATCTGATGGCCTCTCGTCAGAACTTCAAAGTTCCTTGCTACGGGTCCAGATCCAGGGATCCCAAGGCGGCTCTAGTGGATGCACTAGTAGCACCTTGGACCTTCAAACTAGCTTATGTATTCCCGCCGTTTCCTCTCATCCCCAGGCTGGTAGCCAGGATCAATCAGGAAAGGGCGTCGGTGATCTTGATAGCTCCTGCGTGGCCACGCAGGACTTGGTATGCAGATCTGGTGAATATGTCATCGGCTCCACCATGGAAGCTACCTTTGAGACGAGACCTTCTTGTTCAAGGTCCGTTCGAACATCCGAATCTGGTCTCACTCCAGCTGACTGCCTGGAGATTGAACGCTTGATCTTATCGAAGCGAGGGTTCTCAGATTCTGTTATCGATACTCTTGTTCAGGCCAGAAAGCCTGTAACTAGAAAGATGTACCACAAAATTTGGAAAAAATATATCTGTTGGTGTGAATCTAAAGGATTCCCTTGGGACAAGGTTAAGATTCCTAAGATTCTATCCTTCCTTCAAGAAGGATTGGAAAAAGGATTATCTGCAAGTTCCCTGAAGGGACAGATTTCTGCCTTGTCTGTGTTACTTCACAAAAGCTGGCAGCTGTGCCAGATGTTCAAGCCTTTGTTCAGGCTCTGGTTAGAATCAAGCCTGTTTACAAACCTTTGACTCCTCCTTGGAGTCTCAACTTAGTTCTTTCAGTTCTTCAGGGGGTTCCGTTTGAACCCTTACATTCCGTTGATATTAAGTTATTATCTTGGAAAGTTTTGTTTTTGGTTGCAATTTCTTCTGCTAGAAGAGTTTCAGAATTGTCTGCTCTGCAGTGTTCTCCTCCTTATCTGGTGTTCCATGCAGATAAGGTGGTTTTACGTACTAAACCTGGTTTTCTTCCAAAAGTTGTTTCTAACAAAAACATTAACCAGGAGATTATCGTACCTTCTCTGTGTCCGAAACCAGTTTCGAAGAAGGAACGTTTGTTGCACAATTTGGATGTTGTTCGCGCTCTAAAATTCTATTTAGATGCTACAAAGGATTTTAGACAAACATCTTCCTTGTTTGTTGTTTATTCCGGTAAAAGGAGAGGTCAAAAAGCAACTTCTACCTCTCTCTCTTTTTGGATTAAAAGCATCATCAGATTGGCTTACGAGACTGCCGGACGGCAGCCTCCTGAAAGAATCACAGCTCATTCCACTAGGGCTGTGGCTTCCACATGGGCCTTCAAGAACGAGGCTTCTGTTGATCAGATATGTAGGGCAGCGACTTGGTCTTCACTGCACACTTTTACCAAATTTTACAAGTTTGATACTTTTGCTTCTTCTGAGGCTGTTTTTGGGAGAAAGGTTTTGCAAGCCGTGGTGCCTTCCATTTAGGTGACCTGATTTGCTCCCTCCCTTCATCCGTGTCCTAAAGCTTTGGTATTGGTTCCCACAAGTAAGGATGACGCCGTGGACCGGACACACCTATGTTGGAGAAAACAGAATTTATGTTTACCTGATAAATTACTTTCTCCAACGGTGTGTCCGGTCCACGGCCCGCCCTGGTTTTTTAATCAGGTCTGATAATTTATTTTCTTTAACTACAGTCACCACGGTATCATATGGTTTCTCCTATGCAAATATTCCTCCTTAACGTCGGTCGAATGACTGGGGTAGGCGGAGCCTAGGAGGGATCATGTGACCAGCTTTGCTGGGCTCTTTGCCATTTCCTGTTGGGGAAGAGAATATCCCACAAGTAAGGATGACGCCGTGGACCGGACACACCGTTGGAGAAAGTAATTTATCAGGTAAACATAAATTCTGTTTTCTGCAATTCACTAAAACTCTTATTTGCAGCTTAATAATATTATTCTTTGCACTACACACTTTTAGCATTACAACACAGGAGACATTCTGTCATTGTTAATGTACATAGAAATATGAATAGGGCTGGGTAAATTGAGAAATAAATATTATTATTATCATTCATTTGTAAAGCACTGCAAAATTTCAACTTTGTCATAATATTTCTGACAAATGCTTTTTTTTTCCCACAAAGAAAATGTGCCGCCTGAAATATGTTTTTTTATTAAGCAACTGCTTTTTGATAAATAAAATGTATTGTGATATAGATATGGACCTGGAAGTCTGGACAGAGCAAGCTATTACATGGGCACAAAGAAGCTGTGAAATGTTTTAGGATTTTGCAAAACTCAAGACTGTTATCATGGTGTTTTGATGGAAAAGTTAAGGTAAGAAATACATTAATTATCTATATATAAAAGATGTGAAAGTGAAGTATATAATTGTATTTTAAAGTTGTGTATATGTATGTGTGTGTGTGTGTATATATATATATATATATATATATATACACACAGAGAAAGCCCAGCACTCGCAAGCTCTGTTAAGATTAAAAGAAAAAATGGAAGGGTTAGTTACCGCTTTGGACAGCACTGCTTCCTGTGAGTGCCAGTGAGCACCCAGGGCTGAGTACTCAGTCTGAGAGTGCAGTTCCCTTCCGTGTTTTGTGTGTGTGTGTGTGTGTGTATATATATATATATATATATATATATATATATATATAATCATAATTTATATTTTATTTATATTGCGCCAACATATTCTGCAGCGCTGTCCATGGGTACAATTGATATAAGTGAAACAATGATATAATACTTGTAAGGGACAAGACAAAATTTAACAAACAAATACAGGAGTAATTTAGGGCCCTATTCCTGTGGGAACTTACAATCTAGAAAGGTAGGAGGGTGAGAAGTTAGATGAGGGCAAATATTAGATAAGTGGACTTCATTTGTTACTAAGTTAGTTGGTAGGCTTCCCTGAACAAAATTGTCTTAGGGAGCATTTAAAAGAAGGCAGATTGGGGGAAAGTCTGACAGTGGGAAGAAGTGTGTTCCAGTGGGTTGGTGCCACACGAGAGGAGTTCTACAGTCTAGCATGAGAAGAGGTGATAATAGAATATGCATGGAGCAGGTCATTGTTGGATCTTAGGGGGCGGGCTGGAGTATATTTGTTGATTAGTGAGGATGGTGAATGGGGAGACAGTGAAGAGACTCACAGAGAGGTACAGCAGATACATAGAATTTAGGATAGACTGAAAGGGGGAGCTTTCCTCTGAAGTACATCCAAAACCATCTCCTATGGCAGTGTACCCTTATAACGCTCTGAACTAAAGCCCTGTGTACGTCCAAGTCTCTCTTGGTAAAGATAATTTTCTGCTTTGCGCCTCTGCATGCATAATCCACAGTTCACATAAAACCAAAAATTGATCTTTCCTTCTTAATATAAGGAAAGTTCACGCCTTTATTCCTCACTGTTGGGAAATACTGAACCTGGCCACTAGGAGGAGACAAAGACACCCCAGCCAAAGGCTTAAATACCTCTCCCACTTCCCCCAGTCATTCTTTGCCTTTTGTCACAGGAGGATGGCAGAGAAGTGTCAGAAGATTTTGGATTAGTTCCTTAGAAGGGGTATCTGCCCTTCGATATGGGACTGGAGTTTTAAGTAGTCTTGTCAGCCTCTCAGTGAGAGCATTGACAAATGTTAGTGTCTGGAGATGCAGGGAGATTCTTTCTGCAAACCCATTTAGACTGCTTGCTAACAGCTTCTTAAGCAATTACTGTTGACGAGTTTCACTTCCTGCTTGTTTTTTCTTCACTCAAGTCCATGTCAGGAGTGATGCTACAAGACTGTCACACTTGAGAGGCTGTGTTTCTGTTCCACAGCATGGATTCTGGTAAGATTGTTTCAATTTTTACATATGTTGGAAACGCTAGAAAACAGGGTCACAGTGTGACTCCTTTTATCTTAATAAGAATCATGGGTTAATATCTCCTGAGGGAGGTTATTGAACAGTGGGGATTAATCAAATGTGATGCTTTGATTTTATGCTGCTTTATGTGTGAGATTACATTGGGCTCATAGACTGTTTATGTGGTTGGAACACACAGGTTTTTACTTTCACTTTGAACGCTGCGCAGCTTGTAGTTTGGCACACTTTTTCTCATAGCAGGGGCGGTCCTGCCTTGCGCACCACGTGACCGGGTGTGGTCGCACTTTCATTTCCTGTTTCCTGACCAAGCTAGCTGTCGGAGAAGACTTTTTTTTTTTCTCTTTTTTGTCTAAGTCCAGGAGGTGGTGAGTGCCCAAGCCATTGGAAGTACAAAGGTGCCGTTTTTGTGAGAAATAAAGATTGTTTTATTCTGTGCCCTACTGTCATTAGCGTAAGCTATGGAGGATTCTGATATTCTTGAGGCTACTCCCTCTATTCCAAATAGTAAATACCTGTTTATATTGTAAGGAGGGCTTGGTATGCCCACCCTCTAAACTATGTTCCACATGCATAAACAAAGTTATTATGTCTAAGAAGGTTAACCCCTTTAGTACCACTGAGCCGTCCACCTCTAAGGACTCGCTTTCCTGTGAGGTGCATACCCATCAGTCATCTCCCTCATCTCATGCAGCTTCCTGTAGCACGCCTGATCCTCCATCTGGAGGGAGCCTTTTACCATCAGACTTTACTGCGCAGTTAAAGATGGCGGTGTCTGGGGCCCTTAGTGCTTTACCTCGCCCTGCCAAACGCAAGCGAAAGGTTAAACATAGCTCTCCTGTCCAGGGGTCATCTAGTGATTTATTGGATTTATCTGTTTTTCAATTATCCAAGGATGGGTCACACTCTGAGTCTTCAGAGGGTGAACTTTCTGGATCGGAGTCTGTTACCTCTAGGCCTCCTGCTGCAGAGGAACCAGCCTTTAGATTTAAGATTGAACACTTACGTTTTCTTCTGTAGGAGGTTCCAGAGGCCAAGCTGCCTGATGACCCATTGATCCCTAAATTAGACAGTTTTTACGAGGACAGGGTAGTGCCGTTAACTTTTCCCGTTCCTGTAAAAATGGCGAACATTTTTAAGAACGAGTGGGATAGAATTGGTTCTTCCTTTTCCCCTTCGTCTTTCTTTAACAAATTATTCCCGGTCCCGGACTCTCAATTGGAGTTGTGGGGTTCCGTCCCTAAGGTGGATGGTGCTATCTCCACACTGGCCAAGCATACTACTATCCTACTTGAGGATAGCTCGTCGTTCAGAGAGCCGATGGATAAGAAGATGGAAACTTTTCTCAGAAAAATGTTTCAGCATACGGGATACTTGTTTCAACTGGCAGCGGCTGTTGCCTCGGTTGCTGGAGCTGCGGCCTACTGATGCGACTCCTTATCGGAATTGATCAAGGTGGAGGGTACCCTTGACATTATCCAAGAAAGAATTAAGGCCTTGAGAATTAAAAAAAAAAAAAAAAAAAGAGAGAATTGCTAATTCTTGTATCTGTGATGCAAACATGCAGATCATTCGCCTAAATGCTAAGATTTCTAGTTTTTCAGTGCAGACCCGTTGGGCGCTCTGGCTGAAATACTGGTCTGCGGATATGACTTCTAATTCTAGACTCCTTTCCCTTCCTTTTAAGGGAAAGATTTTATTTGGTCCAGGCCTGGACTCTATTATCCCCACGGTTACAGGGGGCAAGGGTGCCTTCCTACCGCAGGAGGAACAGTCCTCCTCTAAGCTCGAGCAAGCCAAGAGCACTTTGAAACCAGCTGTCAGGGTTTTTTCCCTGTTTTGTTTGCCATTTGCTGCTGGCAGCCATTTTACTCACCTCTCTTCCTGACTATGGTGCATTGTTGGGGATGCTGCTCATTTCCTGCACTTCCTTTTATGGCCAGACTGGTGTGCATCATCCTTGTGAGACAGGATGCAGTCTCAGAATTGTGATGTCATCACTTATTATTTAAAGGGCCTCTGTTCAGTATGCTTTGCCTTTGCATTGTCTCAGACCTGTTTGTGAGAGTTCCTGTGTATTACCTGGCTGCCTGACGTCCTTCCTGGTTCCTGATCCCTGGCTTGTTTCTGACTCTGCTGTTTTCCTTGTTGCTGATTCCGGCTCGTCTGAATGTTCGCTTTGGCTCCTGACTCGGCTCGTCTGACTACCAGCTCTGGTTTTGACTCCTGGCTTGTTATTTGACTTGTGGACTTTTTATTATTTTTTGCTATTAATAAAGGTGTGATTATTTTTGCACTTCTCGTGTCAGTCTGATTCCTGGCACCCTGACACCGGCACAATCCTGGAATAAATCCAAGCAGAACAAGAAGCCTGCCGAGACCAAGTTGGCATCAAGGGGCGGCCTCCTATTTGGCGCTGGATCGTGTAGGGGGAAGACTGTTTAACTTCCATTCCGCAAGGATCACTTCCAGTTCCTAAGGTTTGCGTTCCTGGACCAGCACTTACAGTTTAGAATTTTTACAAAGGTTCTAGGGGCTCTTCTGGCCAGAACCCTGGGTATAGCAGTAGCTCCCTACTTGGACGATATTCTGGTACAAGCACCATCTTTTCGTCTGGCGGAGGACCATTCGGTATCTCTCTTTTTCGATCTCATGGATGGAAGATAAACTTAGAAAAGAGTTCTCTGATTCCAAGCACCAGGGTAGAATTCCTGGGTACTATAAGAGACTCCATATCCATGAGGATATTTCTAACAGACCAGATACGTTGCAAGCTAGCTTCAGCATGTCTTGCCCTCCGGACCTCCTTGAGGCCATCTGTGGCTCCGTGTCCAGCATGGACATAATTCCCTTTGCCAGTTTCCGTCTCAGACCATTACAAAAGTGTATGCATGCTGAGGCAGTGGAACAGCGATCATTTGGATCTGTCTCAACAGATTTCCCTAGACAACCGGTCAAGAGAATTGCTCTCTTGGTGGCTCTGTCCAGATCATCTATCCCAATGTACATCCTTTCTAAGACCATCCTGGGAGATTGTGACTACAGACTTGAGTCTATCAGGATGGGGAGCTGTTTGGGGTGCCAAGAAGGCACAGGGCCTGTGGTCTCAGGAGGAACACTCCCTCCTGATCAACATTCTGGAACTTTGAGCAATCTACAATGCTCTGAAGGCTTGGCCTCTTCTGGGTTTGTCCGGGTTTTTCAGATTCCAGTCGGACAATATAAACTTGGTGGCTTACATCAACCATCAGGGTGGAACAAGAAGCTCCCTAACAATGAGGGAATTATCTCGGATTCTGGAGTGGGTGGAGGCCCACAGCTGTTCGGTGTTAGCGATCCACATTCCGGGTGTGGACAACTCGGAAGCGGATTTTCTCAGCAGACAATCCTTTCATCCAGGGGAATGGTCTCTCCATCCCGAAGTGTTTGCTGAGATGTGCTACAGGTGGGGGACGATAGATCTCATGGCGTCTCGTCTCAATAACAAGCTACTCAGATATGGGTCGAGGTCCAGGGATCCTCATGCGGAGCTAATAGATACATTAGCAGTGCCTTGGAGGTTCAATCTAATTTACCTTTTCCCACCGTTACCACTCCTTCCTTGTGTAGTGGCCCGCATCAAGCAGGAGCAGGCATCAGTGATACAGATTGCTCCATCGTGGCCGCGAAGGACGTGGTTTGCGGATCTGGTGGGGATGTCATCTCCTCCTCCATGGAAGTTACCTTGTCGCAGGGATCTGCTGGAACAAGGTCCTTTTGTTCATCAAAATCTAGATTCTCTGAGGCTGACTGCATGGAGATTGAACGCTTAGTCCTAGCCAAGAGAGGTTTTTCTGAAAGAGTTATTGATACTCTCATTCAAGCTTGTAAGCCGGTTACTCGTCGCATCTATCATAAGGTGTGGAACACCTATTTGTTCTGGTGTGAAGAGCGTAGATTCCCCTGGCATAATGTTAAGGTTGCCAGGATCCTTTCGTTTCTCCAGGATGGACTGGAGAAGGGTCTTTCTGCCAGTTCACTGAGGGGACAGATTTCGGCGCTGTCCGTTTTACTGCACCAGAGGCTCTCAGAGCTTCCAGATGTACAGTCTTTTGTTAAGGCTCTGATTAGGATCAGACCCATGTCTAGATCTAGGGCTGCTCCTTGGTGTCTGAATCTTGTTCTTAAGGTTTTGCAGCGGGCTCCGTTTAAGCCTATGTATGAAATTGACATTAAGTTGTTATCCTGAAAGGTTCTTTTTCTACTGGCTATTGCTTCTGCGCGCAGAGTATCTTAGATTGCCACCTTGCAATGTGAGCCTCATTATCTTGTGTTCCATGCTGATAAGGCTGTCCTACGTACTAAGTTAGGGTTTCTTCCTAAGGTTGTGTCAGACCGTAACATAAATCAAGAGATTGTGGTTCCTTCCTTGTGTCCTAATCCTTCTTTGAAGGAACGTTTGCTTCATAATTTAGATGGGGTTTGAGCATTGAAGTTCTATCTTCAGGCTACCTTCCTTATTTGTTGCCTATTTTTGGAAGCGTAAGGGGCAGAAGGTCTCTTCGACTTGCTTGTCTTTTTGGTTAAGGAGTGTTATCCTCTTAGCTTATGAGACAGCGAGACATAAGCCTCCTCAGAGAATTACGGCTCATTCTACTAGAGCAGTGGCTTCCTCTTGGGCCTTTAAGAACGAGGCCTCTATGGATCAGAACCTGGGCCTCCTTACATTCTTTTTCTAAATTTTACAAGTTTGATGTTTTTGCTTCTGCTGAAGCATTCTTCGGGAGAAAGGTCTTGCAGGCTGTGGTGCCCTCAGATTAGGGTCTGCCTCTCTTTCTCCCCCTCTCTTTTGTGCTCTTTGTCCCCCTTCTCTTTTGTGCTCTTTCTCTCCCTTCTCTTTTGTGCTCTTTCTCCCCCTTCTCTTTTGTGCTCTTTCTCCCCCTTCTCTTTTGTGCTCTTTCTCCCCCTTCTCTTTTGTGCTCTTTCTCCCCCTTCTCTTTTGTGCTCTTTCTCCCCCTTCTCTTTTGTGCTCTTTCTCCCCCTTCTCTTTTGTGCTCTTTCTCCCCCTTCTCTTTTGTGCTCTTTTTCCCCCTTCTCTTTTGTGCTCTTTCTCCCCCTTCTCTTTTGTGCTCTTTCTCCCCCTTCTCTTTTGTGCTCTTTCTCCCCCTTCTCTTTTGTGCTCTTTTTCCCCCTTCTCTTTTGTGCTCTTTCTCCCCCTTCTCTTTTGTGCTCTTTCTCCCCCTTCTCTTTTGTGCTCTTTCTCCCCCTTCTCTTTTGCGCACTCTCTCGCCCCTCTTTTGCGCACTCTCTCGCCCCTCTTTTGCGCACTCTCTCGCCCCTCTTTTGCGCACTCTCTCTACAGAACATGCCCAGTCAAGCCCACGTCCCATCCACTCTGCCTGGCCCCGCCCACTCCCTCCAGACAGCAGATCAGGTTAGTTTGTGTAAAGGTCCTTTTAAAGAAGTGCTGCTGTATTTCGTTTTACATGTATGAAGAGTTGGCAATATATTGGCAGCAGTTTGCAGTCATACAGGAAGGTGCTGGACTCTTGATGTGTATACACTGTGTGCAGAATTATTAGGCAAATGAGTATTTTGACCACATCATCCTCTTTATGCATGTTGTCTTACTCCAAGCTGTATAGGCTCGAAAGCCTACTACCAATTAAGCATATTAGGTGATGTGCATCTCTGTAATGAGAAGGGGTGTGGTCTACTGACATCAACACCCTATATCAGGTGTGCATAATTATTAGGCAACTTCCTTTCCTTTGGCAAAATGGGTCAAAAGAAGGACTTGACAGGCTCAGAAAAGTCAAGAATAGTGAGATATCTTGCAGAGGGATGCAGCACTCTTAAAATTCCAAAGCTTCTGAAGCGTGATCATCGAACAATCAAGCGTTTCATTCAAAATAGTCAACAGGGTCACAAGAAGCGTGTGGAAAAACCAAGGCGCAAAATAACTGCCCATGAACTGAGAAAAGTCAAGCGTGCAGCTGCCAAGATGCCACTTGCCACCAGTTTGGCCATATTTCAGAGCTGCAACATCACTGGAGTGCCCAAAAGCACAAGGTGTGCAATACTCAGAGACATGGCCAAGGTAAGAAAGGCTGAAAGACGACCACCACTGAACAAGACACACAAGCTGAAACGTCAAGACTGGGCCAAGAAATATCTCAAGACTGATTTTTCTAAGGTTTTATGGACTGATGAAATGAGAGTGAGTCTTGATGGGCCAGATGGATGGGCCCGTGGCTGGATTGGTAAAGGGCAGAGAGCTCCAGTCCGACTCAGACGCCAGCAAGGTGGAGGTGGAGTACTGGTTTGGGCTGGTATCATCAAAGATGAGCTTGTGGGGCCTTTTCGGGTTGAGGATGGAGTCAAGCTCAACTCCCAGTCCTACTGCCAGTTTCTGGAAGACACCTTCTTCAAGCAGTGGTACAGGAAGAAGTCTGCATCCTTCAAGAAAAACATGATTTTCATGCAGGACAATGCTCCATCACACGCGCCCAAGTACTCCACAGCGTGGCTGGCAAGAAAGGGTATAAAAGAAGAAAATCTAATGACATTGCCTCCTTGTTCACCTGATCTGAACCCCATTGAGAACCTGTGGTCCATCATCAAATGTGAGATTTACAAGGAGGGAAAACAGTACACCTCTCTGAACAGTGTCTGGGAGGCTGTGGTTGTTGCTGCACGCAATGTTGATGGTGAACAGATCAAAACACTGACAGAATCCATGGATGGCAGGCTTTTGAGTGTCCTTGCAAAGAAAGGTGGCTATATTGGTCACTGATTTGTTTTTGTTTTGTTTTTGAATGTCAGAAATGTATATTTGTGAATGTTAAGATGTTATATTGGTTTCACTGGTAAAAATAAATAATTGAAATGGGTATATATTTGTTTTTTGTTAAGTTGCCTAATAATTATGCACAGTAATAGTCACCTGCATACACAGATATCCCCCTAAAATAGCTATAACTAAAAACAAACTAAAAACTACTTCCAAAAATATTCAGCTTTGATATTAATGAGTTTTTTGGGTTCATTGAGAACATGGTTGTTGTTCAATAATAAAATTAATCCTCAAAAATACAACTTGCCTAATAATTCTGCACTCCCTGTATAATATGTGTATATAGTTTGTGTAAGGCCAGGTGTGTTTGTCCTTGCGCTGTCTCTACTGCGCATGACAGCTTTGGACAAACACACTTGGCGCTTTATATTATAGGAGATATATATATATATATAACAGTCCCAATGTGAATCCACCCTCATGGGGTTAGCCACCCAGTTGTTCCGTATAAGTATAATAGTTCCCACAGAAACAGAAATAAACCAGGATTTTTCCAAACAGGAGTCAAATTTATTGACGTTTCGTGGAATAAAACTCCCCTTCTTCAGAACATACAGTGTGCACACAAAACAGTGCTTATATACAGTGATACAAAAAAAAAAACCCACCAAAAATGACATAATTTCCGGTATAGTTTAAAGTGAACTCGGAAGTTAACAACCTTCACTTCTGGTACTATCATATAACGTGATACTCAAACAAATGTGCAGTAAAACAAACATTCCTACTACCATTTATAGATTATCATCATATTTACAAACTCATCCGTGTTGGATACATCCTTGTATTGTGCCTAAAATAATCATGTGCTTTCAATAATATGTGCGGTCTCAAACCGTCAGTATCCCATATCAAGGGACCAGAAGTTGTGTCACTTCCGGTTCCAGTTCTGCCGTAATAGCGTCATATCTGACTACACTTCTGTACTATTTGTATACAAACACATATACTTACTGCTGTTTGAAATCATGTGAACATTATGTCTATACCTAAACAATGCGAATCTAGAAATATAGGCAGCTAAAATATAAAGCCACTCGTGAATATTAATTTGTGTTAAACATATAACAGTTCTCAAAAACAATACAGTGATAGTACAACTCAGTTAAAACATAGAGGATGGGCATCAGTATAAGTTGTTATGGCTCAAATACATATTCATATCAGATACGGCTTCTAATTGGATACAAGAACAAATATCATAGAACTATATAGTATAAGCAATACAATTATAAATCAACATCGCATCTTAGCAACATCGTAATATCACACGCAAGGGAAGCTTTCGGTGCCCTAATTGTACCACATGTAATGGAATGATAACTAATAAAAAGTTTAACCATCCGCATGGCAGCCAGAAATATATCATTAACCATCCCATTACGTGTACTACTACGCATGTTGTGTACATGATAATTTGCCCATGTGGCTTACATTACGTGGGGAAGACCCAAGGGACTATCCGTGAAAGAATGGCCAACCATCGAGCCACGATTAGACAGGCCATAAAAAAAGGAAAATCCAAACAACCAGTAGCATGTCACTGGTTGACAGCAAAGCATCCAGTATCGGCCATTAAAGTGATTCTCATTGACCAAATACCCAAATTGCCTTGTGGAGGTGATAGGAACAAGCTGCTTCTTAGGAGAGAAGCAGATTGTAAGTTTGTTTGAGGATCATACACCCTAAAGAACTCAATTCTTTACCAGACTTTGGAGCATTGTCATAAGGTTATGTAGTTATGTGACACAGTAGGGGGGGACACTGGTTGGTTGTGGATGGGGACTGGGTGGGGGTGGTCTTCTGCCTATGGACGGGATACTTACCCCACACCAGAGTCGATGGTGTCTTTGTGTGATGGCGTGAATTACTTGTAGTTCACGTGATCACCATAAGTACCTCCTAGACCTGGATAAGTGGTTCCCTTTCTTTACTAGTGGCACTGACACACACTGCAGACTATGAGCTACAGCATGTCCTGATTAGTGGTTAGTGTATGAGTAATGTGGTAACAATGTTGCTAATATGCAATGTTGATTTATAATTGTATTGCCTATACTTTATAGTTCCTTGATATTTGTTCTTGTCTCCAATTAGAAGCCGTATCTGATATGACTATGTATTTGAGCCATAACAACTTATACTGATGTCCATCCTCTATGTTTTAATTGAGTTGTACTATCACTGTATTGTTTTTGAGAACTGTTATATGTTTAACAAGAGTTAATATTCACGAGTGGCTTTATATTTTAGCTGCCTATATTTCTAGATTCGCATTGTTTAGGTATAGACATAATGTTCACATGATTTCAAACACCAATAAGTATATGTGTTTGTATACAAATAGTACGAAAGTGACGTCGGATATGGCGCTATTCCGGCAGGACCGGAACCGGAAGTGACGCAACTTCCGGTCCCTTGATATGGGATACTGACAGTTTGAGACCGCACATATTATTGAAAGCACATGATTATTTTAGGCACAGTACAAGGATGTATCCAACACTGATGAGTTTGTAAATATGATGATAATCTATAAATGGTAGTAAGAATGTTTGGTTTTCTGCACATTTGTTTGAGTATCACGTTATATGATAGTACCAGAAGTGAAGGTTGTTAACTTCCGAGTTCACTATACCGGAAATTGTCATTTTTGGCGCGCTTTTTTTTTGTCAGGAAGGAGGAGGTTCTGTTTGTTGTATCACTGTATTTAAGCACGGTTTTGTGTGCCCACTGTATGTTCTGAAGAAGGGGAGTTTTATTCACCGAAACGTCAATAAATTTGACTTTCTCCAACATAGGTGTGTCCGGTCCACGGCGTCATCCTTACTTGTGGGATATTCTCTTCCCCAACAGGAAATGGCAAAGAGCCCAGCAAAGCTGGTCACATGATCCCTCCTAGGCTCCGCCTACCCCAGTCATTCTCTTTGCCGTTGTACAGGCAACATCTCCACGGAGATGGCTTAGAGTTTTTTAGTGTTTAACTGTAGTTTTTATTATTCAATCAAGAGTTTGTTATTTTGAAATAGTGCTGGTATGTACTATTTACTCAGAAACAGAAAAGAGATGAAGATTTCTGTTTGTATGAGGAAAATGATTTTAGTAACCGTCACTAAAATCCATGGCTGTTCCACACAGGACTGTTGAGAGCAATTAACTTCAGTTGGGGGAACAGTGAGCAGTCTCTTGCTGCTTGAGGTATGACACATTCTAACAAGACGATGTAATGCTGGAAGCTGTCATTTTCCCTATGGGATCCGGTAAGCCATGTTTATTACGATCGTAAATAAGGGCTTCAAAAAGGGCTTATTAAGACTGTAGACTTTTTCTGGGCTAAATCGATTGATTATTAACACATATTTAGCCTTGAGGAATCATTTTATCTGGGTATTTTGATATAATAATATCGGCAGGCACTGTTTTAGACACCTTATTCTTTAGGGGCTTTCCCAAAGCATAGGCAGAGCCTCATTTTCGCGCCGGTGTTGCGCACTTGTTTTTGAGAGGCATGGCATGCAGTCGCATGTGAGAGGAGCTCTGATACTTAGAAAAGACTTTCTGAAGGCGTCATTTGGTATCGTATTCCCCTTGGGGCTTGGTTGGGTCTCAGCAAAGCAGATACCAGGGACTGTAAAGGGGTTAAAGTTCAAAACGGCTCCGGTTCCGTTATTTTAAGGGTTAAAGCTTCCAAATTTGGTGTGCAATACTTTTAAGGCTTTAAGACACTGTGGTGAAAATTTGGTGAATTTTGAACAATTCCTTCATGTTTTTTCGCATTTGCAGTAATAAAGTGTGTTCAGTTTAAAATTTAAAGTGACAGTCACGGTTTTATTTTAAAACGTTTTTTGTACTTTGTTATCAAGTTTATGCTTGTTTAACATGTCTGAACTACCAGATAGACTGTGTTCTGAATGTGGGGAAGCCAGGATTCCTATTCATTTAAATAAATGTGATTTATGTGACAATGACAATGATGCCCAAGATGATTCCTCAAGTGAGGGGAGTAAGCATGGTACTGCATCATTCCCTCCTTCGTCTACACGAGTCTTGCCCACTCAGGAGGCCCCTAGTACATCTAGCGCGCCAATACTCCTTACTATGCAACAATTAACGGCTGTAATGGATAATTCTGTCAAAAACATTTTAGCCAAAATGAACACTTATCAGCGTAAGCGCGACTGCTCTGTTTTAGATACTGAAGAGCATGACGACGCTGATAATAATATTTCTGAAGGGCCCCTAACCCAGTCTGATGGGGCCAGGGAGGTTTTGTCTGAGGGAGAAATTACTGATTCAGGGAACATTTCTCAACTAGCTGAACCTGATGTGATTGCATTTAAATTTAAGTTGGAACATCTCCGCATTCTGCTTAAGGAGGTATTATCCACTCTGGATGATTGTGACAAGTTGGTCATCCCAGAGAAACTATGTAAAATGGACAAGTTCCTAGAGGTGCCGGGGCTCCCAGAAGCTTTTCCTATACCCAAGCGGGTGGCGGACATTGTTAATAAAGAATGGGAAAGGCCCGGTATTCCTTTCGTCCCTCCCCCCATATTTAAAAAATTGTTTCCTATGGTCGACCCCAGAAAGGACTTATGGCAGACAGTCCCCAAGGTCGAGGGAGCGGTTTCCACTTTAAACAAACGCACCACTATACCCATAGAGGATAGTTGTGCTTTCAAAGATCCTATGGATAAAAAATTAGAAGGTTTGCTTAAAAAGATGTTTGTTCAGCAGGGTTACCTTCTACAACCAATTTCATGCATTGTCCCTGTCGCTACAGCCGCATGTTTCTGGTTCGATGAGCTGATAAAGGCGGTCGATAGTGATTCTCCTCCTTATGAGGAGATTATGGACAGAATCAATGCTCTCAAATTGGCTAATTCTTTCACCCTAGACGCCACTTTGCAATTGGCTAGGTTAGCGGCTAAGAATTCTGGGTTTGCTATTGTGGCGCGCAGAGCGCTTTGGTTGAAATCTTGGTCGGCTGATGCGTCTTCCAAGAACAAGCTACTTAACATTCCTTTCAAGGGGAAAACGCTGTTTGGCCCTGACTTGAAAGAGATTATCTCTGATATCACTGGGGGTAAGGGCCACGCCCTTCCTCAGGATCGGCCTTTCAAGGCAAAAAATAAACCTAATTTTCGTCCCTTTCGTAGAAACGGACCAGCCCAAAGTGCTACGTCCTCTAAGCAAGAGGGTAATACTTCTCAAGCCAAGCCAGCTTGGAGACCAATGCAAGGCTGGAACAAGGGAAAGCAGGCCAAGAAACCTGCCACTGCTACCAAGACAGCATGAAATGTTGGCCCCCGATCCGGGACCGGATCTGGTGGGGGGCAGACTCTCTCTCTTCGCTCAGGCTTGGGCAAGAGATGTTCTGGATCCTTGGGCGCTAGAAATAGTCTCCCAAGGTTATCTTCTGGAATTCAAGGGACTTCCCCCAAGGGGGAGGTTCCACAGGTCTCAGTTGTCTTCAGACCACATAAAAAGACAGGCATTCTTACATTGTGTAGAAGACCTGTTAAAAATGGGAGTGATTCATCCTGTTCCATTAAGAGAACAAGGGATGGGGTTCTACTCCAATCTGTTTATAGTTCCCAAAAAAGAGGGAACGTTCAGACCAATCTTAGATCTCAAGATCTTAAACAAGTTTCTCAAGGTTCCATCGTTCAAGATGGAAACCATTCGAACTATTCTTCCTTCCATCCAGGAAGGTCAATTCATGACCACGGTGGATTTAAAGGATGCGTATCTACATATTCCTATCCACAAGGAACATCATCGGTTCCTGAGGTTCGCATTCCTGGACAAACATTACCAGTTCGTGGCGCTTCCTTTCGGATTAGCCACTGCTCCAAGGATTTTCACAAAGGTACTAGGGTCCCTTCTAGCTGTGCTAAGACCAAGGGGCATTGCTGTAGTACCTTACTTGGACGACATTCTGATTCAAGCGTCGTCCCTTCCTCAAGCAAAGGCTCACACGGACATTGTCCTGGCCTTTCTCAGATCTCACGGATGGAAAGTGAACGTGGAAAAGAGTTCTCTATCTCCGTCAACAAGGGTTCCCTTCTTGGGAACAATAATAGACTCCTTAGAAATGAGGATTTTTCTGACAGAGGCCAGAAAAACAAAACTTCTAGACTCTTGTCGGATACTTCATTCCGTTCCTCTTCCTTCCATAGCTCAGTGCATGGAAGTGATCGGGTTGATGGTAGCGGCAATGGACATAGTTCCTTTTGCACGCATTCATCTAAGACCATTACAACTGTGCATGCTCAGTCAGTGGAATGGGGACTATACAGACTTGTCTCCGAAGATACAAGTAAATCAGAGGACCAGAGACTCACTCCGTTGGTGGCTGTCCCTGGACAACCTGTCACGAGGGATGACATTCCGCAGACCAGAGTGGGTCATTGTCACGACCGACGCCAGTCTGATGGGCTGGGGCACGGTCTGGGGTTCCCTGAAAGCTCAGGGTCTTTGGTCTCGGGAAGAATCTCTTCTACCGATAAATATTCTGGAACTGAGAGTGATATTCAATGCTCTCAAGGCTTGGCCTCAGCTAGCGAGGGCCAAGTTCATACGGTTTCAATCAGACAACATGACAACTGTTGCGTACATCAACCATCAGGGGGGAACAAGGAGTTCCCTGGCGATGGAAGAAGTGACCAAAATCATTCTATGGGCGGAGTCTCACTCCTGCCACCTGTCTGCTATCCACATCCCAGGAGTGGAAAATTGGGAAGCGGATTTTCTGAGTCGTCAGACATTGCATCCGGGGGAGTGGGAACTCCATCCGGAAATCTTTGCCCAAGTCACTCAGCTGTGGGGCATTCCAGACATGGATCTGATGGCCTCTCGTCAGAACTTCAAAGTTCCTTGCTACGGGTCCAGATCCAGGGATCCCAAGGCGGCTCTAGTGGATGCACTAGTAGCACCTTGGACCTTCAAACTAGCTTATGTGTTCCCGCCGTTTCCTCTCATCCCCAGGCTGGTAGCCAGGATCAATCAGGAGAGGGCGTCGGTGATCTTGATAGCTCCTGCGTGGCCACGCAGGACTTGGTATGCAGATCTGGTGAATATGTCATCGGCTCCACCTTGGAAGCTACCTTTGAGACGAGACCTTCTTGTTCAGGGTCCGTTCGAACATCCGAATCTGGTTTCACTCCAGCTGACTGCTTGGAGATTGAACGCTTGATCTTATCGAAGCGAGGGTTCTCAGATTCTGTTATCGATACTCTTGTTCAGGCCAGAAAGCCTGTAACTAGAAAGATTTACCACAAAATTTGGAAAAAATATATCTGTTGGTGTGAATCTAAAGGATTCCCTTGGGACAAGGTTAAGATTCCTAGGATTCTATCCTTCCTTCAAGAAGGATTGGAAAAAGGATTATCTGCAAGTTCCCTGAAGGGACAGATTTCTGCCTTGTCTGTGTTACTTCACAAAAAGCTGGCCGCTGTGCCAGATGTTCAAGCCTTTGTTCAGGCTCTGGTTAGAATTAAGCCTGTTTACAAACCTTTGACTCCTCCTTGGAGTCTCAATTTAGTTCTTTCAGTTCTTCAGGGGGTTCCGTTTGAACCCTTGCATTCCGTTGATATTAAGTTATTATCTTGGAAAGTTTTGTTTTTAGTTGCAATTTCTTCTGCTAGAAGAGTTTCAGAATTATCTGCTCTGCAGTGTTCTCCTCCTTATCTGGTGTTCCATGCAGCTAAGGTGGTTTTACGTACTAAACCTGGTTTTCTTCCAAAAGTTGTTTCTAACAAAAACATTAACCAGGAGATTATCGTACCTTCTCTGTGTCCGAAACCAGTTTCAAAGAAGGAACGTTTGTTGCACAATTTGGATGTTGTTCGCGCTCTAAAATTCTATTTAGATGCTACAAAGGATTTTAGACAAACATCTTCCTTGTTTGTTGTTTATTCCGGTAAAAGGAGAGGTCAAAAAGCAACTTCTACCTCTCTCTCTTTTTGGATTAAAAGCATCATCAGATTGGCTTACGAGACTGCCGGACGGCAGCCTCCCGAAAGAATCACAGCTCATTCCACTAGGGCTGTGGCTTCCACATGGGCCTTCAAGAACGAGGCTTCTGTTGATCAGATATGTAGGGCAGCGACTTGGTCTTCACTGCACACTTTTACCAAATTTTACAAGTTTGATACTTTTGCTTCTTCTGAGGCTATTTTTGGGAGAAAGGTTTTGCAAGCCGTGGTGCCTTCCATTTAGGTGACCTGATTTGCTCCCTCCCTTCATCCGTGTCCTAAAGCTTTGGTATTGGTTCCCACAAGTAAGGATGACGCCGTGGACCGGACACACCTATGTTGGAGAAAACAGAATTTATGTTTACCTGATAAATTACTTTCTCCAACGGTGTGTCCGGTCCACGGCCCGCCCTGGTTTTTTTAATCAGGTCTGATAATTTATTTTCTTTAACTACAGTCACCACGGTACCATATGGTTTCTCCTATGCAAATATTCCTCCTTAACGTCGGTCGAATGACTGGGGTAGGCGGAGCCTAGGAGGGATCATGTGACCAGCTTTGCTGGGCTCTTTGCCATTTCCTGTTGGGGAAGAGAATATCCCACAAGTAAGGATGACGCCGTGGACCGGACACACCGTTGGAGAAAGTAATTTATCAGGTAAACATAAATTCTGTTTTTATTTGGAAAAATCCTGGTTTGTTTCTGTTTCTGTGGGATATATATATATATATATATATAATTTTAAAATTGCAGTCATTTACAAACATTCAGATGTTAATATTTTATTTCTGAATACACTTCATAACTTTATAACTTTTGTTGTTGGTTTTTGAAATATGAACAATGCATATTACATAAAAGTAAAAAAAGTAAAATAACAACATGCAAACAATAATGGCAATGAATTTCAGTTAGGTAAATGTGACATTTTAGAGCCCTGTGCAAAAAAAGTGCTGCAGTTTAAAATTATAGTAAATAAAGTCTAAATCAATGGATGACTTTGCAGTGGTAACTTTCCACAAATGCAGCAAAACTTGAGTTTAAAACTTGCTTTTACTGTGATATCTGCCTGGTCTGTGAGGCCTAGATTATAAGTGAAGCACTAACATCTGTAAGTCAGATAGCGTGGCTGTGCTTATTTCCTCTCCCCACTTCTATAGGGCACTCTACAAAAGCCTGTTAGGGCTAAGCAAAGTGTGCTAAACCCGAAGGTGTGTTAATAAATACTTGAAATAGCATTGTTCTGTTTTTAATTTTAAATGTGTGTGTATGTATGTGTTTGTGTGTGTGTGTGTATATATATATATATATATATATATATATATGTGTGTGTGTATATATATATATATATATATATATATATATATATATAGCTATATCTGTAAGGATATACATAGATATTGTGCATGTATGTGTGCACATACATACTGTATGTATTTAGTGCACTGAATCTTTGGAACCTAAATGTTTCTGTGCATCGTCGACTATATAAAGTTGTAAGTTTATTAATCCGCCTCCCCCTATAGTTTCACATGCTTAAACTCTATTAAACCTAACCAACAGTCCTGGAGCACGTCATCTAGAGTTTTAATAAACACATCAATGTCTCAATTCTTGAGATCAAGACAAATAGATATCGGTCATAAAGGGAGCCTTACTTGAGGTTTCCTTTAGTCGGGATATCAACTCAAAGCTCGGATCTTCAGCGTTCCTCGTTTGATAATTTTCCCAGTATACCTCGCTCCCCTCTTTTCGGTACCCCTCCTCAGGGTTGTTACCTGAGTCCGTGCTCAACTCCATTCCCAATTAGTAGTTTTAGTCATCACAATTAACAAGGAGCACCATGACCCAGGATAAAATGTAGCTGTTATTCAAAATAGCATATAAAACAATAACAACAGCAGCAACAAAGTTTGGAGTTGGTGGTCAGTCTCTGACCACCAACTCCAAACTTTGTTGCTGTTGTTATTATTTTAATATGCTATTTTGTATAAAGGCTATGTTTTATCCCGGGTCACTGTGCTTCTAGTTAATTGTGATGAATAAAACACATACATACATACACACATACAAATATCTCACAATATTATGATAATATGAGCGATGTTTAGTGCGGCCTCACTATCCATTGAATGTATGCATTTTTATTATGACCCTGGGG
The DNA here is from genome assembly GCF_027579735.1 of Bombina bombina. Lineage (NCBI taxonomy): Eukaryota > Metazoa > Chordata > Amphibia > Anura > Bombinatoridae > Bombina > Bombina bombina. Next base: position 350,527,610 of record NC_069504.1, read on the forward strand.
AGGTCTCCCTATGGGTGATGGGGGAAACCAGACATAGACTCCTTGCCCAGTGTGCTTAGAGGAATATGGCTGCACCTCACTGACAAGGCCCACAGAAGGCCGAAATATTGTCTGGGGTTGTCTTTCCTTGTTCAGAGGAGAATTGCCTAGTATTTCAGGCTGGAATGACCTGACTAGGCAGGATCAGACTGATATACTTCAGGAAAGTTTTCCTCTGTGAAAAGCACAACTGGGCTAAAAGAGTCTGCTCCTGGGTGGTAACCCTCCATAGAACAAGCTACTGAGCTGTTGTTCGTTCCTGGTAGAGCGCTTCGCTCTTTGTATGCGTTGAATGTATAGGGCGCGCTAAAGAGATGTTGGCTGCGTTAAATGTTCTCTGGTTATTTTGTTTTACCATGGACTTGTTATATCAGCTTGTGCCTAATCTTAATGTGGTACCATGATCTTGATAACACACCCTGCACTATCAATAGTGTTCTACTTGTAATGTAGGCCTTTGATAGCAAACTCTCTGTATTTCTGGATAGCAGAACAAGTCAAATACAGTGTAATTTTTTACTCTACCAATGCAAGTTTTATTCATTTCACACTAACTGTTTTGTTATATTAAACCAAGTCCAGCGGCACCACTGTTCTTCAATGAAAATGTATTTCATAAATATTCTTACTCATGGCCCAAAAAGTAGTCAATTTTTGTACATACAAGTTTATATCTTGCAGCGCCACAATAAATACCATACAAGCTATACCAAATATAGGCGGAATCTCCCAACCAGATTCCGGAGTGTTCAATAGAAAATAAATTGCATACTATTTGTTGGTTTGCACAGTGACCCACTAATAGTTACTCATAATCAGAACCATATTTTTTGCTGTTTAAAAGGAAAAGTTATCCTTCTGTTCCTAGAGCAGTTTAGCCTGTAAAATGTTTACTGATCTCTCTGTTCAGTTACAATAGTGCTCGCACCCACCCAGCTGTCTCACTGCACACATCCAACCTACCACCCTGCAGTGAATGGAAGCTGGATGTGTGCAGTCAGACAGCTGAGTAGGAGCAAGGACTCTTGTAATTGAATAGGGCGATCAGTAAACTTGTAAATTGGCTGAGCTGCCCCTGGCATAGGAGAAACAAATTGCTGTGGGCTTGGAGGGGGGCGGGGGAGGCTGCAAGGAGGCATATTTAAAGTTGATTTTTTTTTTAGATTAAAAGGCTGATCTGCATATTAATTATACAGCAATGATGGCTTTAATGCCATATAACACAGAAAAATAGGTAAAATAATTGTTTACTGTCCCTTTAAATAGACATACACTACAGAAAAAGGTTAAAAAAAATTCTTTCCCTTTAAATAAAAGCCATACACTACAGATGAAAAGGTTTTACAAATCATGTTTACTATCCCTTTAAATAAAGCCATACACTAAAGGAAAATAGGTTAAAAAAATGATTTAATGTCCCTTTAAATAAAGCCATAAACTACAGGGGGAAAAAAGGTTAAAATAAAAATCATGTTTACTGTCCGTCTGCATTTCAGCTTTGCAAACAAAATTCTTGTCTTGTGTAGCTATTTAAGTATTTTAATCATAAAAATTTGATAATTTTAATTAACTTTTAAGCTTGTGCCTAAAGAATATAAGGTCCATTTATTATTAAGAGATTTGCCCCCAGCTTATTGCTACTTCTATAGTCCGCTGCTTATCTCGAGTCTTTGAGTAATGGCCAGTTGCAAGCTCAGCAAGGTCGCTCAGTTTGGTTGTAGCAAACCCTGCAGTCATTATTGATCTAGTAGCTGCTGCATTTTGTGCAGGGAAACATAGTTACTTGATAAGGGGATGAAGATTCCCAGTGATTGCTGGGGACAACATTGCACTGTTGCATATGACAAGTCTACAGCACTTACATTGTACATTTGTAAACTGCTAATGTGTTGCATACGTAGCTCAGTTATTTATTACATAGGTAAGTTGTCTAAGGATCAAGGAATAGCTCAAACAAAGGGCAAAACAAGACTTTATCTGCATACTTATGATTGTTTGCAGGCTTCGTCTTTTCCGTATAATAAACACTATTGCTAGCGAATACATTCTACTTGGTCTATCATATCTGCTTTTATTTGTATCTACTTTGAAGCTTCAGTATTTATTTATGAGTTCTGTCTGGTACATAGAATAAACTTACCCTATGCCAAGAGTGTTTGAACTTCTTTACTGTGTTTTAGTCCAATTGCACTTTTGCATTGCATAATTTACATATAGTAGAGCAGTATAATAATCATTTTAAATAACGCAAAAAAAAAATAATCTTTAAACTTCTTGTTTGTTTTTCCTCATCAACATTTTATTTATACTTTTTTGTGTTTATTTTATGTTTTATTGTATGTTTCAGATATGGGATTGTAACACTGGTCAAACAGAGAAGGCATTTAATTGCCACACCGAGGCTGTTCTTTCATGTGATGTTTCTCCTGATGCTACAAAATTTTCATCTACCTCTGCCGATATGAGTGCCAAGGTATAATGCGCATGTGAATATTAACACTTGTTGCCAGATAGCTGTACTCCTGGCATTGCTGCAGCACTCTTTAGAATGCAAAGTGTTAACAGCCTTAGATTACGAGTTTTGTGTTAGAGGCTCTGTTAGGTTACGACACCTAGATTACGAGTTTTGCATTAGAGGCTCTGCGGTGCTAACGAGCAGTTTATGCTCACCGCTCACTTACAGACAGCGCTGGTATTACGGGTTTTTACAACCCAGACAAGAAGTAAGCGTTGAGCAAAATTTTGCTCCTTACCGCACTCCAATACCAGCGCTGCTTTCGTTAACGGTGAGCTGGTGTAACGTGCTCGTGCACGATTTCCCCATAGGAATCAATGGGGAGAGCCAGCTGAAAAAAAGTCTAACACCTGCCAAAAAGCAGCGTAAAACTCCTTAACGCAGCCCCATTGATTCCTATGGGGAAATACATTTTATGTCTACACCTAACACCCTAACATGAACCCTGAGTCTAAACACCCCTAATCTTACACTTATTAACCCCTAATCTGCCGCCCCCTACAACCTACATTTATATTATTAACCCCTAATCTGCCGTTCCGTACACCGCCACCACCTACATTATACTTATGAACCCCTAATCTGCTGCCCCCAACATCGCCGACACCTAAATTATATTTATTAACCCCTAATCTGCCGCCCCAATGTCGCCGCCACCTACCTAATCTCTAATCTGCTGCCCCCAACGTCGCCGCCACTATAATAAACATATTAACCCCTCAACCGCCGCACTCCCGCCTCGCAAACATTAGTTAAATATTATTAACCCCTAATCTGCCGTCCCCAACGTCGCCGCCACTATATAAAAGTTATTAACCCCTAAACCTAACACCCCCTAACTTAAATATAATTAAAATAAATATAAATAAAATTACTATAATTAACTAAATTATTCCTATTTAAAACTAAATACTTACCTATAAAATAAACCCTAAGCTAGCTACAATATAACTAATAGTTACATTGTATCTAGCTAAGGGTTTATTTTTATTTTACAGGCAAGTTTGTATTTATTTTAACTAGGTACAATCGTTATTAAATAGTTATTAACTATGTAATAACTACCTAGCTAAAATAAATACAAAAGTACTTGTAAAATAAAACCTAACCTAAGTTACAATTACACATAACACTACACTACAATTAAATTATTTCCCTAAATTAAATACAATTAAATACAATTAAATTATCTAAAGTACAAAAAAAACAAACACTAAATTACAGAAAATAATAAACAAATTACAAGATTTTTAAACTAATTACACCTAATCTAATCCCCCTAACAAAATAAAAAATCCCCCTAAAATAAAAAAAGCCCTACCCTACACTAAATTACAAATAGCCCTTAAAAGGGCCTTTTGCGGGGGCATTGCCCCAAAGTAATCAGCTCTTTTACCTGTAAAAAAAAAAAAAGTGCAAATCCCCCCCCCAACATTAAAACCCACCACCCACACAACCAACCCTACTCTAAAACCCACCCAATACCCCCTTAAAAAAACCAACACTAACCGCTTGAAGATCACCTTACCGGGAGAAGTCTTCATCCAAGCCAGGTGAAGTGGACCTCCAGACGGGCAGAAGTCTTCATCCAGACGGCATCTTTTATCTTCATCCATCCGGCGCGGAGCGGGTCCATCTTCAAGACATCCGACGCGGAGCATCCTCTTGTGACGACGGCTAAGACTGAATGAAGGTTCCTTTAAATGACGTCATCCAAGATGGCATCCCTTCAATTCCGATTGGCTGATAGAATTTTCAGCCAATAGAATGCAAGCTCAATCCTATTGGCTGATTGCATCAGCCAATAGGATTTTTTCTACCTTAATTCCAATTGGCTGATAGAATCAGCCAATCGGAATTGAAGGGATGCCATCTTGGATGACGTCATTTAAAGGAACCTTCATTCAGTCTTAGCTGTCGTCAGAAGAGGATGCTCCGCGTCGGATGTCTTGAAGATGGACTCGCTCCGCGCCGGATGGATGAAGATAAAAGTTGCCGTCTGGATGAAGACTTCTGCCCGTCTGGAGGTCCACTTCGCCCAGCTTGGATGAAGACTTCGGCCCTGTTGGATGAAGACTTCTCCCGGTAAGGTGATCTTCAAGGGGTTAGTGTTAGTTTTTTTTAAGGGGGTATTGGGTGGGTTTTAGAGTAGGGTTGGTTGTGTGGGTGGTGGGTTTTAATGTTGGGGGGGATTTGTACTTTTTTTTACAGGTAAAAGAGCTGATTACTTTGGGGCAATGGCCCACAAAAGGCCCTTTTAAGAAGGGCTATTTGTAATTTAGTGTAGGGTAGGGCTTTTTTTTATTTTGGGGGGACTTTTTTATTTTGTTAGGGGGATTAGATTAGGTGTAATTAGTTTTAAAAATCTTGTAATTTGTTTATTATTTTCTGTAATTTAGTGTTTTGTTTTTTTGTACTTTAGATAATTTAATTGTATTTAATTTAGGGAAATAATTTAATTGTAGTGTAGTGTTAGGTGTAATTGTAACTTAGGTTATGTTTTATTATACAGGTACTTTTGTATTTATTTTAACTAGGTAGTTATTAAATAGTTAATAACTATTGTACCTAGTTAAAATAAATACAAACTTGCATGTAAAATAAAAATAAACCCTAAGCTAGATACAATGTAACTATTAGTTATATTGTAGCTAACTTACGGTTTATTTTATAGGTATTTAGTTTTAAATAGGAATAATTTAGTTAATTATAGTAATTTTATTTATATTTATTTTAATTATATTTAAGTTAGGGGGTGTTAGGATTCCAGCAATACTAGAATTGTGGAGGTTTAATATGTTTAGATTATTCCCGGTTCATTATTTTTCATAAACTATAATCTAAACTGTAAATCTAAAAAAAAAAAAAAAAAAACTGAGAAGGATTCCAGCAATACTAGAATTGTGGAGGTTTAATATGTTTAGATTATTTAGCAGTAAAATGTAAGCTTTTATATAAAAGGTACCCTGTAGAATAGTTTCCTTGCATATTATACACAGCTGATGAGAATGAATAGCAGGATTGTCCAACCTAAGGCCTAGTGTCCCCAAAATAATTCATCCTCCACCCATGCATTTCATCCTCCACCCATGCATTTCATCTTGCTCTTGACTTCAAAGGATGCCGCAATACATTTTCAACACATACAAAGTTTCATCAACATTCCCATTCCTACGCTGTTTAAATCGATGTACGGTTTTCTTGTCATATGTGTGTGGTGTGGCACTTATCTTTCTGTAGAATTTCTGGCTTCCCTTTGGATTATACATAAGTAATTATTTTTTATTTAGTGTAACAGACATTTTAAAATCTGTTCACTGGCAATTTAATTTGAAAAGGTTGGTGGTGTATTTTATGTACAACTAGGCGATAAAGCCTGCCCAAAGGGCAGTCTATGGTTAAAAAATACAAACCCCCAGGTTAAATTTACAAAAAATAAAAAAAGTTAAATTACAGAAAAAAATAAACAAAGCTATCCAAATATAAAAAATGTAAACCTAAACTAATACCCCTATAAAAATAAAAACACCCCCAAATCTAATACTAAACTACCCACCCAACCATCCTCCCCAAAATAAAAAAACTAATACTAAAAAAACTTAAACTACCCATTGCCCCTTAAGGGGCATTTGTATGGGCATTGCCCTTAAAAGGGCATTCAGCTCTTTTACTGCCCTTAAAAGGCTCCGGCGTACACTGAAAATTGAATGCAAGGTACCGCATTCAATTTGGGGTAACTTACATTCCTTCTGGCTGAAATTTTGAAATCAGCCAATAGGATTAGAGCTACTTAAATCCTATTGGCTATTCAAATCAGCCAATAAGATTTCAGTAGCTCTCATCCTATTGGCTGATTTCAAAATTTCAGCCAATAGGAATGCAAAGTACCCCAATAAATATGGACGATCGCATGAAGAAGAGCCTCCACGCCGCTGAGGACCACCGCCGCTCAGGACCTGTGCATCGGGAAAGCCACCTCTGCTCCGTGCCGCCTTCGCTCCGGATGAAGATAGAAGATGATGGAGCCGCCTGGAAGAAGACCCTTTCTGCCGGACTTCAGGAATGGTGAATTTGGGGCTTAATTTTAGGATTTTTTTGTATGTTTGTATTTGTTTTTGTAAGATTAAGGATTTAATGGGCTGTAAAAGAGCTGAATGCCCTTTTACAGGCATTGTCCATACAAATGCCCCTTTAGGGGCAATGGGTAGTTTAGTTTTTATTAGTGTTGGGGGTTTTTTTGGGGGGGGTTACTGTTAGGGGGGACTTAATATTTTTTTAAACGTAAAAGAGCTGTTTAACTTAACCCTACAAAAGGCCCTTTTAAGGGCTATTGGTAGTTTAGATTAGGGAGTGTTTTTATTTTGGGGGGCTTTTTTATTTTTATAGGGATTAGGTTTAATTTTTTTTATTTTTGATTATTTTGTTTATTTTTTTCTGTAATTTTTTATTTTTTGTAATTTTAGATTAAAAAAATTGTAATTTAATGTTAGGTTTTATTTAAGTGTAACTTAGTATTGGGATTAATTTAGGGGGTGTTAGGTTAGGGGCTTAGTAATTAAATTAGTTATTTGCGTTGTGGGGGGTTGGCGGTTTAGGGGTTAATAAGGTTTTTTGCGATGTGGGGGTTTGCGGTTTAGGTGTTTGTTAATACTTTGTGCAGGAGGTTAGGTTTTTTTTGTTATACTTTGTGCGTGCGGTTACGTGTTTTTTATTTATTTCTCGCGAGTGGTTACGTGTTTTTTTTCGTTATTTTGTGTGGGAGGTTGCAGGGTTTTTTAATTTTCTTTTTAAAGCTTCGGGTTTGCCTATGCTGCATCCAGGGGGATTCCAAAAATGGCAGGGTGGTGAAAGAATCCACCACAGGTGGATTCTTTCACCACCCTGCCATTTTCGGAATCCACCAGGATGCAGCTTCGCTGCATTCAGGTGGATTCTTTTGTCTGCACGCGCAGCCAGCATTCTTTTGGCTGCCTCGTGCAGCCAACATTCCTTTGAGAATGCGTGCGCAACTGGCGACGCCGACTGACGCGTTACAAACCGGATTATAGTATAGATATGAATATGTATATTAAATTAGAATCATAGATTTTTGTTTGCATGTAAGACGCAGAAGGCCCATCAAGTATTACTGAAGTTTAAAGGGACAGTCTACACCAGAATGTTTGTTTAAAAAGATAGATAATCCCTTTATTACCCATTCCCTAGTTTTGCACAACCAACACAGTTATATAAATACACTTTTTACCTCTGTGATTATCTTGTATCTAATCCTCTGCAAACTGCCCCCTATTTTAGCCAATCAGAGCTGGCTCACCTGAACTCCACGTGCGTGAGCACAGTGTTATCTATGTGACGCACATGAACTAACACCCTCTAGTGGTGAAAAACTGTCAAAATGCCCTGAGAAAAGAGGCAGCCTTCAAGGGCTTAGAAATTAGCATATGAACCTCCTAGGTTTAGTTTTCAACTAAGAATACCAAGAGAACAAAGCAAAATTGGTGATAAAAGTAAATTTGAAAATTGTTTAAAATTACATTGTCTATCTGAATCATGAAAGTTTATTTTGGACTAGACTGTCCCTTTAAGCACAATTAATTATAAGGATAACCTTGTGTATATCTTAGGCATTCCTGCATTGCCTTGCAGAACTAGTCCTTTTTGCCTCTATTGGAGGTATATTCCATGAAGCAACCACCCTACCTTTCTGTTAAGAAGTGCTTCCACAAATCACTTATAAACCTACTAAAGTCAAACTTAAGATCAAGACCCCATGTTCGGATGTTGCTCTTTTTGTGAGAAAAACGTTTAGCCTCAGCTTTATTAAATCTCTTAATATACCACGCACACACTTACTGGGACCTAGTTGAAGATATGTGGTGAGGCAATGACTAGAGGCAGATATGTACTTCACCCAATCACCATCTAGCTTCCACTAGTGCAGTGCTGTTCTTGAGCCTACCTTTACAACAAAGGATACCAAGAGAACAAAGTAAATTTAAAAACAGACGTATATTGAAAAGTCTCTGCAAATGGCACGTTCTATCTGAACAATGAAAGTTTAATTTTGACTTTCGTATCCTTTAATTTACAGCACTTTAAATATTTGATGTTGAGGTTAAAAACATCTAAATCTTCAGTTTGCTATTGTTTAAGTAATTTAGTTCTGAAACAATGAAGAATGGTTAAATACAAACACAAAGTCCTGTATAAATTACATTCTTTTTTTATTGCTGATAGTGCCAGGCTCTTGATAGCCTAATTTTTTCCCTTGATTATTTTTTAAGAATGCATTAAAATTATTACTTTTTATTTTCATAAGAGCTTAAAACATCAATGAAATTATTTATCTGTTCAGTAACCAAATAATACTAGTAACCTTTTAGTACTCTTGACACTAACATACTTGTATTTTACTTCAATGCTTATACATGAAATGCGTTGTTCTTCCATTAGATATGGAGCTTTGATGAACCCTTGCCTCTCCATGAGTTAAACGGTCACCAGAGCTGTGTACGATGTTGCAGTTTTTCATTGGATAACAAGTATTTAGCAACGGGAGATGACAATGGTGAAGTTATGGTATGATTTTGATATGAAATATGTAGCATGTACACAATGTGAATTTAGGGTCATTGTACTTAAAAAACCCATAAAATTAATACATATTTTTATATCATTTGCTTCACCAAATATTTTAGCACCATATGCTTCACCATATGTTTTAGCGACATTAGAGGAGTATTGTTACCACAGATAATACATTGTAACCTTTCCTTACACTCGGCAAGAGCCGCACACATATACTGTATACAATTTGTAATTATCTCTATGCTGTATAGCGCTATCCCTCACTTCTTCTATTTATGATAGTGGCTAGCCTTGTCTACAGACTAAATCTTAGACTAACTCCTCCAAATAAGGCCAGTTATTGGTATAGTTTAGCTATTTGCTTTAACCCCTTAAGGACCACCGCACTTTTCCATTTTCTGACCGTTTGGGACCAAGGCTATTTTTACATTTCTGCTGTGTTTGTGTTTAGCTGTAATTTTCCTCTTTTTTGTTTACTGTGCCCACACATATTATATACCGTTTTTCTCGCCATTAAATGGACTTTCTAAAGATACCATTATTTTCATCATATCTTATCATTTATTATAACAAAAATTATAAAATATGATGAAAAAATTGAAAGAAACACACTTTTTCTAACTTTGAGCCCCAAAATCTGTTACACATCTACAACAACCAAAAAAACACCCATGCTAAATAGTTTCTAAATTTTGTCCTGAGTTTAGAAATACCCAATGTTTACACGTTCTTTGCTTTTTTTTTTGTAAGTTATAGGGGGTTAAAATATTATTCTATAGCAACGCAATAGAAATGTCTTGTAATTTACTGTCCATTTAAATGTGGTCGATAAATTATGAGCAATTTTTGTGAAGATTTTTGAATATACGCTCTGTAGACCAAGAAATGTCGTCTTGCACATCAAGATTTTAATTTTTAAACTTTTTTGGCAATTATAAGTCTGCTAATTGCAGCTGTGCAAAACACTTCTAAAATTCCAGGAAGTGAAGAGGTTAATCTGTTAGCTAGTAACATTAATTTTTATTGTAGTGTAGGGATTAGCCTCCCTTCTGACACCTCCTATTCCCTGATCCCTACTATAACCTTCACAAACAGCTCTCTGCCCTCCCCCCAACATGCGCCTCTATGCTGGACGTAGGTACTACATCAACACAGTATGCTGGGCAAAGTATTGTATTATGTAGTACCTACATCCATTTGAGCAAGGTGTTAAACTAATCATGTGCATACGTTTTGGTTTGCATTGTTGGAGCTAGTTTTCATAAGAGCATACTGATGTAGGCTGTGTAGCGTACACATGTCTTGAGCACTGTATGTGTAACATTGTTACAAACACTGTCATATATTGCATTTTTTTTACCATGTATAACTAACCATTTTATAGAAAATTACATTTTGAGTTTACTATCTCTTAAGCTGGTTTACAGAAAGAAATACAGTATATGTTTTTCTCTCTCTATACTTCCCATCTCTATTTATCTCTCTCTCTCTTTCCTCCTCTCTCTCTTTTCTTTCCCCTTTCTCTCCTCTCCCTCTTTCTTTTTCACGCTCTCTCTCTCCTTTCTTTCATACTCTCTCCTCTATTGCATCTGAATCATGAAAGTAAAATTTTGACTTTAACTACTAACCAAGCTAATGTCAGATTAAAATGACATTTTTCAACATCTAAAGCACAGTCTGACTGTCTATATCCTCACATAATACTTACTGTTGTTTAGATTTGGAGCGTGCAGACTGGGGAGCTTCTCACACAGTGCCGTGAACTGTATGCAGATAAGGAAGATCTGCTCCATGCTGGCTGGGTGACCGGTGTACTCTTCTCTCCCGACAGTAAAATAATTGTATCCTCTGGAGCATGCGTCAAAGTAAGTTACATGAAATATTGTACACAATAAGTTTATGGTTACGGTGCATCTGCAAGTGTGGGCATTATAGAAATTGCTCACATTATTACATTAACAGGCACAAATTACAAAACTGAATCATCAATTTGTTTTCTCAAATTTTTACTTTATACTTATTTTGCAAACTCATTTTATCCAGTTTTTTTAACCACAGGTTTTGTATTGTGTACATATGTCCTAAAATAAAATACTATGTCCTGTTCAAACCCAGTTTTATTTGGAGTAATTTGTGATCTTTTGTGTTTTCTTATGTCTGTTTGTTCTTTCCTTTCAGTGGTGGAATGTTGACACTGGAGACTGCAAACAAACGTTCTACACAAATGGCACAAATCTTAAATCGATACGTTCATGTTCTACTTTTAGAACTTTTGTAACCATTGATAATCTAGGGATTCTGTATGTACTGCAGCTGGTGGAATGACAATAATGCACAGTATGCATTAAATATGCTGCACCATTAGGTTCTTTTGATAATCTACCTTTTGTACCAGGAAGCCAACTGAGAGTAAAGCTACAGGGAACTCGGCTCAGTGCTGCTCTCAGATACAGCATGCAGCGTTTTTTAATTGCCACTTGGTGATAGGTGGAGCCGCGTAAGACTGAATTTTGTTTCTAATCATTGTATTCTCCTTGTGTTATCATTAACTCACGGTATATTACCTTAAAGCAGCAAAACAAGAACAGAAAATACAAACCAGACTTTGAAACTTGAATCTTTGCCAATTGAGGTTTGGTGCCATTTGTATTTGTTTTACTGGCTGTTGCCTGCAAACGTATCAGTATTTACATTACAATGATGTGCTTACAATGTATAGTTAATCACCGCTTAGGAAGACAAAGCTATGTATAAAGGTACTTTACCTATTAACCAGATACTGGTGCTTTATAGGATAGGCTGCGTCAGATGCATTTTGTGTATAAAATGTCATATCATTTGTATTGTCGCTATCCTTGTCAGTATATGGAAACATCAACAGGATCTGATTAAAGGGACACTAAACAGATTGTTATTAAAACAAATGAACATCTTGTTTGCTGCAGTTGGTTTTTAAGTAACCAAATTCTACCCACCACTTGTCTTATTTGGAGATGCCAATCCAAGCATGTTTCTGGAAAAGGCAAGACGCCAATCACAGACATTATGCTAGTAAAAGCTTTTTTTGCCGTTTTTATCTATTAAAGCAAAGTATATAAAGATGTGCAGCAGGGTTCGCCTTGAGAAGTCATTTACAGTTATGAGAATTACAGAGGTAAAAAATACATATTGAGAGTACATTGCAGAATTATTATTTTTTTTTACTATGCATAAGTAAAAAATGTATAGTAAAATCTCACTATTTTATGTCTCTTTAAGTGCAGCACTTAATCACGCTCAGTCTTATTAAGTGACACAAACCCATTTACATATTTACAATGACAAATGACACTGAAATTAGAAACACAAAGCTAGGATTTTACTTTATTAAAATATTTTTCATAGCCTTTTTTTTTAATGTGTCTGCTGACTAGCTCTGATGTCTGCTGGCATTGGGATCTATAACAGAATTGGGAAGCTACTTGATTTCAAAGTGACCTGCAGTTTCCATTGGATCCAATGATACAAGTCAGGGGTGTAGGGTGGGTCAGGGGTGTAACTGGGCCCCAGGGTGAAGGTTGTGGCAGGGCCCCCATTTTAACAGAGCTGTTTCTGGTTGTTTGCAAAAGCTGAGCTGGAAACCACTTAGTAGAAAGAGGAGCTGCCTCTCTGTGACTGTGAGACGTCCATCCTACTGGTTAGTCTGCAGCAGCGGTTATGCACTTGCACAGGCTTCCTGTATAAATATGGTGACTGGTTTTGCTGTACAATACTGAGATTGACACCTTGGAAATCCAGCTATTATATTGTAAAAGCAAATCCAGACACTTTCCTTAAACATTCAGCTTTTTTCACAGGGGACACACAGAGGGGACAGGCTTCCCTGTAGTAATGCCACTTATGATTGCACAGCCACATGGGCCCCCTGGGAGTGTGTGCCCAGTATCGATTGAGACCCTTATAGTTAGGCCCCTGATGCAAGTGTTTAAATGCACTGTAAATGGGGAAAGCTTACTTCTAGTGAGTTATTTTATATATATATATATATATATATATATATATATATATATATATGATAATGTTAATGTAAAATGTATATCTATACCTATAAATCTATAGGAACAGATATACAGGTGTGTATATATATATATATATATATGTATATATATATATATATGCACGCACACAATAAAAACTACATTATCCTGTATGTGAAGAACATTAGAATGTTAATTATTCATAACTGCTCTCAGGTTAACAGGTTTTTCTTCTGCGCTCTCCATTGATTCCTTTAGGGAAAATACATTAAAGTAGTCGCAATATTTGGTTAGCGCACGTCGGGTTTCAGTCATGCTCAAACTTTTAACTTGTAATAGGCGCGCTACCCAACATGCGCGCAAAGTTTACTCTCGAGCAAAATCGCTAAATAGCGCCCCACTTGTAATCTGGCCCATAGTGTTTTATTAATCATACAACTGTCCTACATTTTCGTTTTAATATCCTGTTTTTTTTATGTTACATTAAGTGCTGACAGAATGTTATTTAACTAATTTCATTGTAAAAAATGATTTGTTCATTTATACATTGTTTGCTTTTCTTATGAATTCTGTCGCTAACATAAAGATAATAATTTCACTGTTACAAAAAATGATTTATACATTTGTTTGCTTTTCTAATGAATTCTGTCGCTAACATAAAGATACGCAGAAATTACGAAGGTTGCCTTCTACTTTGGATATTTAGTGTAGTAGGTACACTGCTTAGGCATATAGAATTTTGCAAATTTTTTTTTATATGATATGTAATAAACCCATCTTCTTTCAAAATTATAATTATATCAGTGTTTTCTACATATTATCTTTTTCTGCAGGATGAGCCAGTCTGATGTTATTTGTGATCATTTAGAATTACAAAGAAAATGTGAACAGTCTATGCCAATGTTCCTTTTAATTAATAATGCCTACACTTTGTAATGCATATATTAGCTATAAATGTCTATTTTTCATTTTCTCTGTTTTAAGATCATAACATGAGATGTGTACATTATATACATATACCTTGGTTTTTCCATTTTTTCAATATTTGGATTGATGTTTGTTATGAGTCTCAAAACCATATACGTGTTTAGACTGTGTATCCTGATCACATTTATACTTCTTTTTTTTTTTTAAACAGTTCATACAAAGCTACTTAGCGCTTTGATTTAAAAAAGTAACAATTTCTTGTGCAGAAATAGCATGCGTGTGGCATGATGTTAAAGGGACAGTCTACACCTTAGTCATCTTAAAGTCTTACCTTAGATTAAGCTGCAAATAGCCTCCTGCACCTTTTCTATATCATGCAGCAGGAACAGTGAAAAAGTTATTTTAAAATTAATATTGTTTCTGGGCATTTTAAAATGACTGTCAATCTCCGCCCACTGATAACATCACAATCTGGGCTGCATCTAGGCACTCTGCTAAATAGCATTGACAGTCTGTTGAATCCAACTAGTGAGCCTTTTGTGATTGGACACCATATGCAACCCAGATTGCAATGTCATCGGTGGGCGGAGGTAAGCAGCCATTTCAAAGTGGCCAAAAAAAATATTCATTTTTAAAATAAACTTTTTACCATTCTGCTGCATAATATAGAAAAGTGCAGGAGGCTATTTGCAGCTTAATCTAAGGTAAGACTTTCAGATGACTAAGGTATAGACTGTCCCTTTAAACTTCTATACAAAATTCAAAGTAATGTTTTTATAGAATGAGAAATTACTTTGGCATACTTTCAGCCCAGTTCTTCATGTTAAACCTTAGTATCAACACTTTATACCATGTACCTGTGAAATAAGTTTCACTGCAAAGGTTTCCAAGAAACAAAATGTTTTTTATTTATCTGAATAATATGTATCATAACTGTGAAGGTCAAATTGCAGATCTGTCAACAGCAATTTGTAAAGTCAACTAAATAAATACCATTTTTCTATGCTTTTTAAAAAATAAAAAATAAATAAAAAAAATGTTTGCATATTTTGAAATAAATAAAAATTGAAGAGTATCATTGCTGTGAACTCTGCTTGTGAATTTATTAATAGAATATTTCTTCCAAATGCAGGTGTTGTAAGCATTGTTTTAATTTTACAATCTGCTAAGTCTCTGTCTGGGTGTAAATGGACAGAGCAGTAATGCTTATTTATTTACTTAAAGCTGCACTTCTAGCCCTCTGTTGTGAGCTTATCGTGGGTATTTAAAAAGGGAATGTATTCCATTCATATTATATAAATACTAACGTACAGTTCTGCAGACTCTTGATCCATCCCTCTATGAACATTAAACCCAATTTTTTTTCTTTTGTGATTCAGACATGATTGTAAACCGTTTTCCAATTTACTTCTATTAACAAATTTACTTCATTCTCTTGGTATCCTTAGTTAAAAAGCATACCTAGGTAGGCTCAGGAGCAGCAATGCATTAGTGGGAGCTAGCTGCACATAAATGCCTCTTGTCATTGGTTCACCAGAAGTGTTCATCTGGCTCCCAATAGTGCATAGCTGCTCTTTCAAAAAGGATACCAAGGGATTCAAGCAAATTTGATAATAGAAGAAAATTAGAAAGATTGTTAAAATCACATGCTGTAACTGAATCGTGAAATAAATGTGTAGGTTTCATATCCCTTTCCCATTTTTGTTTTCCCCTGGTCAGTCAAGTCCAAAAAAAACTTTCAGGATTCAAATAGGGCATGTACTTTTAAACAACTTTCCAATTTACTTTTATCACCGATTTTGCTTTGTTCTCTTGGTATTCTTAGTTGAAAGCTAAACCTAGGAGGTTCATATGCTAATTTCTTAGACCTTGAAGGCCGCCTCTAATTTGAATGCATTTTAACCACTGGAAGGCGTTAGTGCATGTGTTTCATATAGATACCATTGAGCTCACGCACGTGAATTTACAGAGGAGTGAGCACTGATTGGCTAAAATGTAAGTCTGTTCACAGAAATTAAATAAGGGGGCAGTCTGCAGAGGCTTAGATACAAGGTAATTACAGAGGTAAAATGTGTATTATAACTGTGTTGGTTATGCATCATTGGGGAATGGATAATAAAGGGATTATCTATCTTTTTAGACAACAAAAATTCTGGTGTTGACTGTCCCTTTAAATGCATATAACTCAGGTGTAACATTTACCAGGAAAATACTCTGCGTATGTAGACTATTAACCTACAGGAGTCTGCATTCATTACTGCTTTATGCCTTACATTGCTCCAAGCATTCACGTCTTCCACATGGTAATATTGTTTTGCTTTTAAATTGCTCACAAATATCTGCTGAAGCATGTATGCCTATTGCGGTATATACCAATGATATTTCTGACCATAAATAAAAAAAGGACTTTGTACCTAAATCGTTTAATGTAGAAATGGCTTATTGTTGCTTAATGTCCAGTGATAAACTTTGCTTGTGCAAAGTTTTGTGGCAAATGATTAATGTTTAGGAATTTTGGCTCATTAAGCAATTTTCACGTTAAACAGATTACATTAATCATTTTAGAATTGGCAAAACAGTTAAATGTGTATTATTTTGAGTGTGTTTCACTAAAACAGTAGTAATAAAGGTTTCTTTTGTACGCTAAGCAACATTAAATAGCCAAAAACATGCACTTAACACAGTTTATTTTCAGTATGGAAATCCAAAACTCATGAAGTGATAATGTTTTCTTGTGCAAAGATTTGTGGCAATTGATTGACGTTTAGGCACAGTTTTGCACATTAAGGAACATTAAGCAATTTCTACTTAAAACATTTTAGGAAGCTCCTAAATAAATAGACACAACTACCTACAATAAAAAGTTGCTGCATTTCTCTGTTTTAAATAATTGACAATGATTCAAAAAAGTATTAACGTTTTAAAACAAAATACCCTCCTTTCACACTGGCCACCTCAGTTTCTCTTGCACACATATTGCCAGAAGCAGTATTTGAGAAAAATTCCGCAATCCATTAGGGCTTTCTATTTCCAGTATTCATAATATTTAGAAATCTAGGATAGGAATGGCATATTTGCTTTATTTAGCAAAATACACTAAATCTCCAGTTTCTATACCAAACTACCCTACATAACAGGTGGTTTGTGATCATCTGTGAGCTGCCTGTCAAGAGTCAGACATATACTGAATACTTGCCTATAAAAAAGTGCATATAACATAGGATAAAGATAGCAAGTTAAATATATGATGTATACCAGCAGTCCAATAAGCAGGGCCGCCATCAGGGGGTGAAAGGGGTGGCTCCTGTCAGGGGCCCACTGTGCCAGGTGGCCCCATGAGGCAAGCACAACTATTATTTAAAAAAAAAAAAAAAACAGGCGGTAGGACTTAGTAAATGTTTTTTTATTTCTTTGTGCAATTTCAGATTGTAACTTCAGTATGGTAGTTGTATGGTGGGGCCAGGGGTCCATAAAACACATTTTTTAGCAATATGCAGCAGTGTATTTATGATTTCACAATGCTGTAGAGAGTCTATATTTAAAATAATGCAGAAATGTTTCCTCCCTAATACACAAATGGTAGGTGTGATTTTTTTATTTGTGTGTATATATATATATATATATACATATTACTTTCCAGTTTACTGCCCCTTTATGCAAGGACTTTCCAGATGGAGGCATTTTATCTAAGATTTTTACATCTCTATAAAATGTTATACACTCAGGCTAAGATTGCTCAGTGTTTGACGGTAACTATCACCCGGTCTATGGATCCAATTTTCGATCTGCACGACTTGGTATCCTCTTTCATCATCCCAGTGTCAAATTGCATAAGTAAGGGAAAGTATTTGGAGCGCACTTAAACAAATATTGAATATACTAAATGTAGATGTATTGAGATCTCTAGAGTTGACCAAATTCAATTATTGTCTAGAAAACTAATGACAATACTTAGAAAGAGTTAATGAAGAGAGAAAAGTGTATGGCTGAGAATCTATACAATTGGAAAGCAAGCCGTTCTTTTTAAACAAGCCAATATTGCATTTTAGTATACTGCTAGGAGTACAGCGTTAAACCAAAACATGTTAGCCGACTAGCACTTGCTATGACAGTTGTTTTTTTATTTTGTGGATCTGATTGTTTAATGTATATGAATTAAAGTTAAGTTTTAACCATGTAACCGGTGCTCCTAATAAGTTTATATTTCAATTACCCTTTTCTACTACTAGGAGGAGGCAAAGAGTCCCAAACCCCAAGAGCTCTATAAAACCCCTCACACATACCTCAGTCTTTACTCTGCCTTTGCTGGAAGTGGTTGGAGAATGAAGATGTGCATTTGATTCTTCAGAAAAGGGGTTTTCAGTCTATATTGATGCCCGGTTTACCCTCAGAGTATAGTGTTTGTCAGAGGGATGTATATGGGGTATGGTTTATGATTCTTTTTTCATAAACGCTCTATAATTGATCAGAGCGACTTGTCCTTTGCCTCTATTTATGGATCTACAATATTCTCCTATTCAATAACCTCTGCTGATATGTTTCAGTACTGGTTTGGCTGTTTTGCTGCTTGCTTGTTAGAAAACTAGTGTGTATTGAATAGTGCTGTTGTAGTGCTTCCTGCCATGAAAATGTTTTCAAGGCTGCAGATTTTGAAGCGTTGGCTGCTCTCCCACTTTCAAAGAAGCATAAAAGGTATTTCCCTAGGAGACATCTGCCTGGCTGCACTCAGATTTCACAGGGAATTGTCCTGCAGACTCATCCTGTGGGATTCAGATATTTCCTACAAGATTTCCTCTGTGGTACCTGTATCTGCACTGGATGGGCTCTCTACTGGATACTGCTGCAGCTGCATGGTTGGTAAGCCAGTGGATGGGTGCTTTTGCAGTTCTTTACCTTAGCACACACACAGCCCAGAGGCTATTTGTAGGTAGAGAGCCAGGGAACTCTCCTGGTTTTAACTGCTCTATGCAGCTAGCAGTTTAGTTGTGCACACTGCAGTCTTGTAGTGGATGTGTTTTTTATGGGTTTTTAATGCTTATTTTGCTTAGTACAAAGAAATATGTGTTTTATTTTGCCATTTTAAATTAGCCCCGCCCCCCACAACTTCTCTTTTTTTCAAACACTCTAAGGCCTACTTCAATATAGAAAAGCAGTGCAGTGGTCTGTAATTCATCCAATTTGATGCATCAAATCATGGATTTAGTTGCAAGAGGGGGTGAGTACTCATGCAAAAAGCTGCCATGGGGGGGTTAGTTAGCATTTTCAGTCTGCAGTTATAGGTTCTTAGTGTATAAATACTAAGCTATGAAGAGTGTCACAGGGTTTTGTGTGGCTTTTAATGTAGAGGGCTCTCTATTCATTTTTCATGTGTATACTCTGTTTTTCACTGTTTTATGGAACAGAATCTGTCCCCACTATTATTTGTATTTCTGTTAGAGAGGAATCTGCTATTGTTAATCCTCTCTCTGTTGTATCATGTGTACTATGCAAGTTTGTTCCTGTGCCATGTCATTCAACTTTGTTTAAAAAGTGTACCTCAATTTTGCATGCAATTCAGCTATAATCTTTTACTTCCTATAAGGAGTTTTGTCCTGGGTATAACCTCAGGGGGCTACTAACCCCCCCCCCCCCCCAGTATATAAACTAGTGTGTAAGTAAATTAAGTAAGCATAAGTGCAAATCTGGGGATTTACCTTAATCTGCTGAAGTGTCATTTGTCATAATGCAAAAAAGAGTTATAGCATTATCATTTGTGCAAAATGTTTTTCCCTTCTGCCCCAATATATAATATGTGTAAGACTCTGTAATGTAAACATCTGATATGATCTTGATAAGGTTTGAGTGTGCACTCCCTCTGCAGTAAGAAAAGTAAAATTATGGTCACAAGGCATCTGAGTGTAGTTTTCTTTTACCATTAACACATATATCCAGTAAATGTGAAGCAAGTAACGCTGGCAGAAGAAGCAGGAGGCATGAGGGCACAGTAACAGAAAGTAAAACAGGTCACCTTGGGATGAAATTTGTAAGGTTGAATCTGCAGAAAATACATTATCTTGCACAGGTCAGAATTCTGCAGAGAATCTGGCCTACTGACCATAAATTGATAGACATACAGATACCAACATAGCTAATCAGACTGCAAATACTATTGGTGTATAAAATAAATTAATTGGGCTTATCCTACTACAAGATGTTTCACAAAACACTTTTAATTGAAAATACTATTTTCCTTTGTGTGTACACATGTATTTACCTTGCAAACCTCATCCCAGCTATCTCTGGAAGAACTAAATGGATTTCCAATCAGAGAGAAAAACAACTTTGAAATAACTAAACTAGACACATATGAACGCTAGTTGTTTGGGGCTCAATTTATCAAGCCTTTCTCTCCCCTTGACTGCAGGTTCGCACAAGCAAAATTTTCAGTATGAAGGAAACCGGACTTCTGGATTTATTCCTTTGTCTTTCAGGAAATCAGGAGTTTTTCTTCTTGTAGAAGCAGAGTCCTCCTAATTGATCAACAAACCTGAACCCTCTTTGATGCAGAAATTATATAAGTAATCATGAAAGCTGAAGTTTGTAAGTTTAAATCCAGCTATGGTTGCTTGCTTTAAAAAAGGGGACTCCTCTTTAAGCAGCTACTTTTATCTTTTGTGTCCAGGGCTGAAGGACATAGTGCAGGCTTTTTATTTATGGTCTTTTTTTTTACTATGCCCATATCCAGCTTAAAGGGTGTCTTTGCTAACACACATTAAGTTTCTATCCTAATGTGTCTATTGTTGGTGTAATCACGCTGAATAACTTCAGAAGGTGTGTTTGTCCTTGAATCTATGTTCATTTGCATCAGTAGCTCATTGCATTTGCAACCCTTTTATCTGTTTAGGGGCAATCAGTGGTTAGAGGTTATCTGCAATTGGTATAGCAGATTATTGATTTGTCTGGTTTTTTTTCCCTCAATGACCGCAAGGAATCTGGTGTCCTCTAGAGGCAAGGTTACCAGTTAAGATTTTAGAACTTCTAGCAATTCTTCAAGGTTTTTTAATCATGATCTCTCTTAAAAGAGGAAAAAAGTTTATCTTTGGGACTCTTTGCCTCCTCTTAGTGGTAGAGAAGGGTAATTACCATGAGTAATGGATCGTTGACTCTCACCACCATGAAAGAAATTAATTTATTGGGTAAGTATAAATTATGTTTTTTCTGTTTACTTAATAAGAAATGTTTCCCAAACGACAATCCAAGTAAGATAAACAGACCAAACAACAGTTGCCCTCAGCTACTTTAAGTTAATGGAATCACTCCCCAGCCACCTCTACCCATGTATCACCTCAAAGATCTGCCATGCTATCTTTTACAGCAGACCTGGGCAAGCACAAAGATATGATAAATGTACCTGAAACAATCCCCTCCAAGCAAGACTTAACTAATCTGATTTCTCAGGTGTGTTTATGCATAAGAAAATAAATCTTGGGACTACAGAAAGTAGTCATAAATGTAGGTTTCAGAGTGAAAACTTTGGACGAAGGAGCCATATTTTTCAGACGTAAAATCCTTACAACCTAACTCCACCATCATGAGGATATTACAGAACTTCAGGACATAAACTTGGCTCCTAACAATGTTCCACTGAAAAATGTTACATAATGCTTCTTGTCTGACATTAATATTCTATCACATTCCAAAACCATGGAATACATTTTTTTGTTGACATTGGTTTCTGAATATGAAATTATTTCTCCCTTCAAAAAGCATTCCTTATTGTTGAGGGTTCCTGTTCTACCTTACATTCATCTGGGGAAAAAAAGCTAGCAGGTTGTAAATCAACATCTGACATCCCAATTTTCGGCACCAAATTAAACATTGACAATGTTTACATGCCAACATGCTAAGCTTCTGATTAAGGCAGGAGTGATAGATCCTGTAGAGAACAGAAACAGAGAGGCGCCAAATAGGACAATAATGTCTGGAAAGCAGCAACACAGCACAATAGGAGGTCCCCCCCTACAAAAAACTACTCACAGGAGCAGCGGCATGTCAATAGTGCCAGACACAGCAGGTCGGATCTATTGAGAGTCGCCCGACGGACACACCATACGGATCAGGAAACCCAAAGCGTCAGACGGTCCACAAGATCCAATCCGGTGATAGCAGTCGGCAAACCAAGGAGGTGTGGTGGGGCGCCGATTCCGGATAGGTTGTTAGAGCGTAACCCACACAGGGCATACAGGATAATGCCAAATAGAGGAGCAGGCAGTATATAATTTAAAACACTGTTTATTAATAGTCAGTTAATACCAGCAACGTGTTTCTCAGCTAAAAACTAGCCGTTTCATCAGGCTGTATAAAATACCTTACTCCTCATGCACAATATAACTACTACAAGGTCCAATCAAAGCACGGCAAACCACACACGCCCCCCTAAAGGTGCGGTTATGAGTAAAAATAACCCATCCAATCATATGTGGAAATAACCATCAACCCTATAAAAACGGGGGGCGTGTAATAGTCTCGCCCATTGATACTGACCTGTCACATTATAAATATCACAAAAGGCCATAATACCGTATGATGTATATTACAATACCTACATGACATAACATAAAAAACTGCTTCTATATATTCAGAAACATATATACAGATACTAATAGTAATATTAAAGTGTCAGTAAACCTTAAAAATGTTATACACATAGTGCAGAATTATATAACATTATTTTTAAGGTTTACTGTCCCTTTAATCTAAAAATAACATAGTATTAATAATAGACCAATGTTACAAACAATAAAAAATATATATATATATACTGTATATATGAAAATATGCAGATATAATAATACAACTACTGCACATATACCTGTATTCAGTGCATTACAACATCATGATAATAAGATACAATTCATAATCTAAACATAACATTATAATTATATTGATCCAATCTCATATTATATCCGCCAGACTAATATGGCCAATCATAGAACAGTGTGTAATTCTAAACTGTCTTCCATGACTAACTCATAGGCCAGATAGACATGGGGATACGGAAAGAAAAAGAAAAGAGAGGGAGCCATCAATACAGACCTACATCTTCTGAATAGTGACCCATTCGGAATATAAGAAATATTCTCAGCTCTAAATAAGCACCCCTAAATAGTTAATTATGAAAAAATATATATAAATATGCATATACATCTAAACCTGTGTTATTGAAAGGCCGCCAAGTCTATATTAAGATTTGGACCCACAGGATGTTGACTCTTAAGTACATGGATCCAATAGGTCTCTCTCTGCCTAAGTCTAGACAATCTATTATAGAGATCAGACTTAGGAACAAACTCGATTGGAATGATAGAAAAACATCTGATGTCACCGTTATGTTGCAAATTACAGTGTCTGGGGACACTATGTTTTTTATAATTATTTTCCATATGATTAAGGCAGGAAAATGTTTGTCCATGTCCATGAGTAAAGATCTATTATACAACAATCAAAAAAATCACTGAGGCAATGGAATGTTTTGGGGGTCTTACTGTTCCCAGCTATATAACCTAAATCCCATATGGTATAAACCAATCCATTCTACCGCTTGTCTCAAAAATGTAGTTGTCCTGAAGTTCCAAGTCTCAGCCAATACGTCTCCATTCTCTATACAAGTGATAATATATATCACTGGTTTTTAAACCTGTTCTCAGGCCTCCCTGACAGGTCAGATTTTGAGGATATCTGAACTAGAGAACGGGTGAAATAATCAGCTAATTAGTAAACATGGTTATTTTACCTGCTCTCATCCAAGGTAATCCTGAAATTATATCTTACTATAAACAGATACAAAAAAAGGCCTCTGACAGACTGGACCTTTCTTCAAATAAAATGATCTAATGTTGGTATAACTGAAACATTCAAATGAATGAGGGTGAATAAGATGTCAAACTGAATACAGCGACTAGCTTATCTGCTGAAAAGTCAATTTTTGAGAATAAAAAGCATTGTACCAAATGAGGAATTGGTTATAAACAGATTGGATAATATGGCTAATTTGTTTTTGGCTAAGGGTTACCTAGAATCATTAAAAAAAATTGAGGTGATAATGGTACCCAGAGCTAGGATCTTAAAGCCCAATGAGGAAGCAAGACAAAAATAAAAACACATTGGTGTTTGTATCCAAACAGTGATCAGATCCTTAAGACATTGGAATGTTTTGAGGTTATGTAATAGTAAGATTGTAGAATTTCAAGCACAAATATTAGCAGCTTATTAAATCTTATATTGGTCCAGGTAAGGTTATGAAGCAATCATATGGGTGTTTCCTATGTTTAGGATGTAACAGTGTAATACGTGGTTCACAATTTGCTCATCCACATACTGGCAAAAAGTAACCTATTAAAGGATACTTTACATGCAATACTGATTTTGTTATATGTCTTTTAAAGTGTCTGTGTGTCCTTTATATGTGGGTGAGACGACACGTAAAGTCTGTGAAGGCATAAAGAACATAAGTCTAATATTAGAAATAGGAAGAAAAAGTCACCAGTAGCTTGTCACTTTACGGAAGCAAATCATACAGTTAGTCAATTAAGGTTTCAAATAATTGAACATGTTCCTCTTAATAGTCGTGGGGCCATAGAGAGCTTAGACTTAAACAAAGTGGAGCTTTCTGGATTTTTCAGTTAGATACTAGGATTCCTAAGGGGAAGAATAAGGATTGGGATTTGTATTTTTATAAAAGATGTTTATTGCCATAGGTATGTTATTGAATGTATCTGGTATGTCATGTTAATATATGATTGATTATGTCATTGATGGGAGGAGCTTTAAACACTGTGTAGCTAAGTGTTTATACATAATTAGGGACAAGTGTGTCCAAAATGTTGTATATTTTTCTATTTGTTAAATAAAATTCTATGAAATTTGGGAGTGCTGCTGCAATTTAATTTTTTCAAAATCCCCAGATACACCCTCCAACTTTTGGACTATATCACTAATTGATTATAAATTAAGAATTATGCAAAATGTTAGCTATGAGACTTTATTTTCCCCCGGTTAGGTTTGTGCCACGAGGATCAAAGACAACTCTACTAAATTGAATGTTAGTCTAAAACAGATTCACAGTTCCAGGGTAGAAAGGAGAGAGAGGGGAGGTTTTGGTATAGTAAAACATGTACTTTATTAATGTTTCTTAAAACAAAC
The DNA here is from genome assembly GCF_027579735.1 of Bombina bombina. Lineage (NCBI taxonomy): Eukaryota > Metazoa > Chordata > Amphibia > Anura > Bombinatoridae > Bombina > Bombina bombina. The sequence goes on from NC_069504.1 coordinate 350,552,876, forward strand.
CGGCACAGCAAACAGTGAGATCCTTCTGCTGACGCGTTTCCTGCCTCACTGGCAGTTCATCAGAGCATACGGATAGTAACTTACACAGCTGTTAAATCACTTGCAACAATGTATAACAGACCCATCAGAAACAAGTCATCAGAGAAAACTTGCACACCTTAATCTATTGTTCACTTAACCCTTGATCGTACAAGACTTAGTAGTTATAAATTAGCGATTAGTCAAACAGTGAAATTATATACATTTGTAATTGAAAAACAGACTTTAAAAGTAGAAAAAATATTTTAAAATCCTATGAATTGGGATACGATCATAGAATGTTTCCATAGCAACAAAGAGAAAGTGGATTTTATTATCAGACACTTGCATTTATGTAAAGCTTGCCAAATTTGACTACACGCTTAAAAAGACAGAAAGGGACTAAGCCCGGTAAAATAATATTAGAAAAATATAAATATATATATCTAATCAACATATTTGCAGACCATTCCATAAGTATAAAAGGTAAATACTAATTATAATAGCGAGTCTGCAAACATATTTCTAGAGATATAGTCATAAATATAGCGTGTCATTTTGAAAATAAGACAAAATTGGCAGAAATAATCTATTCATGAATTTAAGTGGATAGATATTTGTATATACACAGAATCTATTCTAGAACAATATTGTTAAACAAAGATCAATCGGTGTTTGGTCTCCAACACTTGTAGACTGGTATGTTCCAAAATTAGGAAACTTAAAATAAAGCTTTCTTCTCTATAGTGGAACATTTTAGTCATTATAAGTATATAAAAACAATAATAAATGATCTACATCTGAAGAAGATGGAAAAGGAGAAATCTTTATAGTGACAACCAATAACAATTTACCCAATGTGAGAACATAATACTCTATTTATCAATAAAAAGTTTCACATCACTGATTTTGTTTATTCCACAGGGGTGACCAGTCTTAAGTGTATAGATCCAAAAGATCTCTCTTTTACTTAGGGCATGGTACCTATCACCTCCTCTTACCCCCAGAGTGACTTGTTTTATACCTTGGAACTTAAAATGCTTCAATCGGTTTTCATGTTGGAAAAAGTGCTTAGCAACTGGTGTCTTAGGGGTCTCAGCCTCTAGGGACAGTAGATGTTCCCTAATCCTGTCTTTCAGATTCCTAGAGGTGAGACCCACATATTGAAACTTACAAAACATACATGTTACAAGGTAAACTACAAAAGTTGAATTGCAGTTGATCTTGTCCCTTATTTTATATGTCTTGCCTGTATTGGTAGATTTGAATATGTCTCCTATAATGACATATTCACAACTTTTGCAAGGTTTTACTCCACATCTGTGAAACCCTACATTAGTGGGTAACCACTGACTAAGTGTGACTAATCGCTAATTTATAACTACTAAGTCTTGTACGATCAAGGGTTAAGTGAACAATAGATTAAGGTGTGTAAGTCTTCTCTGATGACTTGTTTCTGATTGGTCTGTTATACATTGTTGCAAGTGATTTAACAGCTGTGTAAGTTACTATCCGTATGCTCTGATGAACTGCCAGTGAGGCAGGAAACGCGTCAGCAGAAGGATCTCACTGTTTGCTGTGCCGGTTTGTTTTAAGAAACATTAATAAAGTACATGTTTTATTATACCAAAACCTCCCCTCTCTCTCCTTTCTACCCTGGAACTGTGAATCTGTTTTAGACTTACATTTTGGTTTTGCTACGGGTTCAGGAGAGCCTGAATGGTTCCGGAGTTCAGAACAGCCTACAACAGCAATACTCACCTGTTGTGTGTGACAGAGGCACGAATACCGCTACGGATAAGGAGGGTGAGTGATATGATACTTACCCGGCTTTTTGCCATTGTGCATTATCAAGTATACCTTACAACAGTTACCTATATGAGTTGTTGATGTGGTATGGATTACCTCTGCACTTAAGATCTGTCTATTAAGCAGGATTGTTGGAAATAATATCTTTGTAGCTAAGTGTATCCCGCAAAAGGTGGGACTCCAACTCAGGAGTGAATAGTTACGCTAGCTAAATTTTGGTTCACTAATTACCTGTTCGTAAATATCTGCACAAAAAAATTTGTAAATTAAATTGAATGTTATCTCTATCTTACTATAAACAGACACAAAAAAGGCCTCTGGCAGACTGGACTGGACCCTTCTTCAAATAAAATGATCTCATTTTGGTGTAACTGAAGTATTCCAGAGCCTAACTTCCCTGTTTCCTATGTACAACACACATCTTACAATGAAAATCATTGTCACGTAAATGTGACTTTATAATGCTGCCATCCAGTGGTGTATTACATTGTTTCACTGCAAACTAATGGTTGCCTACACGTACAATACAATAGTTATGCTATTTTTCTGAAGTGCATTATCTAGTTGAGGCGTTGTGTTTTTTACAGACTGGGTTAGAAGCTCAAGACTAACGTTACCATATAATTATGTGCTGCAGGGTTGTGCTTGGAACAGGAAGCCTTCAGTTTCATATCAGCCTTATAGTAACTACATATATTTCTCATTTAAGTAATTATTTGACTTCTAACGAGCACTCTTTAACAACTTGATATTGCACTGAGTTTTTTCATCAAATAATGTTTCAATGTGTTTTTGTTTGTTTTGCTTTAAAAATGAGATGCTGAGAAATCTACTATTTCTTGTCACGTAAGGGCTTGTCCATTTCCACTAACAGAGTTATGAGAGTTTCCATTATTAGCTACTAAGCAATGAATACAACAGCTTGAAAGTTTCCATTTTAGTTTTTTTTTCCCATTATAATTTTGTATTGAGGCTTAAAAGAAGAATAAAAAGAGTTATTCACACAGTCACAACTAATACAAATTATATTCTATTACATAGCCGCCATATATGCATAAATAAATCCCACCTAAGATATATCAGTCCTAGGTGGTAAGGCCCTGAAATTTGACTATATATACATAAGGCAAATGCTATGTAACTTAGCCCCATTTTTAGTATAGAATATATAGGTTTATTTAGGATTGTAGTTATAAACAAGGTTAGAATGCGTGAACTAGCATGAGACATGAGAAAACTTCTATAAAGCTATCAATCAAATAACTAAGAGCCAGATTTAAGTGCAATAAAAAAAAAACTAAGTGAACATGTTCCTAAAATCTTTTGTATCCTACGGACTAGTATGATAGGGGATAACTACAGTCTTGAGTAAACTTAGAGTAATAATCCTTACAAGTATAGGCCCAATTAAATATGGACTAGATATGGTGTCAAATGGCATCATATATTACACCCTATGTATATAAATTCAATGTAAATATATAATCTGATAGGTCAGGGTGGGTTGCTATGTAACAGAGGGCAATTACAATATGTCATAAGTACTCGTAAAAGCTTTATCTAACTTCTCTGTCCCGGCCACAGACAGAGCTTCAGATTAGTAGAGAAACTGGGCACTTCACATCTCAAAGATAATACATTCCATATAGCAGTACTTGAAAATGAACTATTCCCCTATTATAGCAGACACCAAAATTCATAGACAAGTTAAGGTCTAAACTTATAAACATATAAGCCCATGTATATAGAACACTAGAGGCAGTGTAGTCCCTATTGTACAACATAGTGTCCCCAAATCAAATGGATAAAATAAAGGTTATTCTCAATATAATTAGGGTCTGTACCCTACATTTTACATTAATCTGCAGTTAATACAGTAGAGTCTCACAAAGATAGTGTGCTGTGGCCTGGACTGGACCCTAAGATGACACATGGGCTATATCCGTTATGGATCGCCAGCCATTGTGATTGTTCTGGGGCTACCTCAAAGCTACCCCACTCCAAGTCTCTTGGTTCTCAATGTGTAGGATTGTATTGATAACCGGACTATCCGCATGTCAGTAGGCAGAATCGAGTCCGCAAGTATAGAGAGAATCTGATGAGATCTGAGTAGCAGAGCCATCCGCAAGTTAACCTTCCTCGACTGAGATGGTCGCAATGTGAAGGATCCGCACAAACTTGCGCATGTAGTCAGCCGAGCAGGGTCCATTATCACCTGTATCTTGTTCTCTTCAGCCATCCAACTACTCCACACATAGTTAGAGCGGGGAATCCCCTCCAGCAGCTCGTTCTCTTGTATGAATATCACCATGTCGACATCCGACACATAAAAAGAATTTGCCCCGAGCAGTCCATCAGTATAGTCAGGAGCCTCGGCAATAAGTAGGTTATATTCTTTGCATCAAGCTTTTGTAATCAGAGAACTTCGTGGGGGCTGTAGCGCAGCAGCCAGAGCCGCAATCGACTGCTCATATCTTGCGAAGTGAGTGTCCAGAAGCCCTAGTAACTTTGTTTCCCATTCAGCTAAACATTCCATGTCAGACTCTGATCAGAGTTGGCTCCAGTTGTCTATAGATATAAATCCGTAGAACATGTAGTACACGTGGGTTTGTATCTCATAGAAGTAAGGCATCTAAAAGTTTTTAAAAATGATCATTCTTCAGCACACTGGCTGGTTAGACTGACTTAACAGAATATTGCGGGGGTAGAGAAAGGTACAGGCCAGTAGAAGGCCTCTGCTGCGTATCTTCTCTATTCCGGTCTGCTTGTTCTCATTAATAGATAAAAAATCAAATGAATCTGTGCCAGAGGTCTTAATCATCTTACTTTTCTTAGTTAAAGCAGGCTTTGTGTGTCTTGGGAGAGATAAACAGCAGATTTATCCACTCCGATATTCACTCATAGCTAGCAAGCAGCCATCTTGGTCGCTGGTCGGACACGCCCCCCCCCCCCTTCCATTTTAGTTTTAATAGCTTTTACTTGACCTTTTGTTGTGTAAATGGGTATGGATATCACATTTTTCTTTCATAATTCAAATAAAACACAATTTTAAACAACTTTCCAAATTACTTCTATCCAATTTGCTTAATTCTCTTGGTATCCTTTGTTGAATAGACAGAAATGTACAGGGGTGAGCCAATAACATGAGACATATGAGTGCAGCCACCAATCAACAGCTCCTGAGGTTTTTAGGTTTGCTTTTTAACAAAGGATATCAAGAGAACAAAACAAATTAGAAAATAGAAGTTAATTGGAAAGTTGTTTTAAATGACTTGCTCTAGCTGAATCACAAAATAAAAAAACCTGGTTTCTTGTCTGTTTAATGTATTCCAGTGCGGCTGTTTCCAATATTATCACTAGATGGCACAAGTCACCACTCTTTATGCAATAAAAGCAGATGATAAAGTGTGTGAGTCTGGGAGAATAAGAATATTTGTTGTTGGATATTCTTGTTGGTTAAAGGGACACAGCAAATGGACTTTCTCATTAGGATTTATTATGTGTTGTGTAACTGAATGTTTAAGAATCTGTATAAAAAATACATTTTAAAGGGACATTAAAGAATTTTTGAGAGGGTATTTTAAAATGTAGTGCAGTTTTTTGTGTGCTGAGAAAACAGCTTTAATGTAATATTTTGAATGCAAATATTTAGCTTGTATAAAAAGATGTCTTTCACATGGATGATATAGTGTTTAAATGTCTGTTTATTTCAGCTCCTCACATTAAACAACCTTTGGTACAAGCTCCTGTTCTAAAGAGCCCTTATTACCAACTGTCTCTATTCTGTCAGGCCAATTCTGGTATTTATCCTCCTGTCCCTGGGAGGTGTAATTATTTAGCCAGAGATGTGAGTTTGACATGGGTGCTTTCCTATTGGACATTAGAATATTTAAAATTGTGTGCAACTATTGTGTTTTGTGGTGGAAGCTATTGGAGGTCATGGTCCCATAATCTGCTTACTTGCTCAGTATACACCCCCTGGGCTCTGTATACTAGTCTTTATAGCCTCTGTCCTAGACATTATTTATTATTATTATTATTTATTTATTTATTTGTATTGAAAACTGGATTCTTCCCTGATTAAGTCTGATTTGGGCATGTAGGACTGCAGTGTGGCAGCATTGTCTGATGGTTGATGTTGGTATGTGGCCGACATCCAATGAATACCTGATAATAATAATAAAGTCTTAAATAAGATGTGGGCATGTGGATGACAGGAGCTGCAGGTCTGATAATGACCTCATATATCGATTTTCAGGATTATATACTGGTCACTGAGTTCTTTGTGTAGGGCAACTGGAAGCCATGTAGGAACTACATATTAGCCTTCTATATTTCTGGCAAATTATATTAATCTTCCACCTCCAAGGCAAATACATCATTAGCTCAGTACATTAGCCTTAAGCATACAGTATTTAGTTCAGTAGTTTAGCCTTAAACATACAGTATTTAGTTCAGTAGTTTAGCCTTAAACATAGAGTATTTAGTTCAGTAGTTTAGCCTTAAACATACAGTATTTAGTTCAGTAGTTTAGCCTTAAACATACAGTATTTAGTTCAGTAGTTTAGCCTTAAACATACAGTATTTAGTTCATTAGTTTAGCCTTAAAAATACAGTATTTAGTTCATTAGTTTAGCCTTAAACATACAGTATTTAGTTCATTATTTTAGCCTTAAAAATACAGTATTTAGTTCAGTAGTTTAGCCTTAAACATACAGTATTTAGTTCAGTAGTTTAGCCTTAAACATACAGTATTTAGTTCAGTAGTTTAGCCTTAAACATAGAGTATTTAGTTCAGTAGTTTAGCCTTAAACATACAGTATTTAGTTCAGTAGTTTAGCCTTAAACATACAGTATTTAGTTCAGTAGTTTAGCCTTAAACATACAGTATTTAGTTCAGTAGTTTAGCCTTAAATAGGGATGCACCGAAATGAAAATTCTAAACCGAAACCGAAACCGAAAATGCAGGATGCCCTTGGCCGAAAACCGAAACCGAAAATGACTTTTTCCACCAAATTATTTTAAAAGTTTTTTTTCTATAATTTTATTATTAATATAAGACTTTTTATTATATATATATATATATATATATATATATATATATATATATATATAATATATATTTTATATATAATATATATTTTATATATAATATATATTTTATATATAATATATATTTTATATATAATATATATTTTATATATAATATATATAATATATATTTTATATATAATATTTATAATATATATTTTATATATAATATATATATAATATATATATATTTTATATATATATATATATACACACAGTATATATATATATATATATATATACACACACAGTATATATATATATATATATATATATATATATATATATATATATATATATATATACACACACAGTATATATATATATATATATATATATATATATATATATATACACAGTATATATATATATATATATATATATATATATATATACACACAGTATATATATATATATATATATATATATATATATATTTATTATACACATACTTTTGAACATTTGACACAATCCTAAATCAGCAGGCAGCATGGGGTTAAGAATTAAGACATGGGACTGAGGCACACAGAGGAATGCAGGAGATGGTATTACAAGAGTACTGCTTGTTTATTGTAGCCCAAACAATTACAGTCCTGTCAGTGTGCAAACGGCTCCTACATGTTTATATTCACTCTTATCTGGCAAACAGCTCATTATGCAGTTCTCAGGAGGAGGGGACAGCTGCTTGTAATGACACCACGCTGCAGCCCGCTCTGTTTACACAGTCTCCTAATCTTGCCGTGTCAGGTGAAATTTATGACACTTGCCTGCAGAGCCATATAGTTACTTGTAACAGATCGTCTGGTCAGTGAATGTGTGAAAGGCTCATACATATATTTACCCTTATCTGGCTCCCTGTCTAATCGTGACTTTATTTGAAAAAGCAGCTCATCCTGCAGGACTCAATGAGCTGCTTTTTCAAATAAAATCACAGTTAGACAGGGAGCCAGATACGGGTAAATATACGTATTAGCCTTTCACACACACTCACTGACCGGAGGATCCACAAGTAACTATATGGCTCTACAGGCAAGTATCATAAAAGTCACCTGACACGGCAAGTTCCTTCTCTCACGCCGCTCTGCTTCAAGACAGTGAGTGAACAGCCCAGCCCACAGTGCCGCACTCCCTCTAACCGCGGGGCATTCTGGGGCATGTAGTTCATTTGAATATGGCCTGGAAATAACCAAGCCACACGGGGCTAAATTTAGAATCAGCTTGCATCTGTTTATAGCGGTCGGTGAGGCACGGGGGAGGACACTTTGGGGGATAAATATCTGTCTGCCAGGGGATGATTTCGTGGGGCATAAGGGTTAATTTACTTTTACATAGAAGATGCAATTTTCGGCCGATTTTCCCCTCTTTCGGCCGAAATGGGATAGGCCCATTTTCGGCCGAAAATTTCGGTGGCCGAAATTTCGGTGCATCCCTAGCCTTAAACATAGAGTATTTAGTTCAGTAGTTTAGCCTTAAACATACAGTATTTAGTTCAGTAGTTTAGCCTTAAACATACAGTATTTAGTTCAGTAGTTTAGCCTTAAACATACAGTATTTAGTTCAGTAGTTTAGCCTTAAACATACAGTATTTAGTTCAGTAGTTTAGCCTTAATCATACAGTATTTAGTTCAGTAGTTTAGCCTTAAACATAGAGTATTTAGTTCAGTAGTTTAGCCTTAAACATACAGTATTTAGTTCAGTAGTTTAGCCTTAAACATACAGTATTTAGTTCAGTAGTTTAGCCTTAAACATACAGTATTTAGTTCAGTAGTTTAGCCTTAAACATAGAGGCCTAGATTTAGAGTTTGGCGGTAAAAGGGCTGTTAACGCTCCGCGGGCTTTTTTCTGGCCGCACCATAAATTTAACTCTGGTATCGAGAGTTAAAACAAATGCTGCGTTAGGCTCCAAAAAAGGAGCGTAGAGCATTTTTACCGCAAATGCAACTCTCGATACCAGAGTTGCTTACGGACGCGGCCGGCATCAAAAACGTGCTCGTGCACGATTCCCCCATAGGAAACAATGGGACTGTTTGAGCTGAAAAAAAACCTAACACCTGCAAAAAAGCAGCGTTCAGCTCCTAACGCAGCCCCATTGTTTCCTATGGGAAAACACTTCCTACGTCTGCACCTAACACTCTAACATGTACCCCGAGTCTAAGCACCCCTAACCTTACACTTATTAACCCCTAATCTGCCACTCCCGCTATCGCTGACCCCTGCATATTATTATTAACCCCTAATCTTCCGCTCCGTAAACCGCCGCAACCTACGTTATCCCTATGTACCCCTAATCTGCTGCCCTAACATCGCCGACCCCTATGTTATATTTATTAACGCCTAATCTGCCCCCCACAACGTCGCCGACACCTACCTACACTTATTAACCCCTAATCTGCCGAGCGGACCTGAGCGCTACTATAATAAAGTTATTAACCCCGAATCCGCCTCACTAACCCTATCATAAATAGTATTAACCCCTAATCTGCCCTCCCTAACATCGCCGACACCTACCTTCAATTATTAACCCCTAATCTTCCGATCGGAGCTCACCGCTATTCTAATAAATGGATTAACCCCTAAAGCTAAGTCTAACCCTAACACTAACACCCCCCTAACTTAATTATAATTTACATCTAACGAAATAAATTAACTCTTATTAAATAAATTATTCCTATTTAAAGCTAAATACTTACCTGTAAAATAAATCCTAATATAGCTACAATATAAATTATAATTATATTATAGCTATTTTAGGATTAATATTTATTTTACAGGCAACTTGGTATTTATTTTAACTAGGTACAATAGCTATTAAATAGTTAAGAACTATTTAATAGTTACCTAGTTAAAATAATAACAAATTTACCTGTAAAATAAATCCTAACCTAAGATATAATTAAACCTAACACTACCCTATCAATAAAATAATTAAATAAACTACCTACAATTACCTAGTGTAGTGTTAGGTTAATTGTAGGTAATTGTAGGTAGTTTATTTAATTATTTTATTGATAGGGTAGTGTTAGGTTTAATTATATCTTAGGTTAGGATTTATTTTACAGGTAAATTTGTTATTATTTTAACTAGGTAACTATTAAATAGTTCTTAACTATTTAATAGCTATTGTACCTAGTTAAAATAAATACCAAGTTGCCTGTAAAATAAATATTAATCCTAAAATAGCTATAATATAATTATAATTTATATTGTAGCTATATTAGGATTTATTTTACAGGTAAGTATTTAGCTTTAAATAGGATTAATTTATTTAATAAGAGTTAATTTATTTCGTTAGATTAAAATTATATTTAAGTTAGGGGGGTGTTAGTGTTAGGGTTAGACTTAGCTTTAGGGGTTAATACATTTATTAGAATAGCGGTGAGCTCCGATCGGAAGATTAGGGGTTAATAATTGAAGTTAGGTGTCGGCAATGTTAGGGAGGGCAGATTAGGGGTTAATACTATTTATGATAGGGTTAGTGAGGCGGATTAGGGGCTAATAACTTTATTATAGTAGCGCTCAGGTCCGCTCGGCAGATTAGGAGTTAATAAGTGTAGGTAGGTGTCGGCGACGTTGAGGGGGGCAGATTAGGGGTTAATAAATATAACATAGGGGTCGGCGGTGTTAGGGGCAGCAGATTAGGGGTACATAGGGATAACGTAGGTGGCGGCGCTTTGCGGTCGGAAGATTAGGGGTTAATTATTGTAAGTAGCTGGCGGCGATGTTGTGGGGGGCAGATTAGGGGTTAATAAATGTAATATAGGGGTCGGCGGGGTTAGGGGCAGCAGATTAGGGGTACATAAGTATAACGTAGGTGGCGGTCGGCAGATTAGGGGTTAAAATTTTTAATCGAGTGGCGGCGATGTGGGGGGAGCTCGGTCTAGGGGTACATAGGTAGTTTATGGGTGTTAGTGTACTTTAAGGTACAGTAGTTAAGAGCTTTATAAACCGGCGTTAGCCAGAAAGCTCTTAACTCCTGCTATTTTCAGGCGGCTGGAATCTTGTCGTTAGAGCTCTAACGCTCACTGCAGAAACGACTCTAAATACCGGCGTTAGAAAGATCCCATTGAAAAGATAGGATACGCAAATGGCGTAGGGGGATCTGCGGTATGGAAAAGTCGCGGCTGCAAAGTGAGCGTTAGACCCTTTAATCACTGACTCCAAATACCAGCGGGCGGCCAAAACCAGCGTTAGGAGCCTCTAACGCTGGTTTTGACGGCTACCGCCGAACTCTAAATCTAGGCCAGAGTATTTAGTTCAGTAGTTTAGCCTTAAACATCTTTAGTTCAGTAGTTTAGCCTTAAACATACAGTATTTAGTTCAGTAGTTGAGCCTTAAAAATACAGTAATTAGTTCAGTAGTTTAGCCTTAAACATACAGTATTTAGTTCAGTAGTTTAGCCTTAAGCATCTTTAGTTCAGTAGTTTAGCCTTAAACATCTTTAGTTCAGTAGTTTAGCCTTAAACATACAGTATTTAGTTCAGTAGTTGAGCCTTAAAAATACAGTATTTAGTTCAGTAGTTTAGCCTTAAACATACAGTATTTAGTTCAGTAGTTTAGCCTTAAACATCTTTAGTTCAGTAGTTTAGCCTTAAACATACAGTATTTAGTTCAGTAGTTTAGCCTTAAACATACAGTATTTAGTTCAGTAGTTTAGCCTTAAACATCTTTAGTTCAGTAGTTTAGTCTTCCACATCCTTAGCTCATGATTCTGTGTTCTGCAGCTCTTGCCACATATACTTAACATCTGTCATTGTATCACCAGATATAGCAACCTTCAACACGCTTACTCCAGTCCATTCCACCCATTTTACTTTCATAGACATGGTACCATTTAGATCAGCCTTCACAACTATGTATAAATATTCTATAACGTGTGTACTCTATTTTACCATATCCTATTCACTTATATTTTTTATTCCCTAACCCCAGTTAGCACCAGTCAATCCTTTTACTTGACCTTCTAAGTCATCAAGTATCGGCCCTCCCACCTTACTTAACCTATTTTACAATCACACAAATAATAAATAAACCGAGTCAGACATATCTTTGGTATAACATTGGCCGCAGCCTCTTTATTAAATATATAAACCTTTAAATAACTTATAAATAACACTTATATAAATAACCATCACTACATTGTGATTAATAACTTTGTCATCATCAAATTTCATTATATCATATCTGTACCATCAAGTGGTGCTAGTTCCCTTACTGATAACATGGCCGTCATTCCACTGGACCCAAATAATTCATTGTTGAGTCCGTCAAAATCGTATTGCCATTTTTTCCTAGGGTACCCCATGCCCCTAAAATATATATACCACGTGCACTCCCACCCCATGGAGAGGCAATTGGTAAACACACCACTCACCTGGCCATATTCCTTTTTTTACTGTGAAGGAACTAGCACCCCTGCAACTGCTGCGACAAAGAAAAGTACAAGACAAAACGAAAGAGAGAAAAAAAGCCAGCTAAAGGGTGGGCGGGAAGGAGCTGCTATCACCAGACAAAAATTCTGTCAAGTGATTTCCCGCTTCTTTCCCGCTCGGCCCCTCAAGCTGGCCTACTAAAAACTCCTCCCCCTTTTACTAACCTAATAACCAATACCGGGCCTCTTCCTCCCCCAGGTCAAATGTCCCCTCCCCTCAACTACGCTCGTTCCGGGGACCTACTTATTAATTCAAATGACAGGATTGCCAGTTCTGACCCTCTATCAGTCTTCTAAATGTAACAAACAGCTGCCCATGTGTTCTAATATGTCAGGCTCCTAGTACCTGAAGTGCAAAGTGTTTTCCAGTAGGGGGCACACTGTGCTAGGTACAAAAGTGCTCCAGAGTATCTGAAAGCTCTAATCTAACACAACAAATAAAGGAAAATGAGCATTTCAGTCTCTACTCAAGGCACATGCCTCCGGAGCAACTTGCCACTCAGTATTACATTTTTGTACCGTCACTCTAGTTATCTGTAAATATGTGCTCAGTACCTGGGTGTCTGTAACAGAGCTAATACTATCCTGATAATATCTATTTCCATATTAAAAGACGTATTGTCTAGTCAGAATCAGATTTGTCTAAGCCAGGGAGGCCCATCTCTCTATTAATCAGTACTGAATCTATTAGCCTAACTCTAACAGTATTCTATACATAATTAATGTAGGCATTCTAGAATAAAACAAAATGTGCTACTTCTTTAGGAGTTGAACACATAATTTAAAGGGACATTAAATATAAAATTTGTCCCTAATGATTTCATACAGAGCGTACAATTTAATAAACAACTTTCTACTTTACTTCTATCATCAAATTTGCTTCATTATCTTTGTTTCCTTTGTTGAAGGGAAAGCAATGCACTTCTGCGAGCTAGCTAAACACATCAGGTGAGCCAATAACAAGAGGCATATATTTGTGGCAACCAATTATCAGCTAGCTCCCAGAAAAGCATTGCTGCTCCTGAGCCTAACTAGATATGTTATTCAACAAAGGATAACAAAAGCAAATATATATATATATATATTTATATATATATATATATATATATATATATAAGAAAATGTCCTGACTGACTCATCAACGCCCAGCTCAAATCGTTTAACCTAGGAACGTGAAATTTGGAAGGTACGTTGTTTTTATGACGTAGGCACCCACTAAGGAAGGATTTTTGGAAATTACGTCCTTAAGGGGGTGAACTTTTTTATGAGGATACCTCTATCTCAAAAAACAACCATATTACAGACGTGAAAATTGGTATTTAGATTCTCCATGAAAAATAAAGAAACACGTGTTTAACCATTTCCCCAAATCCACTTAAGGGGGTCAAAAGAGGGGAAATGGTTAAACACATGTTTCTTTATATACCTATATCTCAAAAACCGGCGATGTTACAGACGTGAAAATTGGTATTTAGATTTTCCTTGAAAAATAAAGAAACATGTTTTACCATTTCCCCAAGATCCACTTAAGGGGGGGCAAAAGAGGGGGGCAATTTATGAGGATACCTATATCTCAAAAACCGACAATGTTACAGACGTTAACATTGGTATTTAGATTCTCCTTGAAAAATAAAGAAACACGTGTTTTACCATTTCCCAAAATTCACTTAGGGGGTCAAATAGGGGGGGCTGATTTATGAGGATACCTATATATCAAAAACCAACAATGTTACAGATGTGAAAATTGGTATTTAGATTCTCCTTGAAAAATAAAGAAACAAGTGTTTTACCATTTCCCCGAAATCCACTTAAGGGGGCGGGGGTCAAAAGAGTGGGGGCTGATTTATGAGGATACCTATATCTCAAAAACCAACCATGTTACAGACGTGAAAATTGGTATTTAGATTCTCCTTGAAAAATAAAGAAACATGTGTTTAACCATTTCCCCAAAATCCACTTAAGGGGGTCAAAAGAGGGGGTCCGATTTATGAGGATAGCTATATCTCAAAAACCAACCATGTTACAGACGTGAAAATTGGTATTTAGATTCTCATTAAAAAATAAAGAAACGTGTTTTACAATTTCCCCAATATCTACTTAAGGGGGGGTCAAAAGAGGGGGGAGGGCGATTTATTAGGATACCTATATCTCAAAAACTGATAATGACACAGACCTGAAAATTAGTATTTAGATTCTCCTTGAAAAATAAAGAAACAAGTGTGTTACCATTTCCCCAAAATCCACTGAAGGGGGGTCAAAGGAGGGGGCCGATTTATGAGGATACCTATAGCTAAAAAAACAACAATGTTACATACATAAAAATTGGTATTTAGATTCTCCTTGAAAAATAAAGAAACACGTGTTTTACCATTTCCCCAAAATCCACTTAAGGGGGGGGGCAAAAGAGGGGGGGCAATTTATGAGGATACCTATATCTCAAAAACCAACGATGTTACAGATGTGAAAATTGATATTTAGATTCTCCTTGAAAAATAAAGAAACATGTGTTTAACCATTTCCCCAAAATCCACTTAAGGGGGTCAAAAGAGGGGGTCCGATTTATGAGGATAGCTATATCTCAAAAACCAACCATGTTACAGACGTGAAAATTGGTATTTAGATTCTCATTAAAAAATAAAGAAACGTGTTTTACAATTTCCCCAATATCTACTTAAGGGGGGTCAAAAGAGGGGGGAGGGCGATTTATTAGGATACCTATATCTCAAAAACTGATAATGACACAGACCTGAAAATTAGTATTTAGATTCTCCTTGAAAAATAAAGAAACAAGTGTGTTACCATTTCCCCAAAATCCACTGAAGGGGGGTCAAAGGAGGGGGCCGATTTATGAGGATACCTATAGCTAAAAAAACAACAATGTTACATACATAAAAATTGGTATTTAGATTCTCCTTGAAAAATAAAGAAACACGTGTTTTACCATTTCCCCAAAATCCACTTAAGGGGGGGGGCAAAAGAGGGGGGGCAATTTATGAGGATACCTATATCTCAAAAACCAACGATGTTACAGATGTGAAAATTGGTATTTAGATTTTCCTTGAAAAATAAAGAAACACTTGTTTTACCATTTCCCAAAATTCACTTAGGGGTGTCAAATAGGGGGGGCTGATTTATGAGGATACCAATATCTCAAAAACCAACGATGTTACAGATGTGAAAATTGATATTTAGATTCTCCTTGAAAAATAAAGAAACACATGTTTTACTATTTCCCCAAAATCCACTAAAAGGGGGTCAAAAGAGGGTGGGGGTGATTTATGAGGATACAATACCTTTATCTCAAAAACCGACAATGTTACAGACGTTAACATTGGTATTTAGATTCTCCTTGAAAAATAAAGAAACACATGTTTTACCATTTCCCAAAATTCACTTAAGGGGGTTTAAAATGGGGGGCTGATTTATGAGGATACCTATATCTCAAAAACCAACAATGTTACAGATGTGAAAATTGGTATTTAGATTCTCCTTGAAAAATAAAGAAACACGTGTTTAACCATTTCCCCACAATCCACTTAAGGGGGTCAAAAGAGGGGGCCGATTTATGAGGATAGCTATATCTCAAAAACCAACCATGTTACAGACGTGAAAATTGGCATTTAGATTATCCTTAAAAAATAAAGAAACATGTGTTTTACCATTTTCCCAAAATCCACTTAAGGGGGTCAAAAGAGAGGAAATGGTTAAACACATGTTTCTTTATATACCTATATTTCAAAAACCGGCAATGTTACAGATTTGAAAATTGGTATTTAGATTCTCCTTGAAAAATAAAGAAACACATGTTTTACAATTTCCCCAAAATCCACTTAAGGGGGGGCAATTTATGAGGATACCTATATCTCAAAAACCGACAATGTTACAGACGTTAACATTGGTATTTAGATTCTCCTTGAAAAATAAAGAAACACGTGTTTTACCATTTCCCAAAATTCACTTAAGGGGTCAAATAGGGGGGGCTGATTTATGAGGATACCTATATCTCAAAAACCAACGATGTTACAGATGTGAAAATTGATATTTAGATTCTCCTTGAAAAATAAAGAAACTCATGTTTTACTATTTCCCCAAAATCCACTTAAAGGGGGTCAAAAGAGGGTGGGGGTGATTTATGAGGATACCTTTATCTCAAAAACTGACAATGTTACAGACGTTAACATTGGTATTTAGATTCTCCTTGAAAAATAAAGAAACACATGTTTTACCATTTCCCAAAATTCACTTAGGGGGTCAAATAGGGGGGGCTGATTTATGAGGATACCTATATCTCAAAAACCAACGATGTTACAGATGTGAAAATTGATATTTAGATTCTCCTTGAAAAATAAAGAAACTCATGTTTTACTATTTCCCCAAAATCCACTTAAAGGGGGTCAAAAGAGGGTGGGGGTGATTTATGAGGATACCTTTATCTCAAAAACCGACAATGTTACAGACGTTAACATTGGTATTTAGATTCTCCTTGAAAAATAAAGAAACACATGTTTTACCATTTCCCAAAATTCACTTAAGGGGGTTTAAAATGGGGGGCTGATTTATGAGGATACCTATATCTCAAAAACCAACAATGTTACAGATGTGAAAATTGGTATTTATATTCTCCTTGAAAAATAAAGAAACACGTGTTTTACCATTTCCCCAAAATCCACTTAAAGGGGGTCAAAAGAGGAGGGGGATTTATGAGGATACCTTTATCTCAAAAACCAACAATGTTACAGATGTGAAAATTGGTATTTAGATTCACCTTGAAAAATAAAGAAACACGTGTTTAACCATTTCCCCGAAATCCACTTAAGGGGGGGGGTTCATTACTTTTATGCAATAAAATGCAGCAAGCTATCAGGAGACTAAGCCTTCATTGGGACAGCAAAAAAAAGGCAAGGCAGATCTTCATATAAAGAATAAGATACATAAATATGATACTGGTGACACTGATGTAAGGGGGTAGATTAAACCATGATTTCTATATAACTTTGTTATATTTACATATTATTATAGAATATGTGCCCTCATGTACTCTGCAGGATAACATGGTGCCATTATTTATATTTACGCCTGAGAAGATAATTCTTTCATTTTCTATGCTATTTGAATAATGTAAAGGTTTGTGGTGGTGATTGATGTGTGCTATGAAGATTACCTCCAGAAAAATAAACAGCTGATTTCAGATCTTTGATTGCATTTACTACAATCACCATAACACTAATATATGTATCTGTAAGGAACAGCACATAAAAGCAGATTATTTTGTCCTATTTTTTATTCTCCACATACACTTTCTCCCTACAAATTACAATATTTGTTAAAATATTTACCCAGCAACATTTCTTCTCGCTCAAGATGGTTTAGAATTATTGTCTGGACTTTATTAAAAGCACATAAAAGTGCAAAATGAAAATCCTCTAATGTTTTACTATATTTAATTATTGCACGGTTGCTTGCAAATAAATAGGCCCAGTGGCGTCTCCAGAAAATAAGGGGTGCACTTCCCAGAAGCCAATTGCTCTTGTGGGTGGGGCTGTGATGGGAGGTGGAGGTCTAGTCCACAAGTTGAGTCAATGCGGTCTGTGGGCGGTGCAGGGTGTGTTATGGGCATGGCCAGTGTGGAGGTGGGGGAGCCTAGGCAGAGTGGAGTGGTAAAACGGTGGATAGTTGAGGGTGCACATGGGAGAGGCAGCCATTATAATGGGGGGGCTAATGCCCTCTTGTAAGTAACTCCAAGGGGTGTGAGCACAATGTTATCTATATGGCACACATGAACTAAAGCCATCTAGCTGTGAAAAAATGTCAAATGCAAGAGAACAAAGCAATTTTGATAATAAAAGTTGTTTAAAATTGCATGCCCTATCTGAATCATTAAAGTTTAATTTTGACTAGACTATCCCTTTAACACATCTAGTGAGCTGTTGAGAAGAGACATATATGCATAGTCAGCAACTAGCTTCCTGTAGTGATTGCTGCACCTGAACCTACCTAAGTATGTTTTTCAACAACCGATATCAAGGTAATTAAGTAAACGTGATGACCAAAATAAATTGAAAAGTCTCTTAAAATTGCTTGCTCTATCTAAATCATGAAAATGTAATTTTTACTTTCATGTCCCTTTAAGGAAATCTCACTAGAATTGCTAGAAGATAGGCATACAAATACAACACTCAGTGTTCATACATGAGAAAGGAACTGGTTATAAAAACAGCTGCTTTACAGAATCACTAATTACAGATCTTTCTTTTTAATTCCCTGAAAGACTTTCCCATTACTAAAATTCCCTCCCACCAAAGAGACACAACTGCTGACAATCCCTGTCCAATGCAATACTACAGCTCTAACAATAACCACCTCCCCCCAAAAAATAATAACAATCAACAAAAACAGGAATTTTATTGTTGAAAGGAATCTGAATCACTTCTGAATCACCCAGTGTTTTTTATATACAGTTTCAAGAGGCTTTTATAATTGTGTTTTTTTTTAACAAATACATTTTTGTACATTCATAACATCTGTCACTCAGTCTACAAAGACAGTAAATGAAAGAAACATAAAAGTATAACACAAACATATTATTGTAACACCTTTTTGCATAATAAAGTGAGTTAAACAAATTGCTTGAATTTTTTTAACATGGAGTTCAGCACTTGTAAAACATCATTAGGTTGTCAGCAAATGTTGTACTCAGCTGTTGAATGGTAAATATGATTGTTAGGTGAGCTAGTGCATACACACCAATCAGCTTCTGTATATACTCTGAGATCAGCACAAGGCATGTGCACAACCTGTAAAAAAAAATACAAAAAAAACCTAAAAGAGTCTTTTTTGTGATGCTTTCTATTGCACAATGTGTTGAAAATGTACTCTGGGACTGTACAGCCCATAATGCTTTTATTGTTTTAAGACTGCATGTCAGAGCCTAGAGTTACATTAAAGGGACAGTAAAGTCATAATTAGACATTCATGATTTAGTCAGAGCATAAGATTTTAAACAACTTTCCAATTTACTTTTATTATTTAATTGTTTTAATTAATTTGCTTTCTTCACTTGTTATCCTTTGCTGAAAGGATTATCTAGGAAAGCTCAGGAGCAGCAAAAAACTACGTTCTAGCTGCTGATTGGTGGCTGCATACATAAATATATACTGGTTTTGATTGGCTCACCCATGTGTTCAGTTAGAAACCAGTAGTGCATTGCCGCTCCTTCAGCAAATGATACCAAGAGAATTAAGCAAATTTGATAATAGAAGTAAACTGGAAAGTTGTTTAAAATTGTATGTTCTACCCAAATCATGAAAGAAATATATTATATATATATAGCAATGATATGTTCTTGTCACAATTAGTCCACACTTATTAACAGTACGAGTAGCTCAGAGCCACCATTACTATACTTCATACTTCTCCCAATTATACAAAAAAGATTTCTCTAAACTTGTCCAACCTGTTCTGCAATTGCTGCCTCTTCACTTAAATTGCAAATTTTCCTCTTCTAAACCCATCTGTCCTTCCAGTTGTTTCTCCTTTAAAACAAATCTTAATTTTAATAAGGAATTTCTCTATCATTAGTCTTGTTCACTCTGAAATAGTAAGATGTGAGAACACAGATTTGTTTGTTAGTGCACAGATTTGTTTGTTAATGTGATGTTTTCAGAGCAATGTGAACATATTAAGTATTTTAAATTCTGGTAACAGGGGCAAATTAATAAATGTAATATAATTAAAGGGACAGTCTAACAATTTACTTTTATCATCAAATATCCTTTGTTCTTTTGGTATTCTTTGTTGAAAGCTAAACCTAGGTAGGCACATATGCTAATTTCCAAGCCCTTGAAGGCCGCCTCTTATCTCAGTGCATTTTGAAACATTTTCACAGCTAGACAGTACTAGTTTATTTGTCCCGTAAAGATAACATTGTGCTCATTCCCATGGAGTTACTTAGGGGTCGATTTATCAAAGGCTTCGTCTGCCTTCAGCCCCCTACAACTGCAGGTTCTCACAAGAGAACCTGCCGTCCGTATTTATCAAGCAGCGGTCATCAGACCGCTGCTTCCCTAACCTCTTGTCCACCTCTTAGGTGGAGAATTTCAATCTCCCCAGTCTTGACCGACCAGGGATATTGACAGCTCCTGCCCGCGTGTTATTGGCTGTGCGCAGGCATCGGGTGACGTTCTTGTGCAATGCTGAATTCCTCCAGTGGAATTCAGTCGGCAAGAGGCGAGCTACGGCAGACAGGGGTGCATATGTGCGCCCCCGTCTGTCGTAGCATGATAAATCGAGCCCATAGTAGTCAGCACTGATTGGCTAAAATGCAAGTCTGTCAAAAGAACTGAAATAAGGGGGCAGTCTGCAGAGGCTTAGATACAAGGAAATCACAGAGGTAACAAATATATTAATATAACCGTATTGGCTGTGCAAAACTGGGGAATGAGTAATAAAAGGATTATCTATCTTCTTAAACAATACATTTTTTGGAGTAGACTATCCCTTTAATATAGTGGCTATACATTTTGCTATGATGTATAAATGACACGTCATACTCTGCAGTGCGCAGAATGTTTTAACTAATGTTTAAAGAGACTTACTAGATTAAAGGGATATGAAACCCATAACATTTATTTTGTGATTCAGAGCAGTTTCTAATTTACTTCTATTTTCAAATGTGTTTTGCTCCCGTGATATTCTGTCTTGAAGAGATACCTAGGTAGGTATCTGGAGCACCACATAGCAAGAAACAGTGCTGCCCTCTAATGTTCTTGCAAATGGATAACATTCTTACAAAACTCCTGCCATATAGTGCTCTAGAAAAGTGCCAGCCCCTAAGCTTACCTCTCTGCTATTCAACAAAAGATACAAAGAACAAGAAAGAATTGATATAATAAGTAAATTATAAAGTTGTGTATCAATATCATGAAAGAAAAATGTTTGGTACTTTCATATCCCTTTAAGGATACGGCACAACTGCTGGTGTACCTAAGTTTTGATGGGGACTGGGTAAATGGGGATGACATAGTGGGACTTTATTATATCCCCTGATAACTATGTGTTTAACACCTGCGCAGAGATTACCAATATAGCTAAAGTCCCACTCATGAACCGCAATGCATTAATGCTCCTGAACACAACAAAGCCGATGAGCCAATCAGGAACGTATACACACGTAGGTACAAATCACCACCCGTGCCCTACTCAGGAACAACTTGGCAGTGCTCCTGCTGCTTGTGTTTCACTAAGGGGGTCAAACATGGATACCAAGGGATATTAATGCAGTAATAAAATGCTCCGACAAATAAAAGCATTTTATTAGTGCACTGGCATATCCCTTTAAGGATATAGTCAATAAGCAATAGGTTAAACACAGAAAAGCAATGATGGGCATATAATAATATATTTCTCCAGGATAATAATTGGCGTTATACATTTATACTTTGTGTTAGTTCTGCAAATCATTTTGCAGCCCTTTTATGGCATAAAATGTACTTATGATTCCAATCTATCTTTACACTTTCACTTCCCCTCCACACCCTAAAGAATAAATGCAAAGAAAGGAGTGGAGAGGCAGATAAAGAGAAATACAGAAAGATGATACTGGAATGGGAAAAGCCCCAGTTAAAATGAACTAAAGGAAGTTGTAAATCAGAAACTCCAAAAGCATTTCTGTGATTAAGTTTCTCTCTTACAAGTCACATATTATTCTTATATTTCAATGTGCCAGTTAACAAACTGTATACTTGTTCTTGGCTGCAGAAGTTGTTTAGCACAGAGAGACGTGTCAGTGTAAAAGCTGCTGTTTGTAACCTCTGGACTGGGAGAGTAGGCTGACAGCCAGGGTGAGTGGAAGTCAAGGCCTTGTATGGGCTAAGGAAGAGCCTTATATGGAGTGTCAGGAAACGCCTAATATGGAGAAGGCTGTTCCTGTCTGGAATGAAGGAGTGACATTTCCGTTTGGTTTTGGCTCTGGCTGTGCAGGATCAGATGACAGTAATTATTTTTATACTGGCAGGCTAGAGCACATCTAGCATGCGCTGACTTACACAGGTCTTGCAAAGAATTCCCAGGGATTAAGTATGTTAAAGAAATAGCTCTGCTTAAACGATGCATATTAAAGTATATTCAACCCAAGAGAAAAAATGACTGTAGTTCATAGCTGTATAACTAGTTGCATGGAGGCAATTCATATCAGATAATGCATTGTGACACGTATGGTTCATGTCAGTGTACCCTAATGTGTTAGTATAGTGGTAGGAGTGGTCTCACTGACTTTAAATTATTATTCGTATGACTATGCATCAGTCATGTTGGTCAGAATGTATGCTCTTTTTTATGCTTATTGATATCTAAAAAACAGCAGAAAAAGTAATGGAATTAGTTTTATAAATATAAATATATATATATATATACATTAATGAAAAACTATTATACATAATTTTGTGAAATTTGCCCATAGACTGAAATGCTTTATTTATATATATATATATATATATATTACTGTTACCCAAACCACAAGTTGCATTGTATTTCTCATACTCTAACAAGCACAGCAATGCCATTTTGCATTTATACAGCAAAATGATCTATATGTTCTATCTATACCAGAATATATTAAAGCAATAAAAACACAGAACAGTCACACAATATATGTTTATCACACAGGACCTTAAAGTACTGAGATGTAATTATAGAGTAAATTGGTTTTTGGAAAAATATTCAAGGAAAGAACATGTAGTGTTGTAAAATAAAGAAATATATTTATAGTATAAAGAAGCACTGTGGGCAGGTTATCAGGGAGATGATACAATAAGCTTTAATGCCTCATGTTCAGTCTTCAGATGTTGATTACATGTCAAGAAACATAAAAGGCAATTGTAAACTGCCTTACTCAAGCCCCATTAAAACTGTATACATTACTTGATTGTGTGCACTGTAGAGGTATCTCACCAGAAGCGTTTCTGGCGTGTATCCATTTGTCTACTCATCACAGTGTTGTTTTATTCTTACATTCATTACAGTGTATTTATTTATATTCTTGCCAAACACTGTGTTTCCCGGTAAGATTAATTAGGCAAGACTAAAAGAAAACATAGCAATGAATGGAAGAATGAATATGCCTGAACCAAGAAATAATAATATCTATCTATTATCTTTCTATAATTTAAAGGGATATGAAACCCATTTTTTTTTCTTTCATGATTCATATAGAGCTTGCAATTGTAAACAACTTTCTAATTTACTTCTATTATTTAATTTGCTTTGTGCACTTAGTATCCTTTGTTGAAGGAGCAGCAATGCTCTACTGGGAACTAGCTGAACACATCAGGTGAGACAGTCACAAGAGGCACATAGGTGGATCCGCCAATCAGGAGCTAGCTCCCACTAGTGCACTGCTGCCTACCTAGGTATACTTTTCAACAAAAGATACTAAGAGAACAAAGCAAATTAGATAATATAAGTAAATTGAAAATGTGTTCAAAATTGTATTGTTCTATCTGAATCATGAAAGAAAAAAATTGGGTTCCAAGTCCCTTTAATTTTTCTCCATACATATGTCCAGGGCATAACTTAAAGGTACATTCCATAATTTGTTAGACCATGTAATTTTTGTCCCTTACTTACAATGTACTAGATTACAAGTGGAGCGCTAAATTCGCCTGTTTATGGGCGCGCAATAAATAACCAGCCATTACAAGCAGCAATTAGCACTTAAAAAATTAACCTAAGATCTGGTTAATTTTCCAAATGTCCCCCAATTGCCCCAAAAAAGTGGTGTGTTTTGATTTGATTAAATAAGTTAAAAAAAGTTTTTTTTTTTTAAAATAACCTCTAAAAGCAGTTATAAGGGTTAAAAGTGGTGGGTGTGAGGGCCTTTACATTGTGGTCTATGGGGACTGTGTTATTTTTGTAAATATATATGTATATGCTCATAAACATATATATTGTATATACACATATTAACACATAAATATATATGTATATGCTCATAAACATATATATTGTATATACACATATTAACACATAAATATATATATTGTATATACACATATTAACACATAAATATATAAGTATATGCTCATAAACATATATATTGTATATACACATATTAACACATAAATATATATGCTCATAAACATATATATTGTATATACACATATTAACACATAAATATATATGTATATGCTCATAAACATATATATTGTATATACACATATTAACACATAAATATATATGTATATGCTCATAAACATATATATTGTATATACACATATTAACACATAAATATATATGTATATGCTCATATACATATATATTGTATAAACACATATTAACACATAAATATATATGCTCATAAACATATATATATTGTATATACACATATTAACACATAAATATATAAGTATATGCTCATATACATATATATTGTATATACACATATTAACACATAAATATATATGTATATGCTCATATACATATATATTGTATATACACATATTAACACATAAATATATAAGTATATGCTCATATACATATATATTGTATATACACATATTAACACATAAATATATATGTATATGCTCATAAACATATATATTGTATATACACATATTAACACATAAATATATATGTATATGCTCATATACATACTTATTGTATATACACATATTAACACATAAATATATATGTATATGCTCATAAACATATATATTGTATATACACATATTAACACATAAATATATATGTATATGCTCATATACATACTTATTGTATATACACATATTAACACATAAATATATATATTGCATATACACATATTAACACATAAATATATATGTATATGCTCATAAACATATATATTGTATATACACATATTAACACATAAATATATATGTATATGCTCATATACATACTTATTGTATATACACATATTAACACATAAATATATAAGTATATGCTCATATACATACTTATTGTATATACACATATTAACACATAAATATATATGTATATGCTCATAAACATATATATTGTATATACACATATTAACACATAAACATATATATTGTATATACACATATTAACACATAAATATATATGTAGATATTCATATACATATATATTTATATTTGCTGCTCTTGGAGACTATGGAAGCGCACTCACATGAGCATGAGGTGGCGTCTGCATTGCATCTCACTTCTAATACCAGCGCACAATTGCGTGTACTGGTATTACTCAGTTGAGCGCAAATATTAGTTTGGCGGAAACTATATTTTGCACTCAACTTGTAATCTGGCACAATGTGCTTAACCTTCATTCCCAGTACTGCTGTACATCTAACCATCTATCGCTATAGCTCTGCTATGTTAACCCTATTACCCCTGTCCTCCCCCATGACTTTACCATCTACCTGAACTCATTCTGTCCACAATTAACTCCCATAACCAGGGACGGAACTACCATTGGTGCAGCAGGAGCAGTGGCACCAGGGCATGTGCAGAATGTGTACAATCATAATGCAAGGGAGCCTTTTATTAGTGCAAGTTGCCAGTCCTATGTCTATGTATTTTCAAAATCATTATACAGAGCAGCTCCCATGCAGCACCTACCCATTTGAGTTACTCCTGCTTATGCACTCACTCCATGCAAACAATCCATCTCACAAAGACCCACCAAACATGTGACCCAATCATGACCTACCTCCACACAAACATCCCTTTCTTGTAACCCCCAACCTATGGGACCTCCACACATACAGATCAATTCACCCATAAGCGCCTATAACAATATGGATCCACATCCTGACATCCAATTATATCCGTAATTTTACCCATAAAAATTAATGTAATTCTATTGTGATGAATTCCCATGTTGATGTCTAACAGTGTTGGCAAAATCATCAACATTTGAACATCTGTAGATTTTTAAACAACCGTGATTGTTTACTACAACATTTAAAGTTCTGATTGGTTGAACATTTGAACTGAGCTAAGATTAAGAACTTACGTTTGGTGAGGTTAACACATGATTGGTAAAAATCACACTGTCAACATTTTGCCTGGGCTGCTAAATGTATTTGAACCACCAAGTCTGGAATCTTGGTCTATGACACAAATTCCTTGGAAATGTATTTATAGATTTATATAAACTAACTTACCCTACAACAACCATGTGATCTGTTAATATAGCCTGACAACTGGACCCCTATTTTCTCCTTTCATATTTTGGCATTATACAATATACAAAATTATAAATAAATAACTGATTTTATTGCAGATGAATCACTTCCATCATTAAAGAGAATACATGAAAACCAAAAGGAGGGAACTGATGATGACTAATCATTTGGCATAGATATAGAAATAATATCATATTTGATATCCTTGTCTTGTTATTATTTTATTAATGGGTGCCAGAAACAATATTAGACTAATCATTAAAAAGTATGTGTTGGATTTACTAGCGGACATATTGTTTGTCTCTTCTATTAGAGAACAGATTAGATCTGTTTTCATTAGGGGCTAGGAAGTGAAATATAAAGGTTTAAGCATCATTTTTTTAGTTCACTATAATGCATTATGGCCTATTGAAAGAAACCCTATGCTTGTTACATTTTTTTAGTTCACTATAATGCATTATGGCCTATTGAAAGAAACCCTATGCTTGTTACATTTTTTTAGTTCACTATAATGCATTATGGCCTATTGAAAGAAACCCTATGCTTGTTACATTTTTTTAGTTCACTATAATGCATTATGGCCTATTGAAAGAAACCCTATGCTTGTTACATTTTTTTACATTTCTGCATTTTTCACTCCTAAATGATTTTTGTCAAAGGAAGGCTGCCAATGATCTAGCCAGACCAAGGCCTATTAATGAGCGGGAGAGTGCTTCTAGGAGTTTGTTGTCATGTGTCTCCCTTATATCAACGAGCACCTGAGGCCACCTATTTACTATAACGGTGCTGGTGATATATTATAATAAGTGCACTTGATGTGACGTATTAAACTTAAAGAAACAGAAATCATTATCTAAAAAGATGCAATTAAAAGAATATTATATTCTAAGCATTAGTGTTCTACTTATCCACTTAAAAAACAAAGAAGTAGCTTGATCTCCAGTGTCCTACAAAGCACCGTTCTGTGTATTTTTCCTTTAATTCAAAAACAAAGAAAATATAATTTAAGCAAACATCAAGACTCCTACTTATAGCAAGTCCTTTCTTATGTATCTGTACCAGTAAACACTAATTCAGTCAGGAAACATTTAAAGTCTTCAAAGTACAAAACACTAGAACTTCCATGTGTCCTATCTTATCATCCCACCAGGACCCGACATCTTTCTTTCACAGTCAAATGTAAACATAAAACGTAACACTTAATTCCCCATAAAGGGCAAAATTACAAGTGGAGCGTGATGTCAGGTTTTTGCGCACAAGTTAAAGGCTGCTTATATTACAAGTTGAAGTAAACGCGATCGCGAGAGCACAATCGCATTTTATGCTTGTCGGGCTAGTGCGACTGAAAAGCTTGCATAAAAAGTATTGGCTATATTGTACATATGTATGTATGTGTGTGTATATGTGTGTACATATGTATGTATGTATGTGTGTGTATATGTGTGTACATATGTATTTATGTATTTACAACCCCAATGCTGAAAAAGTTGGGACAGTATGGAAACAAACAAACAAAAAGAGTCATTTGAAAATACAATTCACCCAGAAAACACAATATTAAAGGGACAGTCTACACCAGAATTGTTATTGTTTTAAAAGATAGATAATCCCTTGTTTACCCATTCCCTAGTTTTACATAACCAACACAGTTATATTTATATATTTTTTACCTCTGTGATTATCTTGTATCTAAGCCTCTGCAGACTGCCCCTTTATTTTTTATTTGCAGTTTAGCCAATCAGTGATGGCTCCCAGGTAACTTCACGTGCACGAGCACAGTGTTATCTATATGAAAAACATGAACTAACACCCTCTAGTGGTGAAAGACCTGTTACAATGGATTCTTAAGAGGCAGCCTTCAAGGTCTAAGAAATTAGCATATGAACCTCCTAAGTTAAGCTTTCAACTAAGAATACCAAGAGAACAAAGAAAAATTGGTGATAAAAGTAAATTGGAAAATTGTTTAAAATTACATTCTCTATCTGAATCATGAAAGTTTTTTTGGACTAGACTGTCCCTTTAACACATCATTTGATATTTTACTTTGTGAATTGAACGTATTTTTTTAAAATATACACTCATTTCAAATCTGATGACTGCATCACACTCCAAAAAACGTTGGGACAGTCGACTGTTTACCACTGTGTAACATCACCTTTTCTTTTAATAGCACTAATTAAAGGGACACAAAACTAATAAGGTATACCAAAGCGCCAACTATACGAAGGCTGGGTCTGGACCTAATGCAATATTGTCAAACGATTACAATAAACAATTTATTGAGTACACAAATAAGTTAAAAACATGGATCCATGTATAAACAATCAAATTTATACAACAATAATAGCTAAATGAATAGTTAAAACAAATAGTTATGTAACGGATATAGCATTTAAAATGGTGCAAACATTGCTCTTAAAAATATTCATAAAAAATTCCAAATTTAGTATAAGGTTCACAACAGAAATTCAACTTTGTGTTTACCATATACACATACACAAATTTGTACAGCAATAATAGCTAAATGAATAGTTAAAACAAATAGTTAAATAGCAGATATGGCATTTAAAATTGTGCAAACAATGCTCTTAAAAAATATTCCTAAAAAATTCCAAATTAAGTATAAGGCTCACAACAAAAATTCAACTTTGTGTTTACCACATACACATAATAGGTGAAATTTTTTAGTCAGTTATATAATATTATCTAACCAATAATGTTCTCGATTCTATGCAATACTAAATATTGCCAATAGTGACTAATGTGTAAAGCTCTGAGTAAGACCTTTAACTGTGTGTTTACCACATACGCATTGTCAAGTAAAAAATATTGTGACAGCAATAAGCCAATGTAAAGAATGTGTATCAAAAAAGTTGTGTGCAAAAATTAGTGTACAAAAGATATTAATGGTCAAAAAATAGGTTGATCTTCAAAAAACGTGAATTAAGAACAAAGATTGTGAAAAATGAAAAAACAAAAATTTACAAAAACATTGTGGTGTGTTCCAATAGTAACTTATATAAATGTAAATAATAGTCCAAAAAATAGTCCAACAGTGTTGTGAATCCTAACAGCAATAGTTATGGTGATTTTCCAAGTGTTTTATACTGAATAGCAGTGTCAGTACTTGCTATCCGTTTTCCAACCCAAAATTCTATCTTCTTGGCAAATATTTTGTTATAATCCCTGGATGATCCTTCTGTAAAAGAAAGATATGATGGTGTAGATTGTTTTTAGATCAATAGAAAATGAAATTATGCTTACCAGTCGACGCGTTTCGGTCACAAAGAGACCTTTATCAAGATATGATGGTGTAGATTGTTTTTAGATCAATAGAAAATGAAATTATGCTTACCAGTCGACGCGTTTCGGTCACAAAGAGACCTTTATCAAGTCTTGAAACACTTGGAAAATCACCATAACTATTGCTGTTAGGATTCACAACACTTTAAGGATTATTGTTTTTTCTTAAAGAGACACACCACTTATTATAATTTATTGTTGGATTATTTTTTCTATTAAGTTTTCACTGTTGGACTATTTTTTGGACTATTATTTACATTTATATAAGTTACTATTGGAACACACCACAATGTTTTTGTAAATTTTTGGTTTTTCATTTTTCACAATCTTTGTTCTTAATTCACGTTTTTTGAAGATCAACCTATTTTTTGACCATTAATATCTTTTGTACACTAATTTTTACTTGACAATGCGTATGTGGTAAACACACAGTTAAAGGTCTTACTCAGAGCTTTACACATTAGTCACTATTGGCAATATTTAGTATTGCATAGAATCGAGAACATTATTGGTTAGATAATATTATATAACTGACTAATAAATTTCACCTATTATGTGTATGTGGTAAACACAAAGTTGAATTTTTGTTGTGAGCCTTATACTTAATTTGGAATTTTTTAGGAATATTTTTTAAGAGCATTGTTTGCACAATTTTAAATGCCATATCTGCTATTTAACTATTTGTTTTAACTATTCATTTAGCTATTATTGCTGTACAAATTTGTGTATGTGTATATGGTAAACACAAAGTTGAATTTCTGTTGTGAGACTTATACTAAATTTGGAATTTTTAATGAATATTTTTAAGAGCAATGTTTGCACCATTTTAAATGCTATATCCGTTACATAACTATTTGTTTTAACTATTCATTTAGCTATTATTGTTGTATAAATGTGATTGTTTATACATGGATCCATGTTTTTAACTTATTTGTGTACTCAATAAATTGTTTATTGTAATCGTTTGACAATATTGCATTAGGTCCAGACCCAGCCTTCGTATAGTTGGCGCTTTGGTATACCTTATTAGTTTCATCTTTCCATTTTGACAACTAGGTGTCAAATTATCAAAGCCAGAGGTCTTATTTAGTAGGCGCTAGGTGTACTCCACTATCAATAAAGGGACACAAAACCCACGTGTTTTCTTTCGTGATTCAGATAGAGCAGCAATTTTGAGCAACTTTCTAATTTACTCCTATTATACATTTTTTCTTCTTTCTCTTGCTAGCTTTATTTGAAAAAGCAGGAATGTAAGCTTACGAGCCGGGCCACTTTGGTTCAGCACCTGGGTAGCGCTTGCTGATTGGTGGCTAAATGTATCTACCAAATTAACAAGTGCTACCCAGGTACTGAACCAAAATCGTCCGGCTCCTATGCTTACATTCCTGCTTTTTCAAATAAAAATAGCAAGAGAACAAAGAAAAATATATAATAGGAGTAAATAAGAAAGTTGCTTAAAATTGCATGCTCTATCTGAATTGTGAAAGAAAAAAATTGGGTTTGTGTCCCTTTAAATGTTTGGGCACTAAAGACACCAGTTGGTTCCGTTTATCAAGCAGAATTTCCCCCCATTCATCCTTTATGCGTGTCTTCAGCTGTGCAACTGTACGGGCCATCATAGCCTTATTTTGCACTTCATAATGCGCCACACTTTCTCAATCGAAGACAGGTCAGGACTGCAGGCAGGCCATGCTAGCACCCGCACTCTCTGCTTACGAAACCATGCGCTTGTAATCCGGGCAAAATGTGGTTTGGTGTTGTCCTGCTGGAAAATGCAGGGATGTCCCTGGAAAAGACTACGTCTGGATGGCAGCATATGTTGCTCCAAAATGATTACATATCTTTCTGCATTAATGGTGCCCTCACAGATGTGAAGTTACCCATGTCATGGGCACTGACACCCTCCCCCCCATACCATGACAGACGCTGGCTTTTGGACTTGATGCTGATAACAGCTTGGATGGTCCTTTACCTCTTTAGCCCGGAGAACACGACAGCTGTTTTTTCCAAAAACTATTTGAAATGTTGACTCGTCAGACCACAAAACATGATTCCACTGTGCTACTGTCCATCTCAGATGAGACAGAGCCCAGAGAAGTCGGCGGCGCTTCTGGACAGAGTTGATGTATGGATTCTGCTTTGCATAGTAAAGCCTTAACTTGCATCTGTGGATGCAGAGGCGACTGGTGTTGACTGACAAAGGTTTACCAAAGTATTCCCGAGCCCATGTCAGGATAGATATCCATTACAGACTTATGACGGTTTTGAGACAGTGACGTCTGAGGGATCAGAGATCACGCACATTCAGAAGTGGTTTTTGGGCTTTCCCTTTACGCACTGAGATCTGATTGGATTCATAGAATCTTTTAATTATATTGTGTACTGTAGAAGATTAAATGCCCATTTGTCTTTGGAGAATGTTGTTCTCTCAAAGTGTTGGAGTATTCGCTGACGCATCTGTTGGCAGATTGGCGAGCATCAACCCATCCTTGCTCTTGAAGGACTAGGCCTTTTGGAGGCTCCTTATATGCTATGATTACACAATTGCCTCGCCTGTTTCAAATCACCTTCTTATTTCAACTTCTCACATCGCTATTAGTCCTAAATTGCCCCGTCCCAACTTTTTTGTAACATGTTGCAGGACAAACTAATGTGTTAAAAAAGGACGAACAAATGTGTTTAAATTTATTTCATTTTTCGAATGTTGCAAAATATTCGCCCATCCCTAATTGGAATGTGAAATATTAATAACTCCTGTTGGGTTGGCCTCCGAGCGATAAGTTACATTTTTGCTTCTGTGCTCTTCATTCAAGTCTAGGGGAGAATAGGCTACCACAGTCGTAATATCAAGTTCTTAAGTTAGCGTGCGTCATGTTTCACTTGCGCACAAAAAAGGTTACTTCTAGCAATGTTTACGCTCAAGCGGGAGTGATAAATAGCGCGCCACTTGTAATCTAGCCCAAAATGCTTACAAAATGCAAATAATTGAAATCTAAAAATATTAGTTTTTCCACTCCCTCGGGAGAGACAGGAGTGCATATTGTGGATAACCCTACTGCATACTGTACAGTGATTGCTTGGCATTTGCAGGAGCTTAATTATACCCATCTCTAAAAAGGAGATAAGATAGGCACACGCAAGGGTTTTTCAAGGTGGTGCAGATTTTTGTAATAAAATGAAAGATAAAATGTTTTTCAAATATTTAGTTTGTATGCAGATCTTCAGTAACACAGTGCACTATTTTTGGAGAATTTATAAAATTTAATTTCACTCCCCTTTAATGTCAGCATCTGTTTAGGACAAATAAATTGCATTAAACACAACATAAATACATTCAAATAAAGTGTTGCATTTATACATACACTATCTAATGAAAATAAATCACATAAATATAAAAAAAAGTTGGAATTAAAAATATTCATAGCTACCTTCAGGTTTAACTCCTGTCAGGTTAGCATGCAAGTGATAAGGGTTAGGTTTTTTCAAGGTTGCGCCATCCATTGATGGGGAGAAGACATTAGCACCGTGGAGATATTCTAAGTTCTAAAGTTGGTGCGCGTAGGCTTTTACTCACACGCAAACATTTTACTTTCAACTTATAGCGTTAAAAGTTTACTTCTGGCGGTTTGCGCACAAACAAAATCGTAAATAGTGCGCCACTTGTAATCTGGCTCTTTGTGTTTGGACTTTGCGTTCATGAAAATGCAATCCAGTTTTAAAACCTGGTCATAAAGGTCATGAAGGTACATTTATTTTTAAAAACACGTTCACACAGGCGCAATATCGTTTGAACATCTTTTTTGCAGCTACAATATTGCAGTGGAAGGGTTTCACATTTTACGATTTCAGTATTGTTAAAATCCAGTTTTAGAAGATGGGAGCAGTCCTTCTATTAGAAACCTGTAGTTTTCTTTTTGTTTTCAGATCTATATCACCCAACACAGAAAACGATGCTTTTAAACCCATAAAAGTAAATATTAATAAAAACAATACTTTTAAAATATTGTCACTATAATCATTGAACAAACATGCCTAGTATGTTTATCAAACCTAGATAGAAAAGGTAATCACAAATATGAGATCCCATTTGAAAGCCCAGTTATGAAGACACTTGTACTGACAGTGATAATCACAACAGTGCTCACTATTCCTGCGGATTCCTTTAGCTGAACAGAATATAACATAGTTATTATATATATACAGGTATATATATATTATATATTATAAATATGTGCCCTGGCCACTGCAGACGGAATACAAAAGCAATGAATAGAGCTTTAAGGAATCAATACCATGTATTCAAATACACCTCTAAAATGTATACTGTGGACATTTCAGAATGCACAAATCCAAGTGTTGGTAAGGTGCTGTATAACCTGTTCTGTGGATGCATGCTATTGCCATTTCAGAGTGTCTTGCACATGTTAAATATAATAGAATGATTCAAGTTAGTCTTGAAATACTTGCAAAATTGTCCAAAAGGCCATTTCAGGGCTTTATCAAGTGCATTAAGGTGTTAAATTTGAGAAGTCTAAAATGGTCTCGAAAACTTGTTAAAATTAAAATTATCTTGAAACTGGATTGTGATTGCGAAGAAGTTTTTAGCTCCCTGTTAAATATAGGTTTTTTTGGAGAGGAGCCAAAAAAAGCGATTGCAGCTGCTGAAAATAGCTAAAAAAAAAAGCCCTATTGTGATCGCATTGAAAAGAAAAGTGCAATTTTTAGGCCAAAAAATAGGTAATGCTATGCAGCTGGTATAAAAAGTGATTGGAACAAATTTTACAGTGCAGTCCCTGTTGGGATATTTACTACATCGGTTACCTTAAGGGAAGCAAGCAAAATTAATGAATTAACGCTGCATTAAAAAATGTTTTTGATTTTCTAATAAAATGTGTATTTAAGCTTAGTAAATACATTTTTATAATTTGTTTTGCCCACTTTTTCTCTAATTTAACTCTGTAACTTGAGTTGTTTTCCAGTTGCCACAGGAATTGGAAATGCATACTCCAGACTTCAGAAACCTACCTGCTACACTCTACACAGTGACTTTTGATCACAATAATAGCACAGTTATATCTGCCCCTAATTGGTCTCAGCAGAGGAGATAAGATACAATGCCTGTAAAACAAGGCCAGCTCCAGACATTGTGCTGCCTGGTTTTAAAAATGTTATGACTCCCCCAACTTTCTTTCCATTACAGTGTAAACCCAACCATAGGCAGCAGTCTAAAAGACCAAAGCTCAGCAGATTAAAATTTAGTTCATGCTGATAACCAGATCATGAAACCCTTTATTTTTCTAAAAACAAAACAGCATTAGCTGTATTATGCTCTCCCTATGTGCCAGCCCTGTCAAAAGCCACCTGGTCCTCCTACCTAGTTAAATTACAGAGATGGCCCTGACCTCAAAACATTGCAAATGATACTTACAAAGTATATAATAGAGTTTAAAGTCCCTTCAAAAAAATGTTATATGAATTTTTAATTTCTTTATCAGAGAACATTACATGATATAAAAAGAGCTTGTCTGTATTTATAAATTGCATTAACAACAGTTTCAGTAGAAAGAGATCAGCATTTTACAAGTCCCTTCAATTTTATTATGGAACACTTAATTTGTAACTTAGTGACCCAGTACATTTAAACAGCTTTCACTTAACTTTAGTTTCATATATGACTATATTTTTTATTTATTTAATTGGTGCCCTTTGATTTGCATAATATATACATTTTGCCTATAATATCCTCATCTTGACCAAGTGCTGGTCCCTGAGATAGTGGACTATCTAACAGTTGTCTGACACCCAAACCCAAAATATTGAGACTGAAATAAATAATATCTTATAAACTGTTGCCATGTCACATACAAGGCACTACTCAGTAGCAACTATTTATTCCAGTCAGTGGCGTAGCGTGGGTTGTCAGTGCCCAGGGCAAGGCAAGTATTGCGCCCCCCCCATACCCATTTTAGATATGCTGCTTCTTCTTACATTTGGGACAAACCAAGCAAAGACCCAAGCCTGGTAGATCACATAAAGCAAGGGACACTGTCTCCTCTCCCACAAAATGCTCCCTTAACCATCTTTACTGGATAACTAACAGTTATTGCTGATGATACCCATATCCCCAAAATATGTCCCTTATCATAAGCAGCTGCTAATCAGTAGCGCCTTACAAACAAAGCCATGAAAATAATATATTGGCAATACAAGAGGCAGTGGGTGAAGCCTGCAAGCATTATGTGCTATCCCCCTGTGATCAAACCCTGTCTGCAGCTCTCCAGAGCTGGGCAAATATATACAATATTACATTTTAAGATTTATTCTCGTTTTACACATGGGGGAAAGCCCCCCTTAACCCCCATCTTGTGGTAACATGTCCTGATCTGTAAAACTTCATGGTAGAAATACTGCAGACCACAGGGTGCACCCACCCCCACATTGCAGCAACCCATATTGTATATGTGGTGCAATAGGTTTTTGGTAAGTCGTTAAAAAGAGGAAAAGGGGACACACAGGTTGGCAGCTGTTACATAAGGTTGTCCCTGCTGGGCAGACTGTCTTTTGGGTGCCAATGACATATAAAAGTGTGGTATATATTCTACCTTAATAAATATAACAATTGTAAGTAATCAATATAAAAGGGGCATGGGACAGACAACCCAGCATTACATACATGCATTACATACATATATGGGGGGAGGGTGTATGGTATTTAGGGGGGTGCTGTTAAATTTATTTACTAACACAAATTATAGTTATTTTTTTTTAACTTTAAATGCAGTAAGGGTGGGTTTAATGTAAATAAAAAAAGGCAATGAGCACCCAAACCCTAAAAATAGGTAAAAGTCCACACCTCAGGAGTCCAGCAAGAAATAGATTCAAGATGTTGAATTCATAGGACTTCTTTGATAGGAGACAAACACAGTGAAATGCCTGGTGAGCAGCACAATCCTGGTGACAGACAGCACACAAATCCCTAAATCTACTTCTGCCCTAGGAAGACCATGGAGGGGAAAAATCAAATACAGGAAACAAGGTCTCATTTTTGTCAACTGTCACAAATATACTTTTTTTGTGCAAGGACAAGATGGCGTAAGTTGTAATCAGAATCCGGTCAAACATTAAAGTATGGTCTCTGATCACCCCACCATCCCACTAACTAGGTAACTGGGGTTAACAGAAAGGCAGAGCCCAGCCATGCTACCACCAGTGCCACGGGTTTGAAAGAGATTTATTGCACTTTTTAAGGATTCCTCCCCCCCACCTCTGCTTAGAGATCCTTAAAAAGTGCCCCAGGCAATGCATGGCATTCTGGCTCTGGGTCCTTTGTTGGAAGGGAACTTAGTTGTTGGGTAATAACAGAACCGTAATTAAGCTGCATTTTGCGTGTTGCTAGTATCAGGCAAAAACAGGGCTATAAGTAAGTCTGGTCCTGACACCTTACCTTAGTCGCGGCATCACCACATTCCTGACGGGTCACAGAACAGAGCTGGGGGCCTGTCAGAATTTTTAGCCTCCCTTCTTCCCTTTGCTAAGTTGAGGCTGAAAGCGCCCCTCAGAATTATGCGCCCGGGGCAACCGCCCCTGTTGCCCCCCCCATGCTACGCCACTTATTCCAGTACTTGAGTCTTTTTTTCCTACCAGCGTCTGTAGCACATTTACACACTGCCAATACAATTTGTCTTTTTCTTGCTAGACAATATTGAGAATTTTGTTGACATTTTAAAACAATGACCTTTGTGTTTTTGCAGACGCAGATGCAACGTCATCTATACATGGCATTCATTCTTCAGCAAAAATCCTCACTCACAGGTGTAGTGTATTTCTTATGGTAGTTATAAGTGTGAGATTTTAATCCAGACCTACTACTGTGTACATCAAATGCCAAGAATCAGAGTACAGTTAAAATGACAAAAATTACATACAATTCCTTTCATGCATTAAAAAGCTCATACCAAAGGTTATTGTCAGATAAATACACAAGCTAGAGTTTAGAAAGTATGCATTACAAAAGCCACATATTTTATATTATATATTATATTACTCCACTTCTGCTATATGATACTAAGTGAGTGAGCTTTGGGGGAAAAAAGGAAATAAATTAGGGTTGGGCGCTCAGTACACACAAAGTGTAGTCATAAAGCACTGTGATTATGTATAGATAAATATGAAATGACTGTTAAATACAGTATAATTGCATACATGGGCATCTTGGGGGGGGGGGGCAAGATGGTGCATTCCCCCCCCCCCCTGAATTTTTTCATCCCCACCTGGAGTAAAACTGCAGAAAAAAAAGAAAATAGAATGTCCATCTATATGTCTTTAAATCTTTTAAATGTAATTTTGTTTTAGAGGAAGAAGCACAGTATTCTGTGAGTTATAAAGCATTCTGGAATGTGTAGTTCACCATTTTGCTTCTCAGTATTGTGTAAATGCAGTTTTGGATTTCAATTCCCAGCATGCCTTATTTTCCTCCCTCTCCACAGCTTCCTCCCCTCACACACAGCAAGAGACTGAGTGAACTTTAGAAGTGAGGGAATAAAGTGAGGGAATGCTTGTTCATTGCAAATATAGTGGACCATGTAAATTATATTTTCATATATGTTTCAAATTTAGAAAGCACATAAGTGTAGGCGTGTTCCCTGCACAGAGCATATGTACCTTTCAACACTTGTGTAAAAGCAGAAAACTATATAGTGTGTGGATGTGGGCATAAAAAAAATAGCCAGCATTTTATAAACTGCTACAAAGGTAATTCAAAAGGGTACGGCTGTTTTGCTTCCATTTTCAAGAAAATATTTTTAAACTTATCTTTTAAACTTTTTATATCTATGTTTTTCCCAGCAGTCAAGGGGTGTAAAACTGTTCTCCACTGCTATAGTGGTAAACTCATTGCCATGTCTATATCACTTGAAGTCGGTGGGTGTAAAACAGTTCAATATTTCCATAGTGGTTAAAGGGACAGTCTAGTCAAAATTAAACTTTCATGATTCAGATAGGACATGCAATTTAAACAACTTTCCAATTAACATTTATCATCAAATTTGCTTTGTTCTCTTGGTATTCTTTGTTGAAAGCTAAACCTAGGTAGGCTCATATGCTAATTTCTAAGCCGTTGAACTGCCTCTTATCTCAGTGCAATTTGACAGTTTTTCACAGTTAGACACTGCTAATTCACGTGTGTCACATAGATGACATTGTGCCCACTTCTGTGGAGTTATTTATGAGTCAGCACTGATTGGCTAAAATGCAAGTCTGTCAAAAGATCTGAGATAAGGGGCAGTGTGCCGACCGAGGCTTAGATACAGTTAATCACAGAGGTAAAAAGTGTATTAATATAATCATGTTGGTTATGCAAAACTGGGGAATAAAAGGATTATCTATCTTTTTTAAACAATAACAATTCTGGTGTAGACTGTCCCTTTAACTCATTGATATCTCTGTATCACAGACAGGCTTGCAGTAGCAATGCCTCTTTTATTACCAACCTCACTGATCCTTCCCATTTACATTTCCCTCCCTCTCAGTGCTGTTCACTGCAAAAGAAAACGTGTTTGTTAAAAGGTAAGACTGAGTTTGTCTCTGGGAGTGTGTATCTTAACCCTTTAAGGACACAGCTTTCAGTTTGCTCAATTGTTTTATGACGGAAAAATTCCGTCATATGTCCTTAAGAGGTTAATGTCTATGTGCGCTATATGCTCCTTCTATTTTCATTCATAAGTTAGGAATCTGGAGAAAAACATTTATTTTATTACACCTAAAAAAATGTAGTAAAGTGTATTAAAGTTTAGCATATAGTGACTCGAAAATGTATAATGTACTAGTAAACTAGGACTATTAGTATTTTGTGATTTTCAACCCCTGGTTTTTATTTATATAATTATATATATATATATATATATATATATATATATATATATATATATATATATATATATATATATATATATATATATATATATATTGTCTGAGCATATTTCACATTTTTGCCCCCAAATGCATAATAAAAAGGCAATTCAATTGGAATTTTGAGTAGTAGAATTTTTTTCAGAAAAAAAAATAAAAATTTTACTTTTAGTGTCCATTTAATCTTTAACTTTTATGTATGTGCTGATTCTTTTCAACTTAAAAATGTAATTTAATTAAAAATTGGATGGAAAAATGCAAAAAAAATATTTTTCTTTATTTTATTAATAAGAGTCAAGGAAAACAAGTAAAGAATAACATGAATACATAGTTGCTAAAAAAAAAAGTTAAAAGATATATCTCATACAGTAAAATAAATGCTTGCAAAGTCATAAAATTAACATAACCCCAGAGTGATATTTATCAAACCCAGTCAGCACGCAACTATAATAAATTAAATCATATACTACTTATTGGGCTCATTAATTATCCAGGTCTCCAAGCAACCACATAATACAAATTAGGGGCTGCACAGCAATATTCAAAGAGAAAGGAAAACTTTATTTAGCTCATAAACAGTGAATTATTTACACCAGAGTTATAGAATATTGTACATCAGAGAATAATATAATCAATGCATAGAAGAGCATTTGGAAGAGATATAGCAAAAGGGTGTATTCACCTCCATAGTTTAGATTTTTCATGTATATTTAAAATAGAAAACATAGAAGTAACAATATAAGGATGGAAATAAAAATTGAAGGGGGACTGTGTTTCTTTTCCAAATTAAGGGGTGGGGGGGGAGAGTACAGAAAAATTGTTTGGGTCAAACTAAGTTTAGGCTGTGTACTCCTCTAATTACCAGGCAATATCTTCTGTGCACCCTCATGAAGACCACAGTAGTAAGAAAAGGAAAGAGGGAGAGCAAAATAAGTGTAAAGGAAATAATCATCATATTTGAGTACTGTTATTATTATTGGTTATTTGTAGAGCGTCAACAGATTCCACAGCGCTAACTGTTCAATGTAAGTTTTCTAAACTTGAGATCACTTATTTTTTCAGACAAAAAAAATAAATATTTTCAGTCTTTAAAGCAAACAGTTGTTAATCTATCATAGAAAGAAAATACATTTATGGAAATAATTCCTCAGAAAAGCTGCTTCAAATTGTAAAATTTGTGTGAATTATGTTACCATGACAACCAGTCTGTAGTAAATCCACTGCAGTAAATCAGCAACCCAAAGGGGATAAAAATTAGATCAACACCCCTCATGGATTAGCACTTAAAAGAAAAGAAAATCTAGAATAATAGTCCCTTTGAAAAGGAGAGTATGTTTTAATCAAATTATAATTCATTTCATATTATTAACTTCATCATTAACAAAGTGTCTGCAGTAAACAAGATTGAACATTGTAGAATATATTTGTTTTATCCTATAGTTTCATAAAAAAATATATTTCCCGTTTATTATTGCATCATCAGACCTTGCCATCCGATAAATAAAATCTTATTGTTAAAATATCTGTCAGTCTAAGAATTGCAAGAATGCCTGTGCTTTTTAATAATAAGACTGGGTAGCTATTTTAGTTTTTTTTCCCTCTCGATTACGTTTGTGTTTTTATGGACTAAGCAGTCGCAATGTAATAATCAGGGGGTTAATTGACCCTCTTTCCTGTTACAATAAGTTCAAGTTAAGGGGCCACACTTTCCACTCTTTGTTCTAGGTTACGAGCAGAAAGGATATAATCAAATGCTCTTATATGTTGCAGACTTCTATTATTCCAAAACTGCTTACTTGTAACTGTGTGTTGAACCTTTACAAGGGCTTAAACACATAGTGGAAGTCTACTAAGAAGCCAAAATGCATTACTGCACCTCAACAGGATACAAACTATGAGCCAATCAGTTGCAGCATATGTATATAGCCTCCAATCAGCAATGGCATGATAGTGTGTGATTAATAAGGCATTAAACACATAGTTACATGCTGGGGCAGACTGACACCAACCAGGGCCCCTGGGCAGAAATTAGGGAAGGGACTACATCTCCTCTTCCACCCTGCCCTCTGATGACCCTTACAAAAGTGCTAAAAATACAGTGAATTAAAACTTTTGATTAACTTGTTTTATATTAAAAGGACAGTTAAGTCAACACTAAATGTTCATGATTCCAATAGAGCATTATCAAATCTATTATCAAATTTGCTTTGTTCTCATTATTAAATGTGTTTCTGGGAAATTTAATCTGCCCTTAAATATTTACAAACAAATTAATCCTGTAAAGACTGTAAAATTATATATAAAAAGACCTACCTTGTGTCTGTGTATAGCTATTTGTACAAGATGTAATGTATTGCTGGTATATCCCAGGACATACTTGAAACAAGAGAAATTCTCAATTTATTTTTTTTCAGGGTAAAACATTTTATAAATAAAATAAATATTTAGGCGGCATATAACATACTAAGGGCCAATGATATAAAGCTCTTCGTTCAGGCAAAATTATCTAAGAAGTCTCTTCATTACGGGGAGGTCCCTCCAAGAATTTTGATATTCAAATGTTAGTTTTAGAGATGTTTATTTCGGTTTGCAGGGTTCTGTATGTGAAGAAGAGACTCCTATATTATATCAGGCCCTAGTTACATACATTTTAGCCATGATAAAAAAAAATTCGGAGCGTGCAATGCTTTTGTGGTACTTGTAACTAGTTGAAGAGATTTTTTTCTTTTATGTATATCTTATTTTAAGCGTTACTGAGACTTGTATCTCTGCTGAGTAATTTTGAGGGATATAATTTATTATATGGATTTCTGGGGGACTCACAACTGAGCTGTGGTCCTTTTTGGGGGTGCAAATCATTAAACTGGATATTGGGAACATGCATCTCATCTAAGATTTTTTTTTCAGGAGTGTAGCTAATTAAAGTTATTGTTTTGGATTAATGTCTGTTTGGAGTCCTTTTTAGAGCATAATACTTATTAAAGGGTATTTTTGTCATGTTTTAAATGTAAGGCCTCAATTTTAAGCATATGGGGCGCAATCAAATATACGGCGCAGGTTTCGGCGCAAGCGAGGGAACCCGCGCCGCCCGTAATTTCACCTCGCACATCGGGGTATTACATATACTGCGCCGTCAGATGCTAAACTGGCATAAGTAGGACAAACTGGTGATCTTCTGAAATGTGTGCAAATACACATTTTAGTCGTCGCAAGTAACTTACGCCAGTATTTTGTCCACGAAGTGTAAAAAAAGAGTAGTTTTATGCAAATTAGGCTAACACTCGTAAAAATGAACCGCAACTTCATATAAAAATGTGACACGTAATAACGCTATTCAAAATTCATATATAAACCCATGCGCAGCCGCCATTTTCTTCAGTGTGTTTGGATTGTTCTTTGAGCTACAGCACACTACAGTGGAGTGGAGGATTAGTCAGAGTAGAGAGAGAGGCGCAAACAGAGTTAGTTAGGTCACATTGTTGTTTGATTAAGCTTGTACACTTACACATATTTTTACATATTGCACACATATTGCATACATACATATACAAATACACCACACTTTTTTTTCTAACACATCACACATTTTATTTCAATTTTACAGTGTGATATGCTGAGTGTTTGGTTGTGATTGTGTGTGATTGAACTGGGTGTGAGTGTGAGTGTGTGTAGTGTGAGGATGGCAGGGAGAGGTAGGGCAGAGGGGAGGAGGGGAGAGGAGTATTGTAGAGGACAGGAGGAGCAGTGGGATCCCCGTCAGGGAGTAAGTGGAGTGGGGAGAGGAAGAGCTAGAAGGGATGATGGGAGGGGAGATGCCCGAGAGCCCCAGAGATCAGGCACATCTAGGAGAGGGACAAAGGGTGCACATGGGGACAGAAGGGGGGAGGAGGGAGAGGATAGGGAGGAACCCACACCAGGGACATCACAGGGAGCAAGCCAGGTGTCCATGGAGGATGAGAGGCTGAGATGTCCCAACTTCTCATTTGATGAAAATGTTGCCCTAGTCCAGGCCATCATGGACAATTACAGTGCCCTCTTTGGGCAGGAGAAGGGCAAAGGCAGTGCCAAAAGGCGAAAAACAGCATGGTTGGCGGTAGAGGATGCCATTAACAGTGTGGCCCCGCAGAGGAGGACTGTTGAGGGCCTTAAAAAGCGGTGGAATGACTGCAAGAGGCGGGTGAAAGAAAAGATGGGGCAGGAAGCTATGCACCAGAGGGAAACAGGCGGTGGTCCATCCCTGGACATAAAATATAACACCTGGCAGGAGATAATACGCAGGTCCCTGAGTATCACAGCTGTCCGTGGACTTCCAGGGGCTCGTGACTCAGGGGCTGCAACCACAGCACATCATGCTGGTGAGTAACATCCCACACACCAGTATTATATGTATTTGTGATATAACATCCTTTAATATCACACATTCATGTACACGAGGAGCATGGTATTTGGCCTACTAACAAAAACATCTACAATTATATTTGACATTAATGCTACTTAACACAATGCAATTCATGATTTGAGGTGGAATAGTGCAATACTAACATGTCTCAGAGTAACACAGGCCACAAGCCACATGTAGAGTTTTCTGTAAATGGACACAATAGCCATCACAATACTTTTAGCTCAAGAAAGCAGGTTCTGTGCCTACATCAGGCTAAAGTAAATTGTGTGACCATAGTGTCACTTAAAGAACACATTTTTTCCATCATTGACATGTACACATAACTATTGTATGAAACACATACATGCGCATATTAAAATCCCTCATATCACAAATCACAATGTGCACATGCATGTTATAGAGTTTGACATGAGAATCAGTATAGGCCCTATCATGCATCAATGTACATTGTATGCCCACATGGACATATATATGACTGTACTAATCCCTCTCATCATTTGACTCCTCCACAGAACCTCCTGTCACGAGGATACAAACAGGCATGCCGCCACCACCACCACCACCACCACCAGTCACAGGCATGCAGCCACCACCACCAGTCTTCAGGCAAACACATGAACAGTATGCTCCCAGGCATGAGCATGGTTGGATGGCTTTAGTTGAGGACCCGGGAGTGATGCCACCACCATTGCCATATGACCCCTGGCAAGATTCCTGGACAGAGGAATATCCTCCCTTTGGCTTTGAAGGGGAGCCAAGACAGCCACAAATCATGGTCCATGTATCCATCCTCAGCAATTGGACGAGCTCCACCATTGGCAGATGGAAATAGAGCAG
The DNA here is from genome assembly GCF_027579735.1 of Bombina bombina. Lineage (NCBI taxonomy): Eukaryota > Metazoa > Chordata > Amphibia > Anura > Bombinatoridae > Bombina > Bombina bombina. The sequence continues at coordinate 350,597,846 of NC_069504.1, forward strand.
ATTCTACAGCTGCCCCACATGAACCAGCAGTTGAAGCTGGCCCACCACCACATGAACCAGCAGTTGAAGCTGGCCCACCACCACATGAACCAACAGTTGAAGCTGGCCCACCACCACATGAACCAGCAGTTGAAGCTGGCCCTGCACCTCAAGCACTTAGAAGCCCTGCTGCTCAAGAGCCTGTGGATGCATTGTATTCACCCCTGGGTGAGGAATACATTGCACTCCAGAGGAGGCTCATAACAAGCACGGAGAACATACAAAGAGGCCAAGAGAGGTTCTTCAGGAGCCAAGAGAGGAGACCACAACGTAGCATAGAGATACAGAGGGACATGGCAGCATCGTTAAGTGCAAGTGTTCATAACCAATCACATATGATACGAATTCTGTCTGATATGCAAATGGACAATAGATGGAGAGAACAAAATCAACTCTTGGGTGTGTTGGTTGAGCACTTTACATACCAGCAGGACACTGCCTCCAGCCTATCATCTGTGGCCAGCACACCAGCAGAAACATCAGAATCTTCTCAAACCAGGAGAACAAGGCAATCCACTACAGTCACCTCAGCTCCCTCATCCAAGAAGCCAAAAAATAAATAAATATTCTTATAGTTCACCATAAACCTTGTCCTCTGTTATTTACCATATAATTGTCATCCACATCCATGTGAGGTGTGTTTTAGTACACTAATATTGTTAAAACATATAATATGACCTGTGTGGAAATGGCAAAAAAGGTAATATTATCATGTTTATGACATATTCATGTTCTATAAACCACATGACATAGTTGTAATATTCACTTATAAGATGTAAATCAAGGTTTCTCACATCCAATATAAATTTACACATGGGTATACATATAAATAATAATGTATTTACAGAAGGTGTGAACATAAGGTCTAAACATCCATTTTCATTCTTATTAATGATAGTCAATAAATCATAGTGACCTAAACATGAATTAAACAAATGAGACATTTTCAGTAATTAGGGTGGTTAAGGGAAGGGGGGTGGGATGTAGTTGTTTCACTTACATGCAGTGGAAATCCGCAGTATGTAATTCTGCAAGACATGATATATACACATGCAATGGTCGGTGAGGTACAGTCAAACATCATAATACATGTGAATGTTACGGTTTACTGTACTTATGAACAAGTAACTTACAGGTGAAGTATTCACGGATGACAAAGTCCCTCACTTCATTCCCCCTCAAGGTCCCCCTGTCCACATCCTCAGGTACAGGAACCAGCTGCTGATCTTGTTCTGGTTCTATGTCCCCCAATATACGTGTGTCCACAGCAATGTTATGTAGAATACAACATGCATTGACAATGGAACACACTTTGTTGGGGTTATACTGTAAAGCTCCGCCTGTCAAATCCAGACACCTGAATCTGGTTTTGAGTAGGCCAAAGCTCCTTTCTATTACATTTCTGGTCCGTATGTGGGCCTCCTGGTACCTGAGTTGTGGCTCTGTAAGGGGGTGTGCCAAGGGGGTTAACAGCCATGGTCTACAGCCGTACCCTGCGTCACCTGTCATGTAACATATGTATTATGATTACTACAGGTTCATCATGTGCTTAAAGGGACATAACATGGATTTCATTTAAAATATATATTTTACAAAAAACATTAAATTGGTGCATTGTAAGCAATTTCCTTTTATGCCAGGATTAGTATAGACAAAATTCTATTTTCATGATTCAGATAGGACATGCCATTTTAAGAAAATGTCCTTTTAAGTGAAAAACTATTTATAGTATACTGTCCCTTTAAAGGGACATGAAACACACATTTCTTATTTCATGAGTTAATAAGAACCTGCAATTTTATTCAACTTTATAATTTACTTCTATTATGTATTTTGCTCCATTCTATTGATATCATTTGCTGACAAGCATATTAGATATGCTCATTAGCTGCTGATTGGTGGCTGCACATCGATGCCTCATCTATGTGCATTGCTATTTCTTAAACAAAGGATATCTAAAGAATGAATCAAATTAGATAATAGAAGTAAATTTTATTGTTGTTTAACATTGTATTCTCTATCTGAAACATGACATAATTAATTTGTGTTTAGTGTCCCTTTAGTAGAAATATACAGACAGAATGAAGGTAGTGCATACTCACCAAGCAACCAACCTCCCGAGAGTGTTCCAGAATCAAAAAGCTGGAATAAGGAGGTCTGGTGCAGGATGTAGGAATCATGGGCACTCCCTGGAAAGCCTGCATACACATGTGTGAATATGTGGCAAGATAAGAATGGAGTAGATTTTCTGAATTCTGCGCGCGTAAGTCCTTACGCTGTATATTGGATACCAAATGCGCGTCTGTTCTATGTTAGTCTATGGGTAAAAAAAAATACGTCCGAAGGGTGTAAAATACGCATGTAACTTGTATGCTACGCCGTATATGTAATACCAAAATCGCGTAAAATCTGGCTTTGCCGGCTTTTGCGGGCGACGCTCGATATGTAATGGAGGTCATGATTGGCCCCTCTATCTGAAAGTAGAAGTCTTTTATGAGGAATGTTTTGTTTACCATGGTTGCTATGGTTGCTAGGGGCATGTTTCTGTTGTCAGGTGTAATGTTTGATCATTTGACATCAGGTTTTTTGGCAACTTGTAACCGAACTGAAGTCTTCTTAGGACAGGTAAAACATTCAAATTGTTGTGTAGGACATATATTTGAAGTAAGGTCCTGTTTGTGGAATAGAAACATATTTTGCTTGTATGCTATTTTATGCTATTAAGTAATTAAATTAAGAAAATGCTAAAGATACAGTGAAATACAACTTTTAAACAACTTGTTTTATATTAAAGGGACAGTAAAGTCAAAATTAAAGTTCATGATTCAGAAAGAGCATGCAGTTTTAAGCACCTTTTCAATCTACTTATATCATTAAATTAGCTTTGTTCTCTTGATATCCTTTGATGAAAAATAAACCTATGTAGGTTAATAGGAGGCAGCAGAGTTTTTAACTATGTATAACATTGCTATAAACATTGTTGCTGTCAGATGGCATAAGACATTGAGGGAGCTAATAAATATGGATATTATTAGTAACAGTTTAATTGCAATAAACCAATAAGTTCAATAACTATGTTTTTAATATCTAATATCACTAGTAAATTGTTCTTACATTTTCACACTAGTTGTCAAGTGACTTTTTTTAATCAAAGTTAAGTTCTATTTAAAAAAAAATAAAAAAATAGAAAGTGATCATTGTTCATACTAACAGACTACAGTAATTACCCTGCTGTAACAATCTGGTTCCATTAGCTTTTATAGAGACAAGAAAATTAACCTTTTCCCTGCTGAGCCATTTCACAAATCTGCTGAAGCCATTTGTAGTCTTTTGTGCTCATTGCAGTTAAAGGGACAGTAAACATCTGTCTTCCAATGGACCAACAGTCTGAATTATATTACAACAGGTTAGCACCTTGTGTGCTGCAATTATTTTTCTATGGTCAAAGTCCAGCCAATGCTTCCTTAGTGAACCCACTACTTCCTAAAGATAAGATATAACAGCAAAATCAGCAATACTTCAATAGGAATATTTGTTTTCCTAAATATTTAAAACAAAATTTAGTATTTTATATCAATGTTAAAAAAAAAACATTAACTGAAATTTAAAAGGTAAAGTTTCTGTTCACTTTGCACAATCTTCTAATTTATGAAAAAAATAGTCAGAATAAAATATCTAGATATGAAAATATTAGATACATTTTTAAAACTACAGAAAATTCTGATTTCCCAGAAGGAAGACTACTTATTTTGACAATGTATTCATGCTCAGGGCTACCCTTTGTCAAAACAGAGTACAGGTGGCCCTCGTTTTACAACGCTTCAATTTACACCGTTTCAGAATAACAACCTTTTTTTCTAGTCATGTGACTGCTATTGAAAAGCATTGAGAAGCAGTGCATTTATTAAAATAGCCAGTAGGTGGAGCTGTTCGCTTGTGTTGCAGCAAAGCCAAGCAAGCTGAAATTAATCAGTTTAACCAGACCTGAGCTATCGAGCAGATTTCTAAGGAACAAGATCTTCCTGTCTATAAATCAGTCCAGATTGGAACGCATAGAAAGAACTGTTTGCAGAAAAATGCAAGTGAAGTCTGTGTTGTGTGATTATTTTATTAGGTTTATAATGCTGTTTAGCAAATGTTTTTGTTCATTTAACTTAGTTTAATTATATATTCTGTGTTGTGTGATTATTTTATTAGGTTTATAATGCTGTTTAAAGTCTTCATTTCAAAGCTTTAAAAATAATGTAATAGGTGTTACTTATGACAATTTTGAGAGGGGCCTGGAACCTATCTCCCTCACTTCCCATTGACTTACATTATAAACTGGGTTTCAATTTACAACGGTTTCGATTTACAACCATCCCTTCTGGAACCTAACCCCGGCGTAAACTGAGGGCTACCTGTAGTATATATATATATATATATATATATATATACACACACATACTGTGTATATATATATATATATATATATATATATATATATATATATATATATATATATATATATATTACATCTATACAGTGTTCATATATATAACAGAAATGCTTCTTTTTAATTGTATCTGAATGGCACCAATTTGCATTTGCTCAGAGAAACAAAGAATTATATGAATTGATAGCAACACCACAACAAAATAAGTCTAGCAGTTGCAGCCAGGTGACAGACATTAAAGGGACAGTCTAGTCCAGAATAAACTTTCCTGATTCAGATAGAGAATGTAATTTAAAAAAATTCCAATTTACTTTTATCACCAATTTTGCTTTGTTCTCTTGTTATTCTTAGTTAAAAGCTAAACCTAGGAGGTTCATATGCTAATTTCTAAGCCCTTGAATACCGCCTCTTCTCTCATGGCATTTTGACAATTTTTCACCACTAAAGGTGTTAGTTCATGTGTGTCATATAGATAACACTGTGCACGTGGAGCTCAGGTGAGCCAGCTCTTATTGGCTAAAATGGATGTCAAAAGAACTGAAATAAGGTGGCAGTCGGCAAAGGCTTGGATACAAGGTAATCACAGAGGTAAAAAGTGTATTTATATAACTGTGTTGGTCGTGCAAAACTAGGGAATGGGTAATAAAGGGATTATCTATCTTTTTAAACAATAAAAATTCTGGTGTAGACTGTCCCTTTAATATAAATATCACTTGAAAGCTATTGGATCATAAAATCCCTCAATTGAATGGTATGTGACCAATCTTTGAAATAAGGGATCATCACATGATATATATTTTTTGGTAAGTGGGGTTATAAGAGCTTCTTTACTAGACCCCCAAAACAGGACCAGTGCTGTGAGGTATTTTATGTAATGACAGTGACCTGGAGCACAGAAAAGCTTACTTGAAAAAGGAGCACCTTTATGTATTATGGGAGTGAGAGAGACCAGGGCTGTCTTTAAAGGGACAGTCTAGTATAAATTAAACTTCCATTATTCAGATAGGACTTTCAATTTTAATCAGCTTTCCAATTTATTTTTATCATCAAATTAGCTTTTTTCTCTTGGTATTCCTAGTTTAAACTAAACATAGGTAGGCTCATATGCTAATTTCTAAGCCTTTGAGGGCTGCCTTTTATCACATGCTTTTTAAATCTCTTTTCAATACAAAGAGACAGAAAGTACACGTGGGCCATACAGATAACACTCGGCTAGATAACGAGTCTTCCGTTAGCCTTAAAAAGCAGCGTTAAGAGGTCCTAACGCTGCTTCTTTAACGCCCACTGGTATTACGAGTCTTGCAGGTACAGGTGTACCGCTCACTTTTTTGGCCAGACTCGGAAATACCGCAAATCCACTTACGTCAATTGCGTATCCTCTTTTTTCAATGGGACTTGCATAGCGCCGGTATTACGAGTCTGACCAAAAGTGAGCGGTACACCCTCTCCTGTCAAGACTGGTACCACATTTAAAAGTCAATAGTTAAGAGTTTTACACTACAACGCCGTAGCATAAAACTCTTAACTAAAGTGCTAAAAAGTACACTAACACCCATAAACTACCTATTAACCCCTAATCCGAGGCCCCCCATATCGCAAACACTAAAATAAATATTTTAACCCCTAATCTGCCGAACCGGACATCGCCGCCACTATAATAAATATATTAACCCCTAAACCACTGCACTCCCGCCTCGCAAACACTAGTTAAATATTATTAACCCTTAATCTGCTGTCCTAAACATCGCCGCCACCTACCTACATTTATTAACCCCTAATCTGCCTCCCTCAATGTCGCCGACACTATATTAAATGTATTAACCCCTAAAACTAAGTCTAACCCTAACCCCCCCTAACTTAAATATAATTACAATAAATCTAAATAAAATTACTACAATTAACTAAATTATTCCTATTTAAAATTAAATGCTTACCTATAAAATAAACCCTAAAACAGCTACAATATAACTAATAGTTACATTGTAGCTAGCTTAGGGTTTATTTTTATTTTACAGGCAACTTTGTATTTATTTTAACTAGGTACAATAGTTATTAAATAGTTATTAACTATTTAAAAACTACCTAGTTAAAATAAAGACAAAAGTATCTGTAAAATACCTGTTAGTAAGTTACACTAACACCTAACACTACTTTATAATTAAATAAATTAACTAAACTAAATACAATTAATTACAATTAAATAAAATTATCTAACAAACACTAAATTACAGAAAATAATAAAATAATTACAAGATTTTTAAACTAAATACACCTACTCTAATCCCCCTAACAAAATAAAAAAGCCCCCAAAATAAAAAAAGCCCTACCCTACACTAAATTACAAATAGCCAGTAAAGGGGCCTTTTGCGGGGCATTGCCCCAAAGTAATCAGCTCTTTTACCTGTAAAAAAAAAGTACAAATACCCCCCAACATTAAAACCCACCACCCACACAACCAACCCTACTCTAAAACCCACCCAATTCCCCCTTAAAAAAAACTAACACTAACCCCTTGAAGATCACCCTACCGGGAGACGTCTTCACCCAACCGGGCAGAAGTAGTCCTCCAGACTGGCAGAAGTCTTCATCCAGCCGGGCAGAAGTGGTCCTCCAGACGGGCAGAAGTCTTCATCCAGATGGCATCTTCTATCTTTATCCATCCGGCGTGGAGCCGGTCCATCTTCAAGACATCCGACGCAGAGCATCCTCTTCATCCGGAGTCTTCTTACTAAATGATGGTACCTTTAAGTGACGTCATCCAAGATGGCGTCCCTTCAATTCCGATTGGCTGATAGAATTCTATCAGCCAATCGGAATTAAGGTAGAAAAAATCCTATTGGCTGATGCAATCAGCCAATAGGATTGAGCTCACATTCTATTGGCTGATTGGAACAGCCAATAGAATGCCAGCACAATCCTATTGGCTGATTGGATAAGCCAATAGGATTGAACTTCAATCCTATTGGCTGATTGCATCAGCCGATAGGATTTTTTCTACCTTAATTCCGATTGGCTGATAGAATTCTATCAGCCAATCGGAATTGAAGGGGCGCCATCTTGGATGACGTCACTTAAAGGTACCGTCATTTAGTAAGAAGACTCCGGATGAAGAGGATGCTCCACATCGGATGTCTTGAAGATGGACCCGCTCCGCGCTGGATGGATAAAGATAGAAGATGCCGTTTGGATGAAGACTTCTGCCCGTCTGGAGGACCACTTCTGCCCGGTTGGATGAAGACTTCTGCCCGTCTGGAGGAGTTCTGCCCAGTTAGGTGAAGACGTCTCATGGTAGGGTGATCTTCAAGGGGTTAGTGTTAGGTTTTTTTTTAAGAGGGGATTGGGTGGGTTTTAGAGTAGGGTTGGTTGTGTGGGTGGTGGGTTTTAATGTTGGGGGGGGGTATTTGTACTTTTTTTTTACAGGTAAAAGAGCTGATTACTTTGGGGCAATGCCCCGCAAAAGGCCCTTTTAAGGGCTATTTGTAATTTAGTGTAGGGTAGGGCTTTTTATTTTGGGGGGCTTTTTTATTTTGTTAGGGGGATTAGAGTAGGTGTAATTAGTTTAAAAATCTTGTAATTATTTTATTATTTTCTGTAATTTAGTGGGGGGGGGGTTTCCGTACTTTAGATAATTTTATATAATTGTAATTAATTGTATTTAATTTAGTTAATTTATTTAATTATAGTTTAGTGTTAGGTGTTAGTGTAACTTAGGTTAGGTTTTATTTTACAGGTACTTTTGTCTTTATTTTAACTAGGTAGTTATTAAATAGTTAATAACTATTTAACAACTATTGTACCTAGTTAAAATAAATACAAAGTTGCCTGTATAATAAAAATAAACCCTAAGCTAGCTACAATGTAACTATTAGTTATATTGTAGCTAGCTTAGGGTTTATTTTATAGGTAAGTATTTAGTTTTAAATAGGAATTATTTAGGTAATTGTAGTAATTTTATTTAGATTTATTGGAATTATATTTGTTAGGGGGGTTAGGGTTAGACTTAGGTTTAGGGGTAATAACTTTATTATAGTGGTGGCGACGTTGGGGGCGGCAGATTAGGGGTTAATAAGTGTAGTTAGGTTGCGGCGACATTGGGGGGCGGCAGATTAGGGGTTAATAAATATAATGTAGGGTTCGACGATGTTGGGGGCAGCAGAATAGGGGTTCATAAGTATAATGTAGGTGGCGGCGGTGTCCGGAGAGGCAGATTAGGGGTTAATAATATAATGCAGGTGTCGGCGATGTCGGGGCGGCAGATTAGGGGTTAATAAGTGTAAGATTAGTGGTGTTTAGACTCGGGGGTTCATGTTAGGGTGTTAGGTGTAGACATAAAATGTATTTCCCCTTAGGAATCAATGGGGCTGCGTTAGGAGCTTTACGCTGCTTTTTTGCAGGTGTTAGGTTTTTTTTCAGCCGGCTCTCCCCCATTGATTCTTATGGGGAAATCGTGCACGAGCATGTTTAGCCAGCTCACCGCTAACGTAAGCAGCGCTAGTATTGAGGTTAGATGTGGAGCTAAATTTTGCTCTTCGCTCACTTTTTTGTGGTTAACACCGGGTTTGTAAAAACCCGTAATACCAGCGCTGTCTGTAAGTGAGCGGTGAGCTTAAACTGCTCATTAGCACCGCATAGCCTCTAACGCAAAACTCGTAATCTAGGTGACTGTGTTTAGGCACAGGGGGTTATTTAAGATTTAGCACAAAACAATGCTAAATTTAAGACAATAGATAATAAACAGTCACAGTCATGTGATCAGGGGCTGGAAGAAGGTTCCTAAATACTAGGTAATCACAGAGGTAAAAAGTATATTAATATAACTGTGTTGTTTATGCAAAACTGGGGAATGGGTAATAAAGGGATTATCTATCTTTTAAAACAATAACAATTCTATGGTAGACTGTCCCTTTAATATTGACTGGACCCTGAGCAAACATTTTCTTGCCCCCCCCGCCCATGCAATTTCGTTCTCCACCCCAACATCCCAAAAAACAACTAAATCAATTTATTTTTTTATTTTTTTAAAATCATTAGCCAAGCAGTGGATCATCCACTGTTGGGCTAATCATTTAAAAAAAAAAAATGAAATAAATTGCAATATGTGAAACTGGACCTAAGCAGTACTAAGTAAATAAATATATAAATTCCTCCACTGTGGATTAATTTAATATATTTACTAATTAATTAATTAATTAAATGTTGGTTTTTAATTTATTTTATATATATATATATATATATATATATATATATATATTTTTAAGTACATAAATATTTAATGCAATGCACGGCATCGCATAGTAAATATCAGTGGCAGACCTCTACAGGGCCCCGGTGCAAAAATTTATTTTGGGCCCCCCTAAAAGCATCTCACCAGTTTTGGGATATGTACTACATATTTATTGTTTAGACAGCCACTGTACAACAAAATTACCACTTTCATGAATACCAAGGGAATGCCTTACATAACAAACTCCCCTAACCCATATACACACACACACACTCTCCAGGGCATACACATATACATGTACACACACTCTCCTGAGCATACACATATACATGTACACACAAACACACACTCTTCAGAGCATACACATATACATGTACACACAAACACACACTTTCCAGAGCATACACATACACAAGTACACACAAACACACACTCTTCAGAGCATGCACAAACACACACTTTCCAGAGCATACACATGTACACACAAACACACACAACAGAGCACACACAAATGTATGTACACACTTTATATAATCCAATATTAAAAATACAAAAGTATGTGTGCACTGTTCAGTATACTGAGGTGTGTCTGACCTGTAAGGGGGAATCCTGACATTTGGGGAGAACAAGATCAGCTATGGATCATTTAATCAATCAAGCTGATGCTTTTCAATGTGATTCTGGTGTGTGGTTAGCTGGTTAAATAGATTTAGGGCTGGTTAAAGAGATTTAGGGCAGCCAACAGGAGCAAAGCAAGGTAAAGACTGAGGAGGAAGCATGGAGGTACAGGCAAATATAAGTTTACTGATGGTAACAGCAGAAGTACTATGGGAAGCTGTAAAATCTGAGACAGAGATAAAAAAATCTATAAAAATAAAACTTACCTTAATGTGTGAAGTATCAGCATGACACTATACATCAGCCACAGAAGCACATGTCACTTCCCTCTCACCCTGCACTAGAAGATGCTGCATGGGGGAGGGGCGTGTGTGCACTTATTCTTCCCACTGACACCTTTCTACAAAGCACTGTTCCCCAAACAAACTTCAGTTAGTTGATCTGAGGGCCACAGCAGAAAGAGCTGGGCTAAGGGGACAAGCAGACTGGATGCTGTCTGTCCAAGACTGCATGGATACAGTGTGAGATGAGTCACACAGCCTCAAGACTGAAGAGAGCAGTGTCTGCAGCTGCACAGATGTTCAAATCCTCAGGTGCCTTCCGCTCCAGCTTTCTGCTGCATGTGTCTACAACCAGCCCTACCCTGAACAATCCCCATTACCAGAGCAGTTACCTGGTAAGAGTGGTAACCCCAGCAGGACCTTTTCTGATGCAGTGGTTTTGGCTGGATGCTGAGTTAGGGCTTAGCATTCAGTGCTGCACAGTGCACACCTAAAACAGCACATGACACTAGCTTGGCATGTCACATGACACCGGCACGGTCAGGCACAGTTTCTCACAAATAAATTTAAGCAGAGAACTTTTGACTGTGACAGTATTAGGACTGACTGTGTGTTTTAGGACTGATATTAGCTGTCTGGCAAGAACCAAAAAAAAAAAAAAAAGATTTTTTTTTTTGGACTCTTGGGCCCTACAACAAAGACTGGGTCTTGGGCAGCTGCCCCTTTTGCCCTGTGTTAAAGACGGCCCTGAGAGAGACTGTACCAACCCCATAAAGTTGTTCTGTATTCATATGGTTAAATCATAATTGTCGCCATGATAGTCATACATGTGATTCTCACCTTAGAAAAAGAAGTATCTCCTATTTAAAGGGACACTGAACCCACATTTTTTCTTTCATGATTCAGATAGAGCATGACATTTTAAACAACTTTCTAATTTACTCCTATTATCAAATTGTCTTCATTCTCTTGGTATCTTTATTTGAAATGCAAGAATGTCAGTTAAGATGCCGGCCCATTTTTGGTGAACAACCTGGGTTGTCCTTGCTGATTGGTGGATAAATTCATCTACCAATAAAAAAGTGCTGTCCAGAGTCCTAAACTTAAAAAAAAGTGTAGATGCCTTCTTTTTCAAATAAAGATAGCAAGAGAAAGAAGAAAAATTGATAATAGGAGTAAATTAGAAAGTTGCTTAAAATTGCATGCTCTATCTAAATCACGAAAGAAAAAAATTGGGTTCAGTGTCCCTTTAAATAAGAGAGATCATATAACCCAAATTTAGTGCTCATATGATGTTCTGTGGTCTTATTTACAGCCTGGAGAAACCTAATATTCACCCGACAAATGAAAGCATTTTCTATGGCAATCACCTGCTTCTTAAGTGGGTAGGTGAGACCCCTCATTTGAGAAAGGATAATCCCCTTTTTCATATGAGATGTGTGCTCTCATATGAGATGTGTGCTCTCAGGATGCTGCTATTCCACTTACAGTATAAGTTAGGTAGATGTCTGCCATTTCTATCACATTCAGCTACCAAAGGCAGGGGCAATGTTTATTAATGTTAGAATTGTTTTTTATAATTCATCTATATGTCACTTAAAAAAAATCTTGAATTTATTTTTCAAACATACTTAATCCTTTTTAATTATTTTTAAACGTAATATTAAATTTAGCATAAACATGGTGAGATCATATACATTGAAGACATTAGATAGAATTGTTAGCTAGAAAAACACAGATGGTAAATCTTGAATTCTAAGAAGTGGGACTCTGTCTGCTTAGTTGTGCCCAGGGATAGGCATGGTGTCCGTTAACGGACACTGGTGTCCGTGACTGGCCCTTGCAGTGTCCGCCACCCGTTTTGCAGAGGGGAGGGAGGAGTAGGACAGATGAATGCTGGTCATCACTCCTCCTTGACCTAAGCGGCGCCACGCTTAGTAGCAGGAAAGTGAGGGAAGAAGCAAGCTGCCTGCAGTCAACTAACCGTGAGTCGTGACCCATCCCAATTCCATGATCTGTGCAGCAGCGTGGTGCTGGTGTCTGTGTGTAGAAGACCGCTGCCTACTCTGACAAACCTTACGCAACCAAGTAAGTAACCAACCATGATGATCATGCAATTTACATCAAGGTGGGTGGGTTTAGTCAGGAGTTGCAGACTCTCAATATAACCAAAAATAAAATAAAAGGTAATACCACAAGCAGTCTTTATATACTGTAAATGTTATTTTAGACTTGTTTGATTAGATGACTAATTTGTACTTGTGGAACTAGACCAGGGGCGTCCAACGTGCAGCCCATTTGACAGCAAAGTGTCGCTCTTCTGACTTATAGAAGCATAGCATATGTCAGCAGATAGGAACCATTGGGCCCATCTAGTCTGCCCAATTTTCTGAATACTTTCATTAATTCCTGGCCTTATTTTATATCTAGCATAACCTTATGCCTATCCCATGCATGTTTAAACTACTTCACTGTCTCTACCACTTCTGCTGGATGACTATTCAACCATGTAACCACTACCCTCTCTGTAAAGAGTGTTTTTTGATGTTTTTAATTTGATGTGTCCTTCACTAACGTCTGCACTAATGTCCGCCATAGCCTTGGTCCGTGCCTATCCTTTCCCTGGTTATGTCGTCCATTAAAATATTGCCATATTGTAAACATCACATATATAATGCTGAACATAAAAATGTCTGCACATCACTATGTCATGTTATTTGTAAGTCCAAAAATTGCAGTGTTGTTTGAGGTTACAGGGATGTTGTACCACGTATGACAGAACATCATCTAAACATGCTTATTTCTATCTTTTCTTTATAAGTAAAATCTGTTACCACAGAAACAGCTGTATATTTCCTAGTAATACTCATTGTCTGATGGACACTTCCAGCCAATGCTTATTGGTTGATTGCTGTTCCTTCTAATAGATACAAAAACGTAAACAGCTTTACTTAATATTTATTCATGCAATAAAAATGTCAACATGGTTACCTGCTGATATTTTAATATGGATGATAGAACATTTTTGAGTGCACTGTTCCATTGAGTTAAAGGGATAGGCGTTAGAAATATGGTAAGGTTAGGGTTAATCTCTTGGTTCCATGCATTGTAAATCTAGATGCTGCAGACATCTCTGTCAGCCAATGATTTAACAAGCATGTACAACATATATAGGTATAGATGAGTGACATACTAATGTGTGACATAGAAAATCTGGGGCATTTTCACTTTTGCCATTTTAGACATGACATTTTGAACATGGTGACATTTTGATGTCGCTGTTTTGACTATCAACATAATTGCTCTGACATTTTGGCTGCTGCTTCTCCAGTCTCATAGTAAAAAAACTTTATTGGTCCAGAGGACACTCCTATTGCCAAATAATGTCATTAATTTAAGTCCATAAGAGCACGACAGGCATCATTTATTTTTTAAGAATTGCCTTGATTAACCAAACTTTGAAATTGATTGCTCTTAATGAATAAAGTTGATTATATCCAAATATGGACCTTACCTGACACAAAGGTTCCTGTTAATGGGCAGGAATCTGTGTGTGTGTGTGGACACATTGCCTTTTGATATTTAGTATTTGAGCTCCTTTTTTTTTTTACTTAAATATTTTTAATGATTATCATTACAAGTTCATTTTTAATAGTAGAACAGTGCAGTGCATTTATATGTTTGACTTTTGTCAGTCAAAAGTGGCTTGTGACTGGCTGTTCTTCCCATAGCATCAATTTTGAAAAAGCATTGGACCCAGGTGTGGCCATTTTAATAAGTTAAATATGACCCACAGAAGTTTAAAATATATATTTATAATGTAATGTTCTTGCTTTTACTGTGATCAAAATCCACTGCTCAGCAAAATATATTTTTAGATGAATCTTTGTGGTCTCTTCATTATGGGCCAGTTTACGTTAGTCCATACATGGAGAGATAATTAAATGCTTGCCTTCTTAACTCCCGCAGGGCTGAATCTGAACACCTTTGGAGTAAGTGCTTATTATTTATGGAGTAGTTCACTTACTTTAACAGTAGTCATGCAGATAACATGGTACAGTTAGCGCTAAACAAAAAATAAACCTGCATGACATACAGCTCACATTATAACATGTTTGTGAAAGACTCTAAATACAAAGCACATATTTATTTAAAGGGACAGTAAGCACCTTTTAATTAAATTTTTTTTGCAGTTTTCCAATAGATTAACTCGTCAGCAGAGCTTGACAATTATTAGAAAAGATTAACACCTTGTTTGCTTTAGTTGCTTTTCAGTGGCCGAATGCCACCCAACACTTTCCTTTTTGGAGGAGACAATCCAGACTTGGGTCTGTCATTGTGTTAACAAAATTTCCATTGTTTGGCTTCAGCAGAAATAATTTCATACAGCAAATTAGGGAGAGATATGTAGCAAGGTTGGGCTTATGAAGCCACTTTGATGTGCTCTATTTTGAGGAATGGAAAATCCACCATTATAAGACTTAAATTACAGGAAAAGAGACAAAATAAATATTGAAAGTATATTGCAGAGTTGTTTTACGATCTGTAATTAAAGGGACAGTCTAGGCCAAAATAAACTTTCATGATTCAGATAGAGCATGTAATTTTAAACAAATTTCCAATTTACTTTTATCACCAATTTTGCTTTGTTCTCTTGGTATTCTTAGTTGAAAGCTTAACCTAGGAGTTTCATATGCTAATTTCTTAGATCTTGAAGGCCACCTCTTTTCAGAATGCATTTTAACAGTTTTTCACCACTAGAGGGTGTTAGTTCACGTATTTCCTATAGATAACACTGTGCTCGTGCACGTGAAGTTATCTGGGAGCAGGCACTGATTGGCTAGACTGCAAGTCTGTCAAAAGAACTGAAATAAGGGGGCAGTTTGCAGAGGCTTAGATACATGATAATCACAGAGGTTTAAAGTGTATTAATATAACAGTGTTGGTTATGCAAAACTGGGGAATGGGTAATAAAGGGATTATCTATTTTTGAAAACAATAAAAATTCTGGTGTAGACTGTCCCTTTAAGCATTTATATTATAATCTCAAAGTGTTGGCTGCCCCTTTAATGTACACTGCTCACTTATTATTATTTACAGAAGTGGGAACACTATTCTCAAAGTTTACAGCATTCAGTGGGGAAGATGTCAGACGGGATATCTTTGATGTATTTATCTGCAAACTGCTACACAATTAACACAGTAAATAAATTGGGTTTTAGCCATATGCTGAGATAATAAGCATATAGACCTAATACTATTTCAGATGGAGCGCTAATACAATTTAACTTCACTGTTAGAGCTAGCTACAAATATGTTGCTTTGCTTATCAGATATTGCATTTTACTAATATGTTTTTTTCTGCTTGATGTCACCCTCCAACCTAAATTTTCAATACAGAATTAAGGTATAAATGTGCATGTGCTATAGACAAACTGTTTGCTATATGTGTCACATCTAAATCCTCACCCCAGGTTGCCTGGGGGAGCACAATGTGGCCCTATTTCACTGCCCCCCATTTCCCCAATATATATAAGGTTTGTGTCCGAACCATAGAAAAATATAGCAGCACTTCTATGGGTACTGTATAGGTACTGTACTCCACCCCAAGATGCTCACATATTGGATAGAAGTAAAACGCTCAGCTGTGATCCCACATTACTGCTTTACCCTCACTATGTGCAACACACATTTTCCCACAGGACTCACTTATGAATTTTAGTAGAAATTGGAATCACCTTGCTCTTTTTGCACTGGTTCACTCTTATCCTCTTTCAAATGTATCCACTCAATATGTTGCTGTATTGGCAAGTATGCATGTGTGGTTATAAATGTAGATATATTTCTGTGTGTATATATATATAATATGTTGCTGTATTGGCAAGTATGCACGTGTGGTTATAAATGTAGATATATTTCTGTGTGTATGTATATATATATATATATAATATGTTGCTGTATTGGCAAGTATGCACGTGTGGTTATAAATGTAGATATATTTCTGTGTGTATGTATATATATATATACTGAATATATATAATTTTTTGGGGACTCTTGGTTAAAGAAACAACTAAAATATATCTTATCAAAAAGTCTGTTTAACTGATATATATTTGTTGGTTTCAGTCAATAAAAAGATGTTCCCCAGCTCTCAAAGCAAAAAAAAAAAAAACAGAATTCCAAATTGTCACTTTATAGAATGTAGGTGGGGAGGTTTTTTTGCAGACCAGGCTAAGGGCTGGTCTCTAGATAGCACAGTATGGGGAGAAATACAAGGATTCCTCTTTACTGACAACTCCCAGAGTGAATGTTTGAGTGCTGTATGCATAGAAATTTCATCAAGGCCTTTAAAGCTATTTTATTGTATTTATAGTCATTGCCGATAGATACATGTGGCCGATACTAAAATGTTAAATATGACTGTATGGAATTATCTAATGCAGGCATTATCTTCTATAATACAGTATTCCTTAAAAGTGCTTACGTCTAACCTGTGACATGTTATTAGAGACTGTCTGCTGTGACTGCGCTCATTCTTCCCACTCATAATGGAAAAGGGTAAAATGATCTACATTCTACAATTTAGAAAGGCCTCTAAAAGGATATACCAATAAAGTGTTGATTATACTTAAATTATACTTTAGATTTAGTTTTTAATCTCTAGGATTTGTAAACAGTTATTTTAAATACATGTGAGTGGATAGTGGATCACAATTGTGTGCTGCATAAAAACAAATAAACCATTATTAACTTCAACTTCTCAGCAAATGCTTTAGTGTAGGGGTATCAAGCTCAATGTATCTGGGGGCCAGTGGTCAAATGTTCTTCTCCCATGGGGGCCACTTGAACTCTGGAACTCGATATACTAAGAACTGGAACCGACATTTACCCAAGTATTAGTGCATGGTGGGAGTTGTAGTACACAATAGACATACACACTTGTCTATATTTATCCTGTCAGTATCAAGTGAAGTGATCATTCTGGAACTGTAGAACAGTGTAAAAAGCGTAATTTCCAAGCAGTGCATGGTGGGAGTCTACACTGGACACTTGTCTATATATTTATCTTGTGAGTGCCTATTTTGAACATTAACTAGTAACACCTCTTAAAACCCTAAAAAAACAACTGACAGCCCAAATTAATAGTTTACCTATTAAACAAGGGAGGGCCAGATGAAACTATCTTGAGGGCTGCATATGGCCCTGGGGCCGGTACTTTGAGACCACTGCTTTAGTGACATAATATCCCTGCCTAACATCAAATGTATTAATACAAACTTTTGTTTTACAGTACCCAGTAAACAAAAAGACACAATAAATACATTGACTAATGAAATAAAATATTCATATATTTTATTTTTTTCTGAAGGATATGTTGTACACCAAATATCCCATTGGCAGTAAAGCGCATTCAATGTGTTTTGAGCCAAACAGTCACTTTGTTTAAACAAACACAAATACAAAGTAAAAATAAAAATAAAAAAAAACACAAAATAATGAGCTGCATGTTTATAACATACAAAATCCATGCCTACTCAGTAGGTAACTACGACATTCCAACTCTTGAATATATATTTATAAATTTACATTTCAATTACAAAAATATATATTTTGAGTTTTTGCTTACATTCTACAGAAACGAAGCTGAAGGTCAGCTTTCTCCCTCTGTACCTTTTTTTTTAGGTGTTTTATACATTCTTTGAAGAAATCCCTTTAACCTTAAGGCTAGATGCAATGCATCAGTTCACGCAAGTACACGTGTCAAGACATTAGCAAGGCTTCACAAAAAGGCACCAAGTTACTGAAACTAGAAAACAAAAAATGTTTGACATATGTGAGAGTACCATCTGATGATATTTACAAAAAGGTAAACATAACATTACTCTTACACATGCTTGAATACATAAGTGCTGTTTTTCAAATAATATTAAACCTCATGGCAGCAATATCACTAGATAACATTTACAAAAAAAAGGTGTCCCTATTAAATTCAAATAATACCATATGAATATGCAAGGGAAAAATTCACATCAAGAGTACCAAAAAAGAAAAGTTAAAACAAAACAAAAAAAAAACCTTGCACATATACAATATACATTATGTATATAGTAAAAAAATCCCTTTATGCAAATAAAAGTAGATCTTTAAAAGGATCATGTTGAAATTATTTTAATTATCCATGCAAATTAAGTCTTTTGAAACGGATGGGAAATTAAAATGGCAGTTTCTTAAACATTTGAAGCATATATCAGTTTATAATGGCCTTGCTTATTAAAAAGTCTGTTGGCCATCAATAACTTTCATTCTGAGACATTTTTAACTTTGGTAGCCTTCAGATTGTGCCTAAATATTTTATCTGCACCTGTCATATGAAAGTCTTAACAGATTTCAATTGTCCTTGGAGAATATGCCATTGACATGTCAGAAACTGCTGAGGACACTGGTGAGGAGAATGAATTGGTTACTATTGAAGATGGGAAACTTGTAATACATTGTGTTTGGAAGGCCGAAGTAACTGAAGGATATGTAACTGCAGTTGTGGGAGAAGGAAAAGAGCTGTGAACTGGGGAGGGATATGATGAGGACACTGGTGAGGAGTAAGCAGTTGGCACTGGAGAGGGGTAGGATGTTGTAGCTGATGGAGAATATGAGGACATTGGGGAGGTAGCAACTGACACAGGAGTGGCTTTTTCTGTCTTTTTGTCCTTTTGCCTCAGGTGTATTTTTGTGTGTCTCTTCCTCTCATCACTTCTTGCAAATTTCCTACCACAAATGTCACAGGCAAATGGCTTCTCTCCGGTGTGTGTGCGAATGTGAGTTGTTAAATGATCGCTTCTGCTAAAATTCCTCATGCATATGCGGCACTGGAAGGGCTTCTGTCCTGTATGGATTCTGATATGTCTTGTCAGTTCATCAGATCTGGAAAATCTCCTGTCACAAGACTCAACTGGACATGCATAAGGCCTTTCATGAGGAGGAGTTTTGCTTGGGCGATTGGGGTATTTCCTCATTCTGCTTGGTTTGATAAGCTGAGATTGATAAGAACTGTTTATGGTTTTGAGATCTTGTGAAACAGTCTGGGTAGCAAAGGCCTTAATGGTGGACAGGGGTGTGAGTGAAGGCTGCTGTGTTCTGGTCTCTAAAGCCTGGAAGGGTTTCTGATCTGGAGGTACCATACTGACATCTCCTTGTTGCTGTGGAAACAGATAATCTGGGATCATTGGCACCTGAAAATTGGTCTTTGTGATAGGATAGGCTGGAGGTGGGTATTGAAGTGAAGCATTTGATGCATTTTGGAAAGACTGAGATGCTTGATCTGAGAAAATGTCAGAACTTGAATTAGGAAATGTTGGGGCTGCTGAATATATTGGACTGCTGTCATTGGAATGAACAGAGCAGCTCAAGGGAGGACTCTGCGATGATGAGGATGGTGAAGAGGAGGATGGCGAAGATGAGGGTGTTGAAGAGGTTGGTGTATTAGCCATCCCAACCAGTCCACTGACAAGGCTGAAGAGAGGTTCTGGCCACAGGGTGTTGCTGCTATTGGGACCAGGTTCTATGGAGAAACGTCCAGTATATGTCAGAGATGGCAATCTGTTGGTCTGGTTGGCATAGCTTGTCTCTATCACTGATTTCTCATTGTTCAGTGACATTTCAGAGAAGGCATCTGCAAAATAAGGGCATAGGTTACAAACTGTAAACTAATCATCCATTTTCTATATAGCAATATACAATCACACTAAACAATTAGCTTCTAATTACAGCGAATGTTATGCATTGATCAGCTACATCTCACTTTAGTATTCATCAATATTTGGACCTGGAGGCCCTTTTGCAAATAAATAAATAAAATCATGTCCTCAGCATCATCTGACGCAAATAGAGAACCCCCAGCTACATGCAGCTAGTAGCTACACTGCTGCCCTTTTCAGTATTCATTTCACAATCAATACACAATCTATTAATCATACAATAACAAAGCTTTCTGTCATTATGCACATCCTCACATCTAACTCTAATATATATTATTATAATACAATAGCAATGTAAAAAAGATCCCTTATCAATTCATACTGCCTTAGGTACATAAGCACCTGGCTGCCAGAGAGAGCTGCAACGCAATTCATTGCATTGCAGACCCCTCTGGCAGCCCGGGGGTTGATGTATTATATGCTTTAAACAGTGATGTCTAAATAAAGTTAAATGCTTTAAGTTTATATGTTTATAAACGACTCGCACATATAGCAAGTGCCATTATTGTCAATGTATTAGGATGCTTACCTGCTGCTAGGTGATCGAAATGCTCAGCACCCTCCCCTGGGGAGTTGAATCCGCTGCCATCAGGGACTGTAGCGCCCAAGAACTGGGATCCCCCCGAATTTAGGAGCATCATCTCTTCCAGTTTGGGGTAGTTATCCATAGTAGGGGAGTGAGGGAAGGAACTAAATGGGTCAGAGATCTGCAGAGGTGAGATGAGCATCTCTGTTTTGGCAGCTGCCATACGGTCCTCCTGGGATCCCTATAAGAGAATGTGGAGCTGCACACTGATGGAGGACAGCTGGCCTCCTGCTTGGGGCTGTGACACTGTGTGTTTGTGATATAACGAGTGCTTGTTGTTGTGAGATGCTGGCGGCTGCTGCTGGGGTTGTCGCCGGTTCTACAAGCTCTACCCCCGCACGGCTCCCCCAGTCCTGCCTGCTGGAATCTCTCGCGGCTCCCTGGGATCCGCTCCTATTTAAAGGGTTCGTAGAGCTTTGGACACGCCCTTCTTCCGTGACGTACATGGCCATATATGGAGTGCAGGAAGCCCTTATTTGGAGGGAGCTGGAGGACCCGTGACGTCAAGGGAAGACTGACCAGGAACCCCGTGTAAAGCAGAGTTACCTGCGAGTGGTAGCATAACTGTAAACCGGGGTGATCGTGCTAGGCTTAACCCGGGGTACGAAGCTTTCAGGCCTAGGAATACCGCTAACCGGGCAGAGCAGCCCCAGCGCTGGTCTTCCCAGTACCACCTCTTGCCCGCCTCCCCCGCCACCTTCCGGAAATCCCGGCCGGTCAGTCCATGTAAGGCTATGCCCATGTAAGGTGAAGGTTCCGGCGGAGTTCCTTCCTTCTCCTTTTAAGGACTTTCCGGCTCAGCGCCCTCTCCCTTTCTGTTTCAGACGGAAAAAAGTGCTGATGAGGTGCTGGAGCATAGAGACAGCAGCCAGGAGGGAAAGCAGCAGCCAGCAGAGACAGCAGTGCAAGTGCCAGGGATCACATACTATCACAGTGCTGGCACACAAACTCTACACTTACACTTTAACTTATTCACATTTGACAGGAGCTTTTCGTAATGTAATAATGACAATAACAATACAGCAATTTATTACCTCATTAATGTGCAGATTACTTGCTATATAAATAGTTACAGTAAAACATTTATTTTCCATTTAGTACTTATTCCAATTTATTTCATCATCGTGCCACCCCGTGCTTTAAAACTTCTCATGTTAACTTTATTTTCTTGCCCACTATCCAAAACAATATTGTATGAAACAGGAGGTATTTTGCAGCACCAGTGTAGGAATTGCATGCCACCTACACTAGTAGAGGTCTGACCATTAAAACCATGGGCATCCATTGCCACTACATTTAAAATTCACTCTGAGAGCTGTGTTGGGTCACTTGATCACCATTCTCCTAATGTGAATGCTCTCTGGGCTGCAAGCTACCAACCCTCCTTTGCCAGCTAGCTATTAATGACAACTGATTGCAATTTATGTACAATAATCCTATATTGATTTTATCAACGGTGATAAAGTGAAAAATAAAATAATAATTGAAATGAAGCTCTTCCTGTAAAAAAAAGTTTGTATGCTGCTGTTCTCTAGCACATCATTTTTTTGTTGTTGTGCCAGCCCATCTTTGAAACGTGAATATTTATACAAGATATACAGATTTGTCATTTATCTCATTTAATTTTAAGAAGGATCATTTCCCCCACTGTCATTCATTTTTATCTATATGGTTGTAAATGGTCAAGTGGTAGCACCAATTTACTCCCATTCAGGGTGCATAGCTGTCCATTCTGACTTTTTATCATTTGCAAGGCCAATTATCAGCAGCTCCTAAGCCCACCTATGTATGCTTTTCAAATAAGGACACCAAGAGTACAAAACAGATAATATAAGTAAATATCTAGTTGTTTAAAACTGCATGCTCTCCTTAAATCATAAAATAAAAAATATTGGATTTCATATCACTTTAAGCCTAATAACTCTGATGTAGGCTTTACCACTAATGAAAATGAAAGTGTCAATAGATACACAGGTGTAGACACAATCTACAGTTGAGCTATAGACCAGCTACAATAAAATAACTCATTTAGTTTCCTGCATATGAAACATGCATCAAGTGGTCAGACATAAATTCCTATAATGTTGTGTGTGTTTTTTTACTGTAGTGAAAAGGTTGTCATTTCTGTTAGAGTTCCTGGTAGGCAAATGCTAAAATACCTTAAGAATAGAAAGTACTATTAAAAAAAACAACTATCCCACATAGATGAAAGGCGTGTTTCTGATTCTATCTCTAGTCATTACTAAATATATAGCCTTGTTTCCATCTCGCAGACTTCTCTAAATTCAATCTAGGCCTAATGACAGGATTTGTACTTTCTATTGGCTGTAGTAAAATCTACTTTAGCAAGAAATATGATATTAAGACCAAATCTCAGTAAGCTAAATTGTAATCAAATTTTATGTCATTTTTTTAAAATTAATTTGAGAGAATTGGCAAGTTTTAAAAGGAAATGTCAGTATATATATATATTTTCTTTCTTTCTTTCTTTCTTTCTTTCTTTCTTTCTTTCTTTCTTTCTTTCTTTCTTTCTTTCTTTCTTTCTTTCTTTCTTTCTTTCTTTCTTTCTTTCTTTCTTTCTTTCTTCTCCCACAAGTAATTTATTTTAGAAATCCCTCATGTGACAGTTCATTTTGGAATGTCTATTTCAGATGCTGTATTACACTCATTGAAATTATACAGTTG